>NC_046361.1:6596410-6902968 GCF_011125445.2 Fundulus heteroclitus
GTACCCGGTTAAATCCCCCAGACTGCCACTATGGCTCCCTGAGCAAGACCCTTAGCTCCAGATTGCTCCCTGGCAGCTATAATAGCTGCCCACTTCTCCTTAAGAAATGGTTTAAAAGCAGGAGACAAATTTCATAGGAATGTACAATTGCAATGACAAATAAATATTTCTTCTTGTTTGTGGTGCCTGAGGCAAGATAGATGGGTGGGCAGGCAGGCAGGCAGACTTTAATGATCCCCGATAGGAGAAATTCATCTGCCCGTTAGCATAGATAAAAACATAAAATAGGATAGAAACATAAAATTGGATTAAGAAGAAAAAAAATAAATAAAAATGCAGTCCTTAGAACAGCGCTGGCCGCCACTGATTGATAAAAGAGGAAAAGCATATTCCCACACAACAACCTTCCCATCAAACGACCTAAGTCATCTGAGGAAGTAGAGTCTGCTTTGCCCCTTTTGGTATGCCACGTTTGCCTGCACGACCAATCCAACTTATTATCAAGGTGGACTCTGAGGTACTTATATGTGGAGACCACCTCGATTTCCACATCGTCCATATTGACAGGTCTATGTTGAGCTCATCTCTTGCTAAAGTCCACAATCATCTCCTTTGTTTTGCCAGTGTTTAACACCAGCCCATTGCCCTTGCTCCACTGTAAGAACTCATTGATCACAGCTCTGTATTCCGATTCATCCCCATCCTTCACCCAGGCCACTACGGCTGTATCGTTAGAGTATTTCCGAATATGGCATGTTGGTGTCACATAGGCAAAGTCCGATGTATAAACTGTGAAGAGGAATGGGGAGAGGACAGTTCCCTGAGGAGCACCCGTGTTTGTCATCACTGTTCCAGAGACAGCTTTCCCCAGTCTGACGTATTGTGGCCTCTCTGTCAGGTAGCTGTTGATCCATGAGATAAATCTCTGGTCCGCCTGCAATTTCTGAAGCTTCTCCTTCAGGATTTCAGGATGGATGGTGTTGAATGCACTTGAGAAGTCAAAGAACATAAGCCGCACATATCCCCCTGTGCCATCTAAAAAGGAGAGTGCCCTGTGCAGCAAGTAAAGAATGGAGTCCTCCACACCCATGTGTGCTCGATAGGCTAAATGTAAGGGGTCAAGCACAGATTGTAGTTTTGGCCCAAGGAGCCTAAGTAATAGCCTTTCGAAGGGTATTATGACCACCAACGTCAGGGCCACTGGTCTATAGTCTTTGACCCTTGTAAGCCTCCCGCCCTTAGGCACTGGCACAATGCATGATGTCTTCCACTGCCTTGGTACCTGCCCTGTGTGTAGGCTCACGATTAAACAGCACCTGGAAAGGCACCGCCAGCTCCGCCGCACAGTCCTTAAGAACCCTGGGCGCGTTGCCATCTGGACCTGCTGATTTGCCTAGAAACACCTTTTGAAGCTCGCCTCATCCACTGTGAAAAACTCATGGTAAGGTCCCTCCGCACAACCACCTGGTGGAGTGCAGCAGGAGGCAACAGCTGCAGCAGAGGTGGAGATGCCGCTAAGTGGGGCAAAGCAGCAGGCTACAGCGGCAGAGACGGGACAGGCGTCGGGAGGAGCACCGCAAGAGGCAGCCGCAGCGGTGGAGATGCTGCTGGATGGAGCAGTGTAGGATGTGGCCGCAGCAGAGAGAGACACCACTGGGTGGAGCACAGCAAGAGACAGCAGCAGAGATGGAGTCGCTGCTGGGTGGAGAATAGTAGGGGGTGGCAGCAGCAGCGAAGGAGACGCCGGTGGGTCCAGCACATCTGCAGGCAGCAGCAGAGGCGATGTCGCTGAGTGGAGCACGGCAGGGTGCATCGATGGGTGGAGCGCAGATTGAGACACCGGTAGGTGGAGCACAGCAGGAGGCGGCAGTAGCAGAGGTGGAAATGTTGCTGAGTGGAGCACAGCAGGAGAGAGCAACAACAGGGTCAAACCTGTAGCTAACTCAAATCTTACTTTGCTCCCATTCACTTATCCATAAGTCCAAAGTATTTTTGTTCATTGTTACCAACCTTGTTTGTTCCACTGCTCGTGCCAACCTGACCGCACTGATCCACACGGTGGGATAGTGTCGACAGTGCCATATGAATTATGTGTTGTGGTAATTCAAAAGTATGATATATTCTTCAGTCTGTGATCAAAATCCATTGTTGATAATCCATACAATTAATATTACACCTAAAAATAATAGCTCTAGAACACAAACCATCATGGGGTGGGCACCCTCTGCAGAGCAGGGCCAATGCTTTTTTAGCCCTTTTTTCATCTCTGCTTTTTAGAAGCACCTGAAGAAGAAGCTTTTGAATCTTTGTCATTTTTTTATATCATTCTGATTTTTCACATCTGTTCTTTTTAATCTCTAAAAAAAAATGGTCTAAATGTGACTTACAAAGACTGGGTTGAACTCTTTATCCTACTGGATAAGGAGGAAGACAAGGAGGTCAGTTTTAGTACATCATGAAGAGACCTCTGAAGAAAGTTAATCAGATTCTGACTCAGAATCTGCTTGGGAACCTTATGGGAACGATGTTATTCAGAAACCCGAGTTGGGGAGTGTCAGTGAGGAGGACGAGACTCCTCCACCACAGACAAATCAAAAATGTGTATACAGAGGGAAGCTCTTGCAGACACCTTGTTGAAGGGTTGAGTAAACCCCGTGTGAGATTGGAAATATCTTCAGACCGCACGGGGCAGGATAAGATTTGCCCACATTACCCTGTAATGTAGTGAGAAACTGCTGACCTGTCAAGAGCCCCTAATGGGGAGAAAGTATTGTAGGTCAGAGATATTATAAAAAAAAGATATAGCTCACCACAGGGTATGATTACTTACGAGAGGTAGTGAAGGACAGGGCCTTGGCTGACACACACTAGGAAGGTGGGTGATAGTGAAACAGAGATAAGACATCTGCTGCCCCGGCTCTCTCTCTTGAGATTTTCAGAACCAACAAACATTCTACTCCTATTATGAGATAAAAAGATTGGAAAAGAAGGTGAATAATGGGATTTAATTCTCATAGATGAGAATTAAACTTCTCAGCTAATTTAGCTGGGACTCTCTTACAGAAAACAAGCAGAGGAAACAAATATTTTATCATATTTGTGAACAATGGTCTGGGAAAAATTAGAGTTTTCCCCCATAAAACAGCCAACATGGAAACACATTTCAGATGCTCTGAGCCGAGGAATTTCGGAGGAAGAGGAAATAATTTCTCTATGAATAGATAATGCAACTTTTTTCAAAGGCCAGCAGATAAAAAAACCTGCTGGAACAACAAAGCATACAGTCTGTATGGTCTATTCCATGCAAAGCAAGCACTAATGTTATGGCAGAAAGAGCTGTCCGATCAATTAAGAACTGGATTTTAAAGAATCATTGTAAAAATAAATGGGATGAATCGGAAAAGCTGTTGCCAATGCATCAAGATATAAAGTGAAAAACAAAACAAAATCATGTTTACTTACTTACCTGGATCATCATGTAAGATGGATCTTTTTTTTAATACTCAGGGAACTTTTGTTTTGTTTGTCTTTTATCTTTTATTTAATTTTTTTCCTATTTTTCTAGTTACATCAGGAGTGGAATTTTTGTTCTGAGGACAACACAGGAAACCGATCACAAATCTGATTTGGACACTCAGACTAATGCATATTTTCCTTTTTTCAAGACGCCCAAGCCTATTGTACAGGGATTACCTGGAAAGGCCAGAAATGGGCGAAAATTGGACCGGATCTGAGCCAGAACAGGTTTATTCACTTCAATGTGAAGAGCCTGACTTGGTCTTCCTCTGGTTTCTGTTTCAGGGCTGATGCTGGATGTAAAAACTAAGGTTATGGGAGTAAGGGACTGAAGATGTCTGATCCTCAGAGCAGTGGCGGCTGGTGCTAAAAAAACTGAGGGGGGCGCACACAAACAAACAAATGAAAAACAAACAAAGCAAATCTTAAAAAATAGCACTATTTGAACATGAATTTTGCCCTCCTTTCCTTCTGCCCAGCAAATTTCTCAATTATATTCTTAATTGTTAAAGTCAGTCATCTCTGTGACTAGTCTTTTCTCCATTGACAACATGGCCAATGCATTCAGCCTGTCCTGAGTCATTGAGTTTCTCAGAAAAGTCTTGATTCTTTTCAGAGTTGAAAAGCACCTTTCAGCTTCTGCTGTGGTCATGGGTGTGGTGATGAAGATCTTCAAGAGCATGACAGTTTCTGAAAAGACTTCTTCTAGATTGTTTTCCTGATTTTAATAACATTTGCTGCCATTTTTTAAGGCTGTGTTATGAAATGTGTTACAGCATTTTTGTGGGACAAGATTATACAAAATTCAGTAACCAAATGTTTTATTCCCCATTACCCATAAACTTCAATACAACTTAAATAATAAAATATCTTGCTGACAAACATTACATCAACATACCTACACAGCATAGACACAACTAAAGGTATTTCTAACTACAAAGCACATCTTCCTAATATATTAAATAACATTACTATAAACCAGTGTAACAGTGATTTTACACAACAACTCACCTCTGCAGTGTAGAAGACCTTTCATGGTCTTCTACACTGAGTGTCCGACGCTTCTTCACTGGCTGACTACTAGCTACACTGCTTTATCCAACCATGGAGTGGAGAGATCACTTGCCTGCTGCTTAATTTGTAAATTAAGACGATCCGGTCCAAGCTCCTTTATCCTGTTTTTTTTCTTCAAGTGAACGCTTTGTAAAAGCATTTTTTTGTAAAGACAAAACAGAATTTTCTCTTATTTTGAAACTACTCCACTTTGCAAACGTAAACGTGAATCAACCTAACGAACTGCAGCTGCGCTAATGAGTCGAATCGGGGATTGTCCAATCACACAATGTTTTTAAAAAAATTTGCCAGTACTGACACTCTACCAGTAATGACACAACAGAATAGGTGTGTCCGGGACGCAGAGCAGTGCGCCCCTGTGAAAAAACCTAGATAACCAATTAAAAGTCAGCCTCAGATCACGTGCTTGCCAAAGTTGACGCGGCTACATTCACTCCCATTAGACCGGCGCCCTGCACATAGGAAGTGTGCACAATGTGAGCAATTAAATAGAATTATGTATTTACTATTTTAATAAATTCTAACATGTCTATTGGACACACAGTATGAATAAATACATTTCTAAGTACTTTGCAGTTCAGAAATCATTTATTATCTAAACGATTTAAAGGGGGCGGCGCCCGAGCGCCCCCTACTGGCCAGCCGCCACTGCCTCAGAGACAAGAACCTATAAGGGGAATTTATAGATATAGATATAGAGATGAATTCCTAACGGGGACTCTGGCAACAGAGAACTCAGACACTGCTCCACAGGAGCAGGAAATCAGTTCTGCACATTAATCTGAGTCTCACACTGAGAACTCATAGTGGAACGTCATCCTCCTGCTCTAATCAGGGAGAAAACAGAAGAAGACAAACGCTTGCAGCTGGAACTGGGATTCAGGAATCAATTGCTTCAGGAAATTACCACAGTTTATTCTCAGGGATAACCTTAGGAATTACTGTAACAATAACTACATCTTTGACGATAACACTTGATGTTATTGGAAAGATTGTTTCTAACAGAAAGGGAGAAAGGAGGCGGCATTGGCCTTGAAGGAACTAACAGATAAGAACTATCTGACGTTCAGGAGACAATGCTCATCTGTAAATGTGTACTGTCCTGTTTGCCCCGTACAGTCGGTTGTCTGTTCAATGGGAGGGGTATTTTTTATATCGAACCCCCTTGTGGGAACACGGAGAATACATGAGAATTTGAACTTTCCAGGGGAGGGTGTTATAAAATGCCCATGCGAGGATGTAAAAGCTGGCATATACTACTGCTTTTATACTGGAGATCTTAATGCTGAACCCTAGCATTTAAGACAGATGGAGATCTTTTTGACCACCATTGACATGGGAAATAACACAGAACCTTTGAATGGTGGTGTTGGTGTAGAGTGTGGGGGGGGGGGGGCTCAGAGGCTTTGATAACTGTGATATTGTAATTCGGGGAAATAAAATATTGCATTATGTGGTGCTTCATACCTTCATTCTGCAGAATGGAGGGAAAGAAATCAAGTTGGAACCCTTTATGGGAATGAGTAAACTTTATGAGATGCTTATGTTATGAATTCCAACACGGGGAAATTTAAAAGAAGCATCTCGTATCAGCTTTCTGCTGGACGTTTTAATGCTGAAACACAAGATTCACAAGAAATGCACAAGATGCTGGTGTTGAAAGGAAGCACAGGGTCAGAGGTCAGAGGCTCCCTGGGTCCAGCTTCTTCAATTCCAGCTGATATCACGAGAGAGAGAGAGAGAGAGAGAGAGAGAGAGAGAGAGAGAGAGAGAGAGAGAGAGAGAGAGAGGGAGTCTGCGGACATGAGTGGCCATTCATGTGGGGGAGTCATGGCTCATTCCAGAGCAAACTGGAACTTTCTGCAGCCTGGATCCAAGAAGACGGTGGAAGATGGAGAGCTGAGAGGAAGTCCATATACGGCCTGCTTTGTAACACCAGCCACTCCCTCCCCACCTTAGAGACAATGTTTATTTTCCTCACAGAGTAATTTGTGTATTAAATCCTTCCTTATGCGTTAACTATGCTGTAAATATATATATTCTTAGAGTATTGTTAAAAGACAGCCTTTTGAGCTTTTTGAGGGCTTTTGAGGGCTTTTTGGGGGAGAGAGGGGTTCGGTACATGATGGTGTGGGCACCCTCTGCAGAGTGGGACAAAAGTTTTTTAACCCTTTTTCATCTCTACATTTTAGAAGCACCTGAATAAGAAGCATTTAAATTTTTGTCTTTCTTTTATAGCCTTCTGATTTTTGTATCTGTTATTTTTAATCTTTGATACATTTTGTCCTTTTTTGATCACATTTAATTTACTCAAAATTGTCGTCTCTTGGAGTTTTTCTTTTGCTAAGTGTCCTCCCATCCTTTAATAAAGTTTTTGGTTCTTGACTGGGTAATAACATACAGGCACGTGTTGAGGTTTTAAGGTGAATTAGTTTAAGCTCCCTCCCGGAGTCACACCGTAGGTTCCCGTAGGGGACAAAGAGGGTGCCTTGTCTAAAGTATTACAGAATTTAAAGGGAGACGGTCCTTAACTGTGGTAAAAAAAACTGATTTGCTTAAAAAGGAAAAAGACTCAGAAGCCCCTCTTGCTAGAGTTATAGTGATCATGGCTCTGTTCTTAACTGGTTTCCCCCATCCCTCTCACTCATCACAAATCATTTCAATAATCTCTCATTTCCAAGGGTCTTACATCTAGAGCAGCCAGATAGGTTTTATATTTTATTTCACTTTTGATTGGTTTATTTGGTTTATTTTAAATGCCACCCACTCAAGTAAGCTTGATTGGAACAATTATTCTCAGCTAGCGTATATGTAAAATCTCTAGAGGAGGATAAGTGGGTGTCAATTCTGTGGGGCCTTTCAGATTTATCTGATTAACTATCAGCCGCACTGGATAAATTTCATTACAGGGACTAGTATTGGGTCAAATAGGGTCTAGATACAGCAGGTGGATTAGACAGAAACAAAAAGAAAAAAAAGGTCCTGGTTTTGATCTGCTCAAGATCAACTAATAAACCTGAATAATATTAGCCAATAACCTCCACTAACTTTTGCGTACTGACATGAATATAGTCTGGTTTCGAAAACAGCTACAAACATATAAAACAGTCTGTAATAAAATAATATTCATATCTTATTATATATTGTGAATTTAAACTTTCCAAGAGTAGGTTGTTTTAAATTGCCCTCGCTTAAACAAGAGTTTGCACTAGGAATGCTGGCTAAGAATTAGGTCTTTCAACTGAACTGGGGATTTCTTCACTTTTTTACAAACTAAAAAAGTTTGTCAAAGGCTTAGTAGCTAACTAGCTCTGTATGATTCTATCTACTTCAGGCAGAGATGTCCATGTTGTTTTTCATGCCCTGAGGGGGTAATTGAGGGGTAATTACAAGTCTTTTGCCTGAATTTAGAGTACAGTCTCAAGTCTCTAATGACTGAAATAAACATTTCCCCATCAACTCTAAAACATCTAAGTCACCTCTAACCACACATCACTGTTAAGTTAGGATTTTAAACTAGTACCGTTTGTCCTTAGGCCCAAATTACCTGAAAGATAATTAAAAGACTGAACAATATATATTTGATAACTAGCTTTTAGTCTTTTAATATTCGTTAAGTTATTTGCAGTTTTACCAGCAAAAATTCTCTATCTTATTTTGAAATCTGATCAAATGTAATATTTAACCCAAAAGAAATATAAACAGGCATTTATGTTTAAAAAAAGATTCCAATCTTTCAATTTCTGATTTTTGTTTTTCGAATGACTAAAGGCTGCAAAATACTCCACGAGAAGCAAGAACTTTGTTCTTGACAGAACATTCGGCTCAGTGGGTAGAGTAGTTTTCTTGCAATCAAAGGGTATAGGTTTGATTCCAGCTTCCCCCTGATGCATGTCATTATGTGGTACAGACTGCTGCTGATTTGCATATTGATGTGTGAGTGATATGACTGCAAATATATCACCCACACAGTAATTATATCCGTATATAGGAAATTTTTGACCAATCTGTATAATCTGACCCAATCTGTATAATATGATTAAATTTGACTTTGTATAGTGCCTTGAGATGACATGTTTCATAAATTGGCGATATATAAATACATTTAATTGAATTAGGTGAATGTCTTAAAGTAATTTGGGATGTAAGTATGTTTGAAAAACACTATATATTTATTTGTCCATTAACACCTGTGGATCAGCATTGGCACCTGTAGAGTGAAGAAAGTAGATGGCCAGATCCAGATCTTTGATGACTTCACCTGCTTGAAGAAAATTAATGAGGATATCAAATGTGCCCAGCAGACATTGCACTTTCTGAGAAAACTGAAACAAACATCAGTTTCTGCCAATTTGGCAGCTGGGAAGGCACTGCAGATGATAGTAAGGGAAGCTGAGAAGCTCTCTACAGTCTGTTTAGGGTCCAGTTCAGAACTGCTGCAGGAACATGGTTTGGAACATTGTCACAGACTCCTCACACCCTCCTCACTTTTTGAACTGCTGCCATGAGACAGTTGGCACCTTAACATCAAAAACAAATCCACCAGACTGCTACACACCTTTCTGCTTGAAGCTTTTAACATTTACAACTTAATCTACTTCACATCAATCCATGGATGGGCGGTCTGTTTTGTAATTTTTCTCACTGTTATAGATCTCTGAAAAATTCTGTTCTATTATTGTTATGATATAAAATGGAATTAACTTATAAACTAAGGAATTAATAATTTGCATACAATGCAACATAGTAATTGGTTACAGATCAGCTGAGAAATGGTAAATTGCAGCAGTCTACAGCCAGTCAGAGCGCTTCCTCACAGAACATGATGAAGCCAATCTCTCTTGCTGATATACAGCAGCCACAAGCAGCAGAGCTCTGCTAGGCAGTGTGGTGACTGAGCACAGCGGAAAGCAATAAGAAACACCAAAATGTGAAGATTTCTTCACTGCATGTTGTAACTCTGCCATGTTCTTCTTCTAGGCTCATGTAGTTCAGGGACAGATGGAAAAGATTCAAACTAGTCGCACCCATCCGCCACCAATGCCCTCCCACAATGATGTAATACCCCGGTTGAGAAGAATAACAAGTAGAGAAAGAAGCCCCAGGTGTCTCATTCAGTCCAGCACCTGTTTCCAAGTATACAGCAACATTGTCATTTGGCTTGGAAAGGTAGTATTTTTAAACAGTCACATACAGTATATTAACTCAATTGACTTTTACTTTCCCATGACTGTTGTTTTGGGGAAATTGAGGGCAGGTTTTGGAGTCACAACCGAAGTGTGTCAACATACATCCAGAAGCAGCTATATATATATATATATATATATATATAAAGACAACGGCAAAACCAACCAAAAACAGTATTACAGGCACAAACGACCACCGCCTTTGACAATGGCACTGAAAAATATGTTCTATTGTTTAATACAAGTTGTGACAGCCGAAGCTAGTTATAGGGTTTTTCTGTATAAAAGTGTATATCTAAGCACCTGGATTCAAGCACCTGTGGGTGTTTGGGAGAGTACACTTGTATACGTAAGGTTTATCCATAAAAAAAAACCTCAATACTAGTTGTGAGGAGCCAAAGACCCACCCCAAGAGCGCCAAGGCAGACATGGGGGAACCCAGAACCCCAAACATCCATAAGTGCCCCCTGGCCTGAGCACAAGAAATCAGGAAAGCCCAACATAAGGATAGTTGCCTGCCCCATCTCAGAGAAGAGCAGAGGAGAGCCCCAGGAAATCCTCCAGCAGCCACAGTGCCGAAGCTTCTGGAGGCTGCAGGGACGAGCCTGGGGGCAAAGCCAGCAGCCAGCTAGAGCAGATCCAAACATTGGCCCAGAGACCCGAGGGCCAGGGGTACACCACTTCCAGCGGGGCTCTGACAGAGCCAGGGAGTGCAGGCCTTGTGAAGCAGCCGCCAAGAGTGAGCAAGCACACACCAGAGCACCCAGCCCCAGACATCGAGGACCACCAACACACCTGTCGGTCAAGGCAACAACCACAAACACCAAGATGAAACACTCCCACCACAACCCACCCAGAACCCTCAGTGTCTAAATGAAATTTTATGTTGAAGGCAGGGGAAGACACGAGGGGTGTGGCCTACACAATCTGCAACCCCACCGCCCCAAGAATCAACTGAAAACCGGAACTAACACCCAAACACTGCCCGGAAACCCCAACCCAGTAGGAGATCAGACAGCTAAGAACAGCACCCAACTCAAGAAAAAAAAAAAAAAAAAAAAAACGGGACCAAAAAATGTGAATATTCCCCCAAAACAATTCCAGTCGGCCAGTCCACCCGAATCCTACAGACACTTTGATCTCCAGATAGAAACAGCACTGTGAATCCATGTGAACCAAGGCTGCCTCCCACCCACCACCACCGTGGGAGAAAAAAATGCCATTTATATTACACCCACCCCAACATTCAAACTACTCCCAGACCACATAAGACAATAGACAACCAGGCTGAGGTTAAAAGTTCTTAAATGTATCTGAATCAGATCAAGGAACTCTAATATATTTGATGCCATTTATAAACCAACTTTATTGACCCTAATTTTAATTTGTTGTTATTCTAAGAAATTATTTTTGTCAATACCATATTGTATAATTATTCTGTCAAATAAGATAAGCTCAGTTCCTTCAAATATATGTCCCAGGTATTCAATACTGTACTCCTCCAGTCTCAAAAGTTTATCAAATTATGCCTTTGCAGGGTGTCAGGGTTATTCCAGATGGGTGTACGGCTGCACGGGATAAGTGACTACCCTGTCATCTTAAGAAACTCCCACCACGCTGTCAGAGAAGAGCTGTTGTTGATATTTTTAAAGCATTCGTGCCGTTTTATATTCGAGCTAAGAAATAGAAAATTAGAAATCTTATTAACACATTTTGTCTGTTCTATATCTAGCCAGGTCTCATCTAAGACATTATGTTTTAACAATTTGGAAATGTATTGTAGCCTATTTGCTAACAAGTAATGGTGAAAATTAGGCAGCCATAAGTTTAAACAATAAATAAAACCCTGAAAAACCTTTCCTTGAAAATGTGTCAGAGAGTTAAAACAATTAACAAAGAGAGCACCAAAATGAAGTGAATTTTTGATTTTTTTCAGTTGTTTTAGACTTTGGCATTCTGCTCTTGTTTATCCCTATTCTGCTAACCAGATCCTCATGTGAGCTGTCCATCCTGAGATCATGAGCATAAACTGCAGTCCAGAGTGCTTTAACTAAACAAATTTCATCTGTGGGATGTGGGCAAATATTTCACAGCACTCTAAAACTAGGAAAACCGTTTCTGTCAAATATTATCTCAGCTGTTTTATAAGCCATGCAATGCAATGGTTAACTATTTCCACAAACATTGTTTCCAAGCACAATATATGTGAACCATAGCTTGGCAGAAGCATTAACACTAATCCACTTTAATATTTAAAAGTTACAGACAAATATTTATAGGTTTCTTGACAGTGTAACAGAACTGGACTCTTGTCAATTTACTGTTTATAATGATAATTCCCACAACCTTGTATTTTTGTAACTGAACATTAGATCAAACAGTTAAAACTAAGGTAAAGCACGCAACTCATAAAACAGTTCAAAGAAAAGCAATTTTACAATGTTGCGCTCTTATTTGGTTATAAAATGTTAAATGTTAAATTAATAGTTTGTATTGCACAAATAAAAGCCCATTTTACATTATTTTGGACAGAACCTAATTTTGGATGACAAACCTGAGCCAAGGCTATAAAGACAGTTAAAAAGAAAAGATTTCAGTTTGTGGACCCTTGGCCTGTGCCGATTCAGACCTCTGGCTGGTTTGGTTTGAAATTATTTCAATTCAACTAAGAAACTTATTTCTGACAGGAAATTGGGCAGGCATCTCTCAAAAGATATTAAGATAAGAAAAGATAAGAAATTCTTTACTGTCCCACATTGGGGAAATTCGAAACGTGACAGTGGCAAAGACAAAGAGTTACACACTGTTTATAGTAGTGCAGAAACAAGCTAATTTAATCTAACATTTGTTCTAAAGCAGAAGAGGATGAGCTTCTTCAGAAACGGCAAAACATCAAAATAAATACGACAAAATACATTACATTAAAACAATGTAAAAGACTAAGTTTTGAAAAACAAAAACTTGATATACATTTTATTTAGAAATAACATGTCAAAATTTTAGACCCTTCTCTATAATGAAGGGTAAACCCTTCTTAATATTACTGACCAGCTTTTAACATATTTCCACTGGTATTTTGAGCTGATCTGAAGTGATGCTGTAGTTGCTACTGAACTACGTCATCACTATCAGACTCTATCTGCCACAGTTCACAGACTAACACACACATTACTACACTGCAACACACAGTCACACAGCGCCTTTGCTGTACTTTTTTTTCCCTGCAGTTGCTTTTGCTTCCCATTTAGCTGTACTTTAGAAAGGTTGGATCAGAGACTTTCAGTTGTAGCTTTAAGGATTTTGTTAATTTATGAAAAGCAATAATTAAGCTTTGAATTTATAGTGATGAAGCTTGTTCCAAGGAAACTAAAGTAGTCTAGTCAAGGATTTACTTTGCTTAGTATTGTTTTTCTTCTGGTAACATATGAATAGAAATACTTAAGCTTTACATGTTAGTGATGAAGCTTGTTCCAGTGAAGCAATGAAACAAAAGCTATTCTAGTTGTATCCTTCCAAAAAAGTAAAAAAACAAACAAAAAAAAAAACTGGACTTTTTTCCGATCCAGAAGGCTTTCTCAATTCAAAAAGCCTGGAGTAGTTTGCAGTTGCAAGCTTTATAGTACTGCCCAACAAATGCCCTTGTAATGGCTTAGATAACATGCAAATTGAACTAAAACAGGTCCACGCCTCTGCAATGGAGAGTCGTTAGGGTCGTTATTGGCCTGGCCTACAAGAGCGATGTTTTGATCACCCATACAGAGGTGAGGATTGAGGTGAATCTTTTGGAATGAACATGACCTGGATGACTGAGAATCTTCACCAGCATATTCTAGGTTGTAGCTTTAGAGAAGTTGGGCAAAATTACTTTGGTAAGTAAATCTTTGAACAAACATACAGAAAGTGAAAAATCACAATGCTAAATTGTTTATATTCATAATGAGAAATATGCTAGGTACAGGACTGTCTCATAAAATTAGAATATTGTGATAAAGTTCTTTATTTTCTGTAATGCAATTAAAAAACATGAAATGTCATACATTCTGGATTCATTACAAATCAACTGAAATATCGCAAGCCTTTTATTGTTTTAATATCGCTGATTATGGCTTACAGCTTAAGAAACCCAAATATCCTATCTCAAAATTTTAGAATATCGTGAAAAAGTATACTAGTAGGCTATTCAACTAATCACTTGAATCGTCTAATGAACTTGAAACACTGCAGGGTTTCCTGAGCCTTGAAAAACACTCAGCTTGGTTCAGTAAACTAAATCACAAGTATGGTAGTGGTTAAGAGACGACATAAGATTCTCACAGTAACTGGTGTACTGACCATGGCATTACTGTCCTTGATTGGCCTGCCAATTCCCCTGACCTGAACCCCATAGAGAATTTGTGGGGTATTGTGAAGAACAAGCTGAAAGACACCAGAGCCAACAATGCAAATGAGCTAAAGGCCGCTATTGAAGCATCCTGGGCATCCATAACACCTCAGCAATGCCACAGGCTGATTGCCTCCATGCCACGCCGCATTGATGCAGTAATCTGTGCAAAAGGATTCCCAACCAAGAACTGAGTGCATTAATGGACATTTTCAAATGTTTGATTTTGTTTTGCTGTTATAATTTTTTTTTTTACTTGGTCTGAGGACATATTCTAATATTTTGAGATAGGATTTTTGAGTTTTCTTCAGCTGTACGCCATATTCAGCAATATTAAAACAATAAAAGGCTTGCGATATTTCAGTTGATTTTTAATGAATCCAGAATGTATGACATTTCATGTTTTTTAATTGCATTACAGAAAATAAAGAACTTTATCACAATATTCTAATTTTCTGAGACAGTCCTGTACCTAGCATATTTCTCATTATGAATATAAACAATTTAGCATTGTGATTTTTCACTTTCTGTATGTTTGTTCAAAGATTTACTTAACTTATACCTTTGTTACTGTAATGTTTTTCTTTTGCTATAATATTTCCCTCTGTAATGTTTTTCTTGTTACTGAAAAGTGCTATGTAAATAAACTTGTCTTGGATCAAAGGTGAGTCAAAAACAAAACTCTAGAAGACTAGTTATAGAGTTAGCAGAAACACAGAAACTCAGGGGCTTTTGAGTTTGCCAACAATGTGGGACAATGAGCCGAAGAGTTTGTCAGGGCGCTCCCTATAAACGCTGCAGATGATTGTGATAGCACACAGGTGTGCTACCTGCCACAGGTCCTCCGTGCCCTGCAGCAGAGATCCTCAGAAACAGATAGAGAATTCAGCTTCACAACAACACACACACACCAGGATCATGACAATTTGTCTTTGATTGTCAGTGCAGTCTTTCATGTTGGAAGGTAATCCTTACCATCACCCTAACCTTTAGCTCCCTCAAAAGATTGTTTATCAAATTTAGGTCAGGACTCACACCATTCCTTCCAGTATGAAGCAACGTGTTGACAAAATTAAAAGATTCCATTAAACTTAAAATTACCAGGTGTAGAAATAATTTTAGGCATGGCCGCGTTTGCTCTACTGCAATGATCTTGTATGTAGGGAACCCGATATTCCACCCCATGACACTGTGTAACTTCTTAAGTTTTATTTTTAAAACAGGCATAGATGGTGGGAGAGGAAACAAGCAGGCATGATTGGCTGACCAGACGATGCAGGTATGGACAGATTAGACCAGAAGACAGATTAGACACACATTACATTGGACATGTGACTGCTTAGTTTTGCGTGTAGGTTTTCAAAATAAAAGCTTGATAAAACGTGTTGCATTGTGGGTTATTGTAGATAGTTTGATCAGGGTGTCAGCAGTGATAGCGATTGTATCACTTGAGAACAGAATTTTACAACAACAGTGGCTGAAATACAACCAGTAAAAAAAGAGAAAAACCTTCCCCATCTGGCAATATTTTTTAATAACCATTAAAATAAATTTTGCACGATGTGTGCACTTATAATAGAGGAATAAAAAATAAGTATTAACCCTCAAATACCCAGCCTCCAAACCAGACATCTAAATTATTCTCAAGGGCTGGTTTTAAATTGAAACCTGAGAAGAAAACAATAATTAAGATAATTAAAAATGTTGTGGTTATCTACGTTTATTTATGTTTTGTGCATTACAGAGGTAATCTTAATTTTGGAAAAACATGAAAAACACAATACTGTGTCTGCCTCCACAAGCAAGTACTCCCAAAACACAGTTACACTAAATATATTTATTGACAATTTGGTCCAAGCCATCAAATAAAACACAACCAATAAGAGCCGACATAAGAGCAGGATTACTTTGGATTTACTTTGGTAATTATTATAGCAACTGAAAAGAGATGGTACAGTTACATAAAACTAGATGTACAGTTACTGGACCTGGCTTGGACAAAAACACTGTGACAGCCTTGCACACACCATGTTGCCTTGTTTTTTGAGGTGATTTATTTTAAGTGACGAGGCCTTCATAGGATAACTGAAGCAGCAGAAGTGGCTAGAGTGCACTGAATGAAGCATTGAGTAATGAACCTGAAGCAGTGGGCTGGGAGGCTTCATTGCTTCATGAAGCTTCATCTGGCCATCACTAACAAGCACTAATTAAACCAACTAGCGAGGACAGGGAGAGAACAGGTCCACAGGAACCACAGGCTGAGCGGGAAAAACACACAGGCAGCAAGACAAGACATTCTGGCAGGGAGTGGTGGGTGAGACAGGTATAAGTAGGTGAAGTCTCTGGTGGAATGGATTGAGGATAATTAGGCTGTGTCAGGTGGAGCCGACTGGGAAGAGAGGAGTGGGGAATATCCAGTCCAAAAACATAAACTAAAACCCAAATCATGGCATATGTAGGTGAAAATAAAATGAGCTTAAACCCTGACTGTCAGATCTGCTCTACGCTCCCTCCCCACATCGAGTTAAAAACAAAATGCCCTGCAACGAGGCAAAAATGCGTAGAACTATCTGCTTTGATTTATGTCATGCTGATTTGTAAACTCACTTAACAAGACTTTTTTTTTTTTTTTACCAGAGTGCCAAAACGCAAGGATGCCTCAGTGGCTAAATCTGTGCAATTTTGACGATCCCTTTTGCAGTAATTACTATTCTTCATCGTAGTTAGGTGGTCTACAGATGGGAGTGGTCCAACAGAACCCGAGCACTCCCACATGGTGCATCTTAGATAATGGTTCGGGTCACTTAGCTTAAATGAGAGCTTCAGCTGCAGCAGTCATGTTCCGAGATGCCACATCAATGACAACCCACAGGGCTTGTCATTAAAATGAGCTTATTCAGTTTACAGATGTTTCATATGCAGAGCAGACCTTTCAGTTCTTCATATTTACAGAGTTAGCCAATGGGGTGGGGGGTGGTGTTTGTGTGTGTGTGTGTGTGTGTGTGTGTGTGTGTGTGTGTGTGTGTGTGTGTGTGTGTGTGTGTGTGTGTGTGTGTGTGTGTGTGTGTGTGTGTGCGCGCAGACATTATTGACTTGCCAAAGTGTTGGATGATGCTATGACAGAGGCATACTTCTGCTTTTCTTCCCCAAAGTTTCAGTCTTTTCGGTTTCAGTCCAGCTGGAAGGTAGGAAAACACTGGATCTGCTGCAAATGGGTTGTCAAACCACAATGAAACCACTTGAAAAATACCCAAAGTACACAATTTCAGTCATGTGGTACATGGGCCACAACTGTTTCCCAACTAAAGCATTTTAGTACAGATCATGCGAAACAGACGAAAAGCTGATATGTTCTGACATCACAAATATTGGAAAAAAAAAAGTCCACGAAACAATGAATCTGGTAAAAGTTGAGGGTGGAGGTGGGGCTATCTAATGCAGTTATTGGACAAGAGGTGGGGTGCACCCTGGATATGTCGCTAGTCCATGACAAGGCAACACAATAAAACACAGGAGAAACAACCACTCCCACACAGTGATTGGAAACTTGCAAGTTAAAAAAAACACCAGTTAGCTAATGAACTAAGATAACAAGACTGTAAGTCACTATTCAACAGTGTTTAGTGACCATGTCTGCTCTTTCATTGTTTTTCAAGGTTGAGCTGGTTTGACTTCCAAACTGAATTCTAACATGATGTTAGAATTAGAAACTTTTAGATTTTTACAAACGCTAAACTCAGTTTGCTTTGTTGTTTAGCAGGCTGAACAATGATGGTTTTACTATATTCACCTGATCTTATCTCATCCTTGAAAGAAAGTTATTATATTGATAAAATTGTTAAAACTCCCCAAGGTTGGCACAGTGCTGTTTTAATCCTTGGCAGGGTTTGATCTACAATTATTCATATCTTATTGATGTCACATGTGCACTGCAAGCTCTGCATGTTCCCTGTCATTATCCACAGTGAGAATGCAGATATCCAAAACATTTCATCTCGGTTTACTTGGACGAGGCTGTTGCTAACAGCAAAAGGCTGCTGCTTGTTATCAGAGAAAAACTCCAATGAGTGCACAGCTAGGATAAGTCCACACCACCATCTGTCTCACTCTTTGCAAGGAAGCGCCCACTGAGGTGCGTGAGCAGCACTGCAGAGAAACTCCATACCAAATGGTGTTTATTTTCCACAAAATATTTCTGGCACTGGTTTTAGCCTATCCATGAAAAACAAATTCCATAACTGCTTAATCCAAGAAATGGGTCCAGTCCATTTGGGCTTTTTCCCCCTGCTCTAAATTTTATTGCATTAGAGCCCAACTGTCAACTGTTTTTTTTTTTTTTTTTTTTTGCAACAATTCATTCACACTAATTTCCACCATATTGATTCAATATTGTAAAAGAGAGAGTTGACTAGTTTTAAGGTTGAATAATTTAATTGGAAATAGTTTCAGAGCAAACCCAACGAATGAAGCACTGGTGGAAGCGGTAATATCAATTAATTTCCTGTCTGACGTCTTCCAAACAAACACCTATCACATTAAGACAAACAGGTTATGCTTTCATGTACTAAGCATTATTTCAATTCGTACATGATAATTCGGCTCAATGATGATGTTGGCATGACTTCAGTGTGCAGAGTTGCATCTAAGTGAACCATAGAGCTTCTGGAACAGCATGGTTTGGACGGAGGAGACCAAACCAGAGATGCTTGGCCATAATTACAATCAGTACAAACACTTCATAGCAAATTGTCATTAATGGTGGTAGAGGGGTGATGATTTGAGGGTTTTTTTGTAGCCACAGGAACAGGGCATTTGAGGCCTATTTACCAAACCATACCATACCATACCATCTTTATTTATAAAGTGCTTAAAAACAGCCAACAGCTGAAACAAAGTGCTGTACAAGATAAAATACATCCATTAAAAAAAAGAAAAATAAATAAAAAAAGATAATGCATGAAAACGCTTAAAAGAAACAATAAAAACAATTTAACCAAATAGTCTTGCTAGTGGTAAAAACCAAAGAACAGCAATGTGTTTTAAGGCAAGTATTACAAGTGGGCAGTGAAGGAGCCTCTCTTATGTGCAGGGGCAGGTTATTCCACAATTGAGGAACAACAATAGAAACCAAGATAAAGCATCAAGCCGGGATTTTCCAGATATACTGGCTGAATTAAGCCTGGACTCAGTTCCACAAAAGTAGTGACACACAAGTTACCCTGGTAATTTATTATTGCAGCTAGCCTGCTGCCCACCAGGCTAACAGCTAGGCTTAGGCTCCATCCGGATACCCTTAATAATAGCTTCTAGCTCCTGCTCCTAGACCTGTCATGAGGTCAATAGCAAGAACTCTGTCATGGGGAGGAAAGGAGCTTCGGGCCACTGTGCTGAAATCGAACACCCTTTAACTCTGACGACGAACATGGATGATGTGAGTCAAATCCGGGCCTACAGCCCTATACAAACCATAAAGCTCAATGACCTAACAACTGTTAACGGAAAGAATATTATGTGATTTGATATATTTTTCCAAGAGCCAGCTTTTTTTATTGCCCCTCATCTTGGTACCTGTACGTTAGGTAAAGGAGAGGGTGGCCTCCCTCCGCATACGTGTGGGGGACGGGTTCTGACTGTTGTTTGTGCTTATGCGCCAAGCAGCAGTTCAGATTACCCACCCTTTTTGGAGTCCTCAGAGGGGGTACTGGAGAGTGTCCCTCCTGGGGACTCCCTTGTTCTGCTGGGGGCAGTGACAGTGAGACCTGGAGGGGCGTGGTTGGGAGGAATGGCCCACCCGATCTGAACTCGAGTGGTGTTCTGTTGTTGGACTTTTGTGCTCGTCATGGATTGTCCATAACGAACACCATGTTCAGGCATAAGGGTGTCCATATGTGCTCTTGGCACCAGGACACCCTAGGGTGCAGTTCAATGATCGACTTTGTTGTTGTTTCATCTGAGCTGCAGCCACATGTCTTGGACACTTGTGTGAAGAGAGGGAGAAAAGCTCTCCACTGACCACTACCTGGTGGTGAGCTGGCTTTAACGGTGGGGGAGGAAGCCGGTCAGACCTGGCAGGCCCAAACGTACTTTGAGGGTTTGCTGGGAACGTCTGGCAGAGTCCACTTGAGACAGAGCTTTAACTCCCACCTCCGGGAGAACTTTAAACACGTCCCGAGGGAGGCGGGGGACATTGAGTCTGAGTGGAACATGTTCCGTGCCTCTATTGTTGAGCTGAGCTCCTTAAGGCTCTGGATGTTGTGGGGTTCTGTTAGTTAATGCAACTCTGCAACATTGCCTGCATCAGGGGCAGTTACTCTGGATTGGCAGACTGGGGTGGTGGTCCCCTTATTTAAAAAGGGGGACCGGAGGGTGTGTTCCAACTACAGAGGAATCACACTCTCAAACCTCCCTGGTCTATTCCAGGGTTCTGGCAGCCCTCTCATCTTCTGGGTTATTGGGGTGGTCTCATCATTCTCTTGACAATACTCTATAGATACTCTGTAGGGTTCAGGTCAGATCAGTTTGCTGGTTTATCAAGCATAGCACCACCAGCTTTCGGTACCTTTGGTAGTGTGGGCCGGTACCAAGTCCTGCTGGAAAATAAAATTAACATTTCCATACAGCTTATTTGCAGAGGGAAACATGAAGTGCTCTGGAATTTCCTTCCTGGATTTTGTTTGACAATCCTCTCAAAGCTGGGTTCTCCCTATTGCTGGTGCACCTTTCCTTACCACATCTTTTCCTTCCTCTCAACTTTCTATAAATATGCTTGGATACAGAACTCTGAACAAGCAGCTTCTTCACCAATTACCTTTCGTGACTTACCCTCTTTTGTTAAGGTTGTCGATGACTGTCTACATCCGTCGAGTCAGCAGTCTTCCCAATTATTGTGATGCCTACTGACCCAAACTGAGACCATTTAGAGTGTCTATCTATCTATCTATCTATCTATCTATCTATCTATCTATCTATCTATCTATCTATCTATCTATCTATCTATCTATCTATCTATCTATCTATCTATCTATCTATCTATCTATCTATCTATCTATCTATCTATCTATCTATCTATCTATCTATCTATCTATCTATCTATTTATTTATTTATTTATTTATTTATTGACATATAACCTATTGTTGCATGGATCAGATTATGCAGTAGAGCAGCTTTATTGTACTGCTCAAAATGCACCACCAGGAGGCAGTGGCAACACATCACAACCAGAAAGGAAAAACTAAAAACTCACTTTAAGAAGGGGCAGGCAGACAGTCAGAAATAAGGAACTGCTTTTTTCCTAAGTTAATGTACAGAAAACTCTGTATTCAATGCCAGCTGAGAATTTGAGTTCCAGAGTACTTCCTATATATGCCATCTTAAAAGAGTTCTGTCTTGCCCACATTTGAATTAATTCATTCTTGCGTTTTGTGTCTCCTTAGGGAAAAGCAAAAGACTTCTGCTGACTATTACAAAGCTGTCACCAATATTTAAGAACTGCAGAGTCCAGACCACAGATCCATGTAGACTCCAGACACCTACACACACACACACACACACACACACACACACACACACACACACACACACAGCTATATATATATATATATATATATATATATAGATAGATAGATAGATAGATAGATAGATAGATAGATAGATAGATAGATAGATAGATAGATAGATAGATAGATAGATAGATAGATAGATAGATAGATAGATAGATAGATAGATAGATAGATAGATAGATAGATACAGATATATACATGTATATATACTGTGCCTTTTCAACAATAAAAATATGTAGCTAAAGCTACCTTTTGGATGCAATCTGCACTGTTCTTTTGCCGTTCACAGCTAAGCTCAGATCCCCACATAGCAACAGCAAAAAAAAAAAAAAAAACAAAAAAAAAAAAAAGCTTTTTGGAAGCCAGATCCTTCTTTTGAGCCACTTATCATCCTATGATACAAAACAGGAACACTATGTAAAAACTAATTTATCCTCCTAAAGTCACAGCAACATGCTCGTCCAGGAAAATTTTATGGTCTGCCCCATAACATTGCAATTATTTACATCGTCCAGTGAAAGTATTCACCCCTTTTCATTAATTGTCCTAAAAACAAACGGATGCCTTATGTTTTCAATGTAACTTAAGTTCTCTAAGATTGGTTGAAGTGTCTGTAAAAAAAAATATTTTCAACTTATGCCACAGATAATCAGTTTGATTTGAAATCATCCTAGCTCTGGCTGTATGTTTAGGTTTGTTGACCTGCTGGAAGGTGAACAGACAACTCGGTCTCAAGTCTTTCTGCAGTCTCTAACAGGTTTTTTTTTTTCAGGTCTGCCCTGTATTTAGCGCCATACATGTGTCCATCCACTCTGACCAGATTCCTTGTCCCTGCTGAACACAAGCATTCCCATAGCTTGATGCAACCACTACAATGTTTCATGATTACAATGGTGCTTTGAGTCACAATGTGCAGTGAGCCATCTGCCACACATTGTATTTTTCACAAGTGCAAAAATGTCATCTTTGCAGAATAACTTCAACCTACAAGGTTTGTGGCAAACTGTAAGAGGGACTTCTAATGGCTTTCAATAAACAATGGCTTTCTCGTTGTCCCTCCTCCCTAAGGCTAATAGACTAAAAGAGGTGCTGTTAACATGTTCTCCCACCTGAGCTGAAAATCTCTGCAGCTCCTCCAGGGTCACAATAGGCCTGTTGCTTGCTTCTTAGAATAATGTTCCGCTTGGCCGGCTTTGCAGCTGTATATTTATATTTGGATATTTAGCAGGTTCCCAGTGCAGGAGTTGAAGAAAGGTTGGTATTTTATTTACCATGTTCGCTGGTCTTCATGATGCTGTTTGTTCACCGGCCACAGCAAAACCAGGGAAAAGTCTCCCTGGGGCTGTTTTGTGTTATTTCCTGATTCTGGGGGTTAACAAAAGCTGTTGATTTGAATTACTTTGATTACAGCTCGGTCCATCTTTTTCACACTGAGGGGTTTCTTCATAACTTCAACAAGTATGTTTTGTAAAAAAAAAGAGAAAAGAAAAGAAAACGAAAATCAAATTTTTTTCTGAAATTAAAGATTTTTCACATTCTTCTCAGACTACTTGTTCCTACTTTTGCTGTGGCGGGTCACTTATGTTCTCCATCAAACCTCTGAGGTTTTAATGGAACAGCTTCGTCTATATTGAGATTTAGCTGCAAACAGGTGGACACCATTTTGCCGGGTTGACTTCTGAAGGCACAAATTAATGAGGAGTTCATTACAAAAGTAATCTCTATAAAGCAAAATCTAAAAACAAATCACACTGCCACCACAAATGAAGCTCAGTGAAATTGTCTGTTTTTTTTTTTCGTCTTTTTTTTATATTTAAACATTTCTTCCAACTTCAATTTTTTTTGTTTTTGTTTCTTTGTTTCATTTTCATCAGACCTGGCTTAAGTGGCTTAACAGCATGTGTATGCCTGCTGTGAAGTCTGTGTGAGGTGCACACAGACTCTCATTGTGTTCCTTCTATACAAACAGCAGTTTGTGTGCGGGAGAAGGTGTCCGCATGGCGTCTGTGTGTTCGCATTGTTTATGCATCTGGCCACCGCTCGGCCCTTCAGGATCTGTCCACACTTCCATCTGTTGTCTTCTCCTACTGATAAACATCTCTTCGGTTTCTGCTTCTCCTACGCCAGGAGCCACAGAGAAGATCCTAACACTTCTTGGAGAAACAGGGGGGGAAACAACATACAGCTGGTGTATGACTTTTGCCAAACAACGACTGGCACTTATAATATTTTCTCAGTTTGAGTTGGACTTATTGTGAAACACGAGCCATTGTGCCTGAGCGGGCAGCAAAGTCTGTGGACACATCTGTCCCACATTAGGCGGACTCAGCAGCCAGTGAAGCTGTCAGCGGTCCGTGAATTTCACAACTCCTGCAATGCACAATTAAGCAGCCGCACATGGGAGGCTTTGCAGTTTCATGGTAATGGCAGCTACCCTTAAACAGATATCAAGCTTTTAGTTGTAGGAAAAGATGAACATTTCTGCAGCTTTACCTTTAACTTTTCTTCAGCTGAAGATGTTATGCTTATAAATGTCCTTATATGATAAAGATCTTTGAAAAACCTTTGGATGCAGCTTTTAGTAAGCAGCATGGTCTGAGCCTCAATAATAGAGCATTTGTTCAATTATTTGTTCAGTTTTTGAACAAATTTGTTCTGTTATGACAAAAAAAAAAAAAAAAACTGACGTGGCCCTTATAAGCACATTATATTGTAGCCATTTTGCCAGTGGAACCTTGTTAGTTTTCTGGTAGAACTTGTGACAGAGCTGGAGTAACAAAAACTAGAATCGTTCAACTTCTGAAGAAGTTGAAGAAGGCGCCCGCCTGGTGGTGCGCGTAACCGTCAAAGGCAAAGCTTCCGAATTCCTTGGTCGTAGGCTTTTATCACTTGGGAAACTTTTAAATCAAATCTTCTGAGTGTGAAAAGGATTTGTCTTGGTCAAAACCAGCCGACAGGAGGAGGTCTGCATCCAAGCAGCATGGAAAATTGGTGTTATTAAAACATGATTAAATACTTCAATGTAGCATGAAAAAATGAAATATGTGAATAAAAATGTTAAAGGCATTACAAACTACTAAAGGAAGTACAAACTGTGAAGCAGAAGTTGGTGAGACCTTCCTAGAGCTACTTCCGGTTAGCAACATGCTAAGCGTTAGCCGCTAACATGGTTGTGTCCAGTATCACCAGGTGATTGTACTCTGTTAGTTTGGTCCAAATCCTGTACTGGGAAGTTCCTCAAAAAGGGTGCCAATACTTAATATCACTAAAGCTCACCAAAGGGCAAAGCTTCCAAGTTCCTTGGTTGTAGGCTTTTATCACTTGGGGATTTTAAATCAAATCTTCTGAGTGCGAAAAAGATTTGTCTTCGTCAAAACCAGCCGACAGGAGAAGGTCTGCATCCAAGCAGCATGGAAAATTGGTGTTATTAAAACATGATTAAATACTTCAATGTAGCATGAAAAAATGAAATATGTGAATAAAAATGTTAAAGGCATTACAAACTACTAAAGGAAGTACAAACTGTGAAGCAGAAGTTGGTGAGACCTTCCTAAAGCTACTTCCAGTTAGCAACATGCTAAGCGTTAGCCGCTAACATGGTTGTGTCCAGTATCACCAGGTGATTGTACTCTGTTAGTTTGGTCCAAATCCTGTACTGGGAAGTTCCTCAAAAAGGGTGCCAATACTTAATATCACTAAAGCTCACCAAAGGGCAAAGCTTCCAAGTTCCTTGGTTGTAGGCTTTTATCACTTGGGGATTTTAAATCAAATCTTCTGAGTGCGAAAAAGATTTGTCTTCGTCAAAACCAGCCGACAGGAGAAGGTCTGCATCCAAGCAGCATGGAAAATTGGTGTTATTAAAACATGATTAAATACTTCAATGTAGCATGAAAAAATGAAATATGTGAATAAAAATGTTAAAGGCATTACAAACTACTAAAGGACGTACAAACTGTGAAGCAGAAGTTGGTGAGACCTTCCTAAAGCTACTTCCAGTTAGCAACATGCTAAGCGTTAGCCGCTAACATGGTTGTGTCCAGTATCACCGGGTGATTGTACTCTGTTAGTTTGGTCCAAATCCTGTACTGGGAAGTTCCTCAAAACGGGTGCCAATACTTAATGTCACTAAATATCACCAAAGGGCATGTGTCAGATCGGCCTCCTTTAGCAACTAAGCCTCACCAAATCTGGGCCCAGAACTCAACATTTGAATAAATGGTGTGTAGTGCCATTTCCCACAGGTGAGTGGTGCTGTATTGGCCGGGGGGTAGTTCTTGCTGTTGCAATTTTTTCATTATTCATTCATTTACATCAGTTGTTCAAATTATTTATTTGTTACTTGTAAAAAAGAAAAAAAATATTCGACACCCCCAGCGGGTTGCGAACCTGCGACCTTTGGTGCACCAGCCCAACACCTAAACCACTGTACCAACAAAAAGTGCCATGCTGAGCTCTGCATTTTTGAGAGGTCAACTGTGTCTAGGAAGTGGTTTTGAGAAGTGGTTTTTGGTTAATTTTGTCACCATGGTAACTTTAAATGGTGTCAAGTACAAATAGCACACTTCGCGGCGTCGAGACGCACGTTTTGATATATAGTTTGTGGGGGTACAGCCTACAGTTCGGGCTGTATTAACGGTGACGGAAGAATAAAAAACAATATTAAAGAAACCCTTATTAGGTGCATAACATAAGGCCTCCGCCATGCATTTTCAATGCATAGGCGGGCGCCTAAAAAGTGAGCTTGTGCCACACTCATTTAGTTCTGCCTGTGGTGACCGTGGATAAAGAAGAACCATGCAAGAACATTCATTCTGTTTCCATTGAACTACTTTTTGGGCATATTTTTGGATCATTACTGTGCTGAAAGTCCCAGTAACACCTATTTTTGGTTTACCAGCAGAATACACACAATGTTCTAATGAAAATACTCCTGGTGTTTTGAATAGTCCCTGGAGCAACACACTCTAACAAGGTTCTAAGAGCCTTTGGAAGAAAAATTAGTATTCCATGAGTCATCCTTTTTTTCCATACCAAACTTACTTGTTTGCCGAAAAGCTCAAGCTGTCTTATCTGACCAAAGCAAACTTAATATGATTGTGACAGCAGGAAACAAGGAGTTTTTTTAATTATTTTTTTCTGGCAACATTCCCAAACAAACTCTTGGCATGTAGATATCGTTTTGTGCTTGCCACGGAGACCTGGGGACCCCAAAATGCCACTTTTTACTCTTATCCTCCAATAAATCACTATCACATTGTTGCATATTTGCCATTTGGTAAAAAGGCATATGATGATACTCTGCCTTACATCTCCAATATTTTTTTACTACACATTCAATATCAAAACATGCACATATTTGATCACCAAATAAGCAAGCCTATCACAAATTCATTTTGGGCATGCTGAAAAAGTAACATTCCTTAATCTAATGCCGTGCCACGCAGGTGTTTCACTTTTGTTGCATGCAGGATGTTTGCAACTGAATTGGAAACTGGCTACGTAATCTACTTTGAGAGCTCTGGTTACTAATGTCTGATCACCCAGGGGGACACGCAGACCATTCAAATGTCATGCCAAGATGATCAGTTAACCCAGACCATAACTATAATTCTTTTTTTGCATATTTGTATATATTCTGTATTCATTTATTAGGCGCCCGCCTATGCATTGAAAATGCATGGCGGAGGCCTTATGTTATGCACCTAATAAGGGTTTCTTTAATATAGCTTTTTATTCTTCCGTCACCGTGAATACAGCCCGAACCGTAGGCTGTACCCCCACAAACTATATATCAAAACGTGCGTCTCGACGGTGCGAAGTGTGCTATTTGTACTTGACGCCATTTAAAGTTACCGTGGTGACAAAATTAACCAAAAACCACTTCTCAAAACCACTTCCTACACACAGTTGACCTCACAAAAATGCAGAGCTCAGCATGGCACTTTTTTTCGGTACAGTGGTTTAGGTGTTGGGCTGGTGCACCAAAGGTCGCAGGTTCGCAACCCGCCGGGGGGTACCCAATATTTTTTTTTTTTTTTACAAGTAACAAATAAATAATTTGAACAACTGATATAAATGAATGAATGATGGAAAAATTGCAACAGCAAGAACTACTGCTCATTAGCAGGCGCAATATGGACTTTTCATCTCTGCACCGTCTCACATAAAAAAAACAACAGTTTTCCTGAAGTTTTTTTTATCTATTTTTCACCGGACTTTTTCTTCCAAAACTGCACCGCGTTGCTGCGCAATAGCACACATGAATTTCTGGACCTTCGGAGCTATAACAGTGATACATTTATCGCCGATATTCCCGTCATCCTATAGTTCTTCAGAACACTGGAACCTGCCGACTTCTCCCAGCCGGGCGGAAGTGCAACTCAGCCGGCATAAACAAAGCCTGTGAACCGCGGAGGGTGGTGCGTGCTAGGCTAAAGCTAACACCACACTGGCTATCTTTTCTTTCAAAACTGCACCGCGTTGCTGCGCTATAGCACACATGAGTTTCTGGACCTTCGGAGCTATAACAGTGATACATTTAACAGGTGTTACGGTAGCTGGTTGCGCTGCTGATAATATAAAGATGAGGAACACAGCGCACCACTAGAGGGGCGCTAATAATCCTTTTGGATGTGGTCAGCACCCATTAAAACACGAAGAAGAAGAAGGGCGCACCGCTTTTAAAACAGAAGAAGAAGAAGTGGTCATGAACGGTGATGCGGAGCTGTTATGGTAAGTGTGTTAAGCCGGCATACACTGTACAAGTTTTTCAGTCGTGGTACTTATATCGTCTCAAACTGTGCGACGGAACCGCGGGTTTAAAAGTTCACCGCTCACGATCTGTGTACGGCGCAACTACAGACATCATATACGTAGACGCGTCATAGGGCGCAGGTTCGCACGTCAACGTCACCGCCATATTGTATGTGGCAGAAAAAAGTTGAGTTCTGTTATTGTGAACGTGGATCAGAGAAGATGCCTCATTACTGTGCTGCAATAAATACACACACACACACACACACACACACACATATATATATATATATATATATATATATATATATATATATATATATATATATATATATATATATATATATTTGTGTGTGTATATGTTATGAGGATCGATTTGTTAAATCTAAACATTGTTGTCTTCATTATTTCATAAAACCGTGTCACTTGTGAACCTTTAGGAACATACTTTTTGGGTGAGTATTAAAGAGGTAAAATTAATAAAATGAGAGAAAAAAGTCCTAGGTCAATAAAGTAAAAATAAACAAACAAACACAAAAGTGATAATGTTATGATAAAAACATCATATCATGAGAATTAAGGGGGAACATTTCCAGAATACACACAGTTTGCAGAATTATTTTACTCCTGGAGTAATAGGGCCAGGTTAGATTATTTTAAATATTTTTATTTTTTAGGAGAATAAATTCAGGAGAATGAAGCTAAAGGGATACGAAAATAAACTTGTAATATTACAAAAAAAAATACTATGAATACAAAGTATATTCAGAGATTCAAGTCCCTCTGATACTGTTTAAGTGACTGAGTAACTGCAGATTTGCCACATTTAAGATGGTGGACGCTCTGACGCATCGCAGCATAGGCAGAACCCGCCCAACGACGCGTCTACTCTTATATTATGTCTATGGGCGCAACGCTCGGACGCGACCGGAGTGCTCATACTGTAGAAGAAGAAGAAGAAGAAGAAGACGGAAGTGTCGATGGCTACTGTAAACATTACCGGAGAGAAACGTGCTGCTTTGGCAATATGTGCAATTTTGTGTGCAGAAAGCCCTAAAAAGAAAAGGCGACGACGTATTTGGAGAAAGACATGGCTGAGGAAACATGACTACTACGGTCTGCCAGTTTTACAGAAAGAACTTGAGGTAAGCTGGCGACAGTTGTTGTGCCAAACCAGGTATCCCCGCCAGGATTTGTATCCCCTGCGTCGGGAGCGCGCATTCAGCTTGCTGAACGCAGTAAACTCCGCCTCATTTCCAGACAATTCGGCGTGAAAATCAAGATGTTTTATTTCTCTTAGCGAAATATAGGAATAGTGCCGTTAGATTATTGTTCAGTTAATGGGTTACAATTGAAAACGTAACACTTGTTAGTACGATCGTAAGGGATTGCTATGTCGGTTAAAACTAGTCTGATCACTCAGTATAACACGTTCTGATAAAGTAAATGGCTCTATGGTCATCTCCAGATGTGTCACGAAAGTATTATGTCATTAGATTGTTGCATGTCTGTCTGCTGAAACTAAAAACCCACCTTCCTGAGTCCATCACAGCTGTCTACTTGTTCGTTTTTTTGTGTGTGGATAGACCCGCATGAATGGATTATATAAAGCTGATTCCAAGTGTGATCAAATGAACACAGAATAAAGTTACTGCCAAAATGATCAGATCTAATTATATTTTAAATCAGCCAAGAACCATATTAAGAAAACAAGATGTGTCGCTTTAAAAAAAAGAACAGTATGAGGAGTTTCAAAATATATTACAATATATAATATTGTAATTGGGATTTTGAGGTTCTATTGGCTAATTTTTTTTAAAGTAGGCTGACAGGAAAGGGGTTATGAGAGGGAGGAAGACACGCGGTAAAGGACCTCAGGCTAAGTTGAGGACTAAGGCCTCTTATATATATATATATATACCCGTGCACCATCAGAGCAGGCCCAATCTTTGGATTTGTAAGTAATGCTGTCCTCATCTTGCACAAAGTCAGCCAAGAAATGTATGCTGGAAACAGACTATCATGCTGAGCATATATGTATCCCCTTCCAAAATGGATTAGCAGTATCCCACATTCTAGATTTTTGGCATATAAACACCTCTTATAACAACAAGCACCTGCTGAAAATTTGAAGCTGTTAGCTCTTTTAATGAAGAAGTTACAAGGGGATACAAAAAATATCGGGGTCAGCCTGCCAGAATATGTATCCCCTTCCAAAATGGACTAACAGTAGCTCACATTCTTGAGTCTTGCCACATAAACACCTCTTATAATCACAAACAACTGTAGAAAAGTTGAAGCTGTTAGCTCTTTAAATTAAGAAGTTACAAGGGGATACAAAAAATATGGGGTCCAGCCTGCCACAATGTGTAACACCTTCCAAAATGGACTAACAGTAGCCCACATTCTTGAGTTTTGGCACAAAAGGTGGGTTTTTAGTTTCAGCAGACAGACATGCAACAATCTAATGACATAAAGCTAATACTTTCGTGACACATCTGGAGATGACCACAGAGCCGTTTACTTTATCAGAACGTGTTATACTGAGTGATCAGTTTAGTTTTAACCGACATAGCAATCCCTTACGATCGTACTAACAAGTGTTACGTTTTCAATTTTAACCCATTAACTGAACGATAATGTAACGGCACTATTCCTATATTTCGCTAAGAGAAATAAAACATCTTGATTTTCATGCCGAATTGTCTGGAAATGAGGCGGAGTTTACTGCGTTCAGCAAGCTGAATGCGCGCTCCCGACGCAGGGGATACAAATCCTGGCGGGGATACCTGGTTTGGCACGACACCGTGCCCATTTAACACCCCAGCCTTTTGCTGTTTGTTTATCAACAACGAGATATGTCGATTTTAAAAACAGAACAATTTATTAGGAATTTAAAAAAATCTATTTCATTTTATTAGAATGTGATGTTTAAAAATATTTAGACTTCGCAAAGCTGGAGGTTAAAAGTTTTATTGATTTTAAACACTCTCCTGATGCAGGGGATACAAATTCTGGCGGGGATAAGTCGTTTGGCTGTGCTATCCTAGCGCAGCAGGTCTTGGTGATATCACAGTAAAATGAGCAAAAGTCTGGGCTATTTCTGCCCTGTGATGGACTGCCGACCTGTCCAGTTTATACCCCGCCTCTCGCCCATTGACAGCTGGAGATCGGCACCGGTCCGAACCCAGCAGGGATAAACGTGTTAGAAAATGGATGATGGATGGTCTGGGCTATTTCTTTTTCCTTGCCATTAAGATCTTTACCAACTGGCGCCAGAAAATACTATTATTGCGCTTTCTTCGTCTGGAAACACCTTACACATTGAACGCACTCAGCTGACAATACAGCGATCTGATTGGCTGAGCAGCAAAAATCGAATCACGTGACCTCTCGGCCCGGAGCGCAACAGTTCAGATTTTTTTATCAGCAATAACTTATTAATGTGCAAGTGAAAACGTGGGATTATTGGTGTTTTGAGATCACTGCTATGTGTAGCAACTTATCTAAGCGCAAGAAAGTTGCCGTCTGACAGTTCATCCGAAACTTCTTAAGGAGACGTCCCACAGATTCTGGCCCACGGACTCGTTTTGAGGAAACTACGGTTGTAGTTCAGCGTCTGCCTTGCGGTGGTTGCGGAGAGGTGTCTGTTTTGTAGAATAAATCATCCGCCGATGAGTTATTGATCTGGAAAGCCGAATCTGAAACCAACGAAAAACATTTCAGATCCCAAATGTACAGCGTTCTAATTCTTCCAGTCTATTAGCAGCTTCCCGTAAGAGGTCGGACACTGAACGTCTGCCTGCTGAGTTATTATTAAACAATGCTTCATGTCGGGGAAAAGCCATGTAGATTTGACCGACGCAGTAAAATGCTAACCAACCAATGGGAAGAAGTTGAGTTGAAGAAGAGGTGGAAACGACGCCCCCAAAATGACGCTTGTGGCCAAAAAGTGTATTATGTCAGTAGTGGTTTAGGACTACCGTAGCAAATGAATGGGAAACGTTGACCGTCGGCTGTCGCCAATTAGCTCATTAGCTGCGTCTCAGATCGAAATACGCAGTTTGCAGCTCTGCAGACGCAGAGTTTTCCCGGTCGGCAGGTTTTGATGAAGACAAATCCTTTTCACTCAGAAGGTTTGATTTAAAATCCCCAAGCGATGAGAGACTACGACCAAGGAACTCGGAAGCTTTGCCTTTGACGGTCATGCCCACCACCAGGCGGGCGCCTTCTTCAACTTCTTCAGAAGTTGAACAATTCTAGTTTATTTTGATCTTTATTTAAATATAATCCCTTTTCCCCTTACTTGTCTTGTCTTTGTGGTCAATAGCATCCAGAATGATGTTGGGCTCCTCCAGAACCTAGACTTGGAAGTTAAACTATCTAATTTAATAAAAAACAAAAACAGTAGGTTGGTTACAATGGCAAGATTTAACTTTAACTTTAACAGCCTTAAAGTGAGCTGTTGAGGAGTCAAGTTTCATCCCTTCATGTTCTGTGTGAATGGTGGCATGATACAAATGGGTCCTGGTGTGGCCTTGTGTGTCACAAATTCACTTGCATTTTTTCAACTGCTTTGAATATGGATGTGCCAATTTTAGGCAAACATGAACATTTTGTTGCAGTTTCCTCATTTGAAACGATCAGCACACATTTGTTTTACTTCAACATCATGGTCTCTTGCCTTTTCCCTTTTCTTAAGAATGGCAAGAAGAGTTGGGTTTTGCTGTCATATTATTTTTACCTGAAAGGCCCTGTTTAAGGCAAACGGAGGTCCAACCCAGCACTAGCAAGGTGTATCTATTAAAGTGGCTGGTAAGTGTCTAAATTCAATGAGAATTAATATACATATAGCTTGCTGCAGGGTCAATTCATTACCTCCACTATTGAGCCTAGATTTCTAAAAGGCCTGTTTGATTTAAAGGCTAAACAAACTGATATGAGACTGGATGTAGCTGTTTGCTCAGCAACAATTTCTTGTGTGCAGAATATTTGCTTCCCAGTATCCTTTATTCCTGCATCAGTATGAAAAACTGAGGGTGCTGCGTAGGAGAGCGTGAAGAGGAAGGGTTCCCAGGGATTCAATTCTCTGTGCAGCACGGAGGGGGAAAAAAAAAAACAGATTTTTGACAGGTGGGAGGTCTTCACCACTGGATCATCACGAAGCCATCCATTCAGAGAAAATAATGTGTCAAGTCTTCAAAAAGGTATTCAAAGAATGTGTCAATCATGGATGACAGGGGAACCCAGGTGAGAAGATTCTTCCCATTTCCCTTCTTTCAACTTCCTACCAGGTTCAAAAGCCATCCTTTTATTTCAAGTCTCTTTTTTATTTAGTGTTTTCCCTTTATGTGAGTAGTTTTCTATTCCTCCACTCCACCCCGACTCCTCGACAAGCTTGATCTCTCCCACATGTATCTGTAATGAAAGTCTGTCTCTTCTCAACAGAAAATAGAGACATTTGTCATAGCCGAAACTGTGTATTGCACTCTATTAGCAACTTGCCAAAAAAACTAGTTGTCTCTTTGGTTTGAAGCAAGAGAATTATTCTCTTCTACCACCCTGTCACAAACAACAAAACGCCTAAAATAAAAAATTTAATACATACATACTTGGCAAATAGAATGTCACAGCCCTCCAGCTGCGAGACGTCTGAGAATCATTTTGTGGTAAACTGTATTGACTGTTGTTATGTAGCATTTCACTGCTGCTAGATTATATCCATTTGTCGACTGGTGATTTTCTGCGCCGGGACTTATTTTGGTCTGAAAGTGCCTGTCACAAGGGGAAACACAGGGGACGTGAGTAAAAATGACATAAATGGTCGGGCTGTATTCACCGCTTTTACCATGAGGGGTTGTTTGTTTTTTTGCTTTTGTTATGATTGCAGTGGAGGAATGGGAAGGAAACCGAGTGGAAGCAAGTGTCAAAAAGCTGAGAGAAGCATTGGATTAAGGATCTGAGTATACATCTGTCCTGCAGGCTTCAGAGAGGTCAGCATTTTAATCTGACCAGTTTAGTTGGCTCCATAGCGCAAAGATGTGCAAGTTAGTGCCTTTCTTACATAGAAATAATTTAAGACAGAAAAAAAAAAAAACAAGGAAAAAAAAGAAAGTGACCCCCCTGGTGGATGCCAGGGGTAGGACATCCTAAACTGTCAGGTCCGGTGAACACTGTTTTTATTTTTCCTTGTCTATTTGTCAAATGTGTACAGGCACACAGGATCAGAATTTACTTTTCCAGAGAGAGAACAATCAGGTCTAATATCCCAGTCATTTAGGCACAAACAATAAGTCACCAAAAGTGACTGACTTTCAGCCTGGTTGGCCCCATGATCGGTCAGAAAGTTAAATCATTTGTTTATGGACAATAAATTCTTAAGCAGTTATGTCATCAAGACTAGGATGCCATTGTATATGAGGTGTGATATTTCAGTGGGTTTTTCATGGTTAAATAAAGTATATGTAAACATATTTCCAATTGAATATATGTATAAAGCACTTAAAAACAAACACAGATAAAAGCAAAAGCTTTTATATAATAGTATATACACAGTATATGTACAGCATAAAATAAAGAACAGCATTACAAAGTTGCATAAGCAACAACGCTGTTTGGTACTGGCCTTGTTAGAGACAGAAGACTTAAAGGAGCTTTAAACAATACTTCAGTATTTTAGATAGAACGAAACTTATCTTTTTAGTTGGAATATGGTATGACGTCATTCACCATTTCTCTCTGTGTTGTTCTCTAGTCTCTTTTTTACAAGCCAGGGGGGGCCACACGGGCGGCCCTCCCTGCCTATGAAATGCAACCGCTAGAGCCGCGTAGAGTTGGAGCAAAATGCCGGCAAGCGCATCCAGTCGATCGAAACGTTCACCGTGAGACAATCAGGACCCATGACAAAAAACAACAGTCTTTGGCAAAGAAGTTGTCAGATAAGGAAAGACGCAAAACGAGGATTAACATTGGCCCCACGTTTCTAGTTGTAACTGGAGTGGAGGTAGACAGAGGCATGGCTTGTCACACATCTTGTTTTGGTTGGTCCTCATCAGTTATTACAATTCTCATATTCAATTTAAAAAAACAACTCTAACCTGTCAGGTATACAGTTGTTCTGTGCTGGGTAGTAGAGTGGTGCAGTACTACCTTCTCTCCAGCAGGATGTGACAGGTGGACGGCGGCACAGGTGCTCTCTAATGAAGCAGCGCATTTAAAGAGGCAGAAGCCAGAAGGCAGGCATCAGAGCATTAGCTCTCCCAAGTGGCACCTGACCATCTCAGGCTCATGTTCTCCTTGTCGTTTGCCGTCTGCTCACTCCTTGTCTTTGCGTCCTGCACATGGCCAGAGTCAGCTCCAGAGCTGTTCCTGGATCTCCTGGTTCATCATGGCTTCCTCAGTGTCGCCTGTTTCAAGTGTCCGTGCCTTCCTCTCCTCTTGTCAAGTTGTTACCTGTCCACCAAAATGGACTCATTACACCAGAGCCACCTGCCTGCTACTCCTCATGTTCAGCCGGATACAACCGCTGCCGGCATAGCCCTCCTCTGGAGCTCTGTCATCCTACTATCTGTAAATCAGCATCTGCTCTACTCAACTACTTCCTGGTTTGTTGTTGGTGCTCACTGCCTGTTCTTTATTTTCCAGTTGGCGTCCTGAGTCCTCTTCGTACCCGGTCCCAGTTCCCGGCCTCTTATCATAAGTCATTCCTTTCAATAAAAGATACTTTATTAACTGGGATCTACTTGTTTGTTGCTTCTGGGTCAACCATTGAAAACATAAACATGACAGAATGCTCTGACCTAGTAGCACAGAGACAGTGTGCAAACATCAGGGAGTAGTTCTGGGACAACATGAGGTTTCCTACAATCTATGATCATACAAAAGGATCAGATTATGCACATATACTAACTAATCTTACTAAGCAGGTTCAGGATATTTGAGTTCAGACAGAGTTCTTTTCCCATTTCTTCGGTTCCCGTCGTTTCCCTTACCACGGCTATGTCCGTGCCCGCTGTTGGACGGGGTATTTCTCCGACTCCAGAGACCTTTGCTGGTGAGTTAGATTGTTGCCAGGGTTTTCTCCTACAATGCTCTTTGGATTTTTGGCCCGTTCTTAATTCTTTCTCAGATGACGCTAGCAACATTTCTTTCATAATAAGACTTTTGAGAGGCCAAGCTCTGTTACGGGTTATAGATCTGTATTCTTATCCACAGTTTCCTCTTCAACAACATCTTCTTCAGTGTTGTTGTTGTGTTGTTGTTAGCATCTTAGCAGCATCCTAGGCCAAATTTTTTTCATCTTTTAATCTATTTTGGAGAAACTCAGTTTTCATAAAGTCACCATTGTCCTATACTTTATCTTGCTAGCTTTAATACCTAAAATAAGTCTGTTAACATCAAAAGATGCTTCAACAAAGTTTTTGTTTAAGGGTGCGAAAATGTAGCCTCGTGAGACCATCCTGATCTCGCGAGCTTTCAAGGTTTCACTCGCAGATCAGTCTGGCTACTCTCCGTTAAAGAAAATTTGGAGCCGTTCACCAAACGAACGTCCAATCAGCGTTGGCTTTGAGGCGGGTTGAGGTGTGACGCAACGGGAAGCGCGGCAGTTCAGTCTAAAGAACATGGCGGTTTCAGCCGATGAAACTAGCGTTAGCGCGGCTATCGAGCAAGTTTTATCAGAATTACAGAGTATTTATTTGCTGAGCTAACGAGCCTTTACCTGCAGCAGCAAGAGTAGCTTGGCTTGTGGTTGTGTTTTCGTCGTCGCTCGTAACAGAGCGACGACGAATCTGATTGGTTCATTTGGCCCGTCTATCACCAACATTGGCCAATCAGCTAACCAGTATTTTCGCCCCTTCCCAAAGTTACTTCAACGGAAGGTTTCCAGATGGATATGCGGAGCAAATCCATCTGGCGGAGTCAGGTAAGCGAAAATGTATACCACCAGGACATTGTTATATATACATTTTGCCTCTGCAGATCTGTTTGTTTTTCAGTTAAATTGAACAGAGTACATGTCACATTAAAGGTGGAAAAGGTTTTTAAATAATTTCAAGAAATAGTAGTCTTTATTGTCATTATGGTAACCATAATTAAATTTTGGTGAGACACCAGCTCAGAATTCACATATAACAGACACAAATCAAAGACATCCATGGCAAAATTAAGAATGAGCTGTGTAATAAAAGCTAAATTTAGCTGTGCAGCAGAAGAAGAGAATGATTTCTCAGAAGGGAAAATACCGCACAATTGTTTATAGGTAATATTCAGATAAAAAAAACAAAGTTGAATGTATCAAACAATACTTCATGAGAAGCTAAAAAGTGAGCAAATGGTCCTTTGCCTTTGATAAGAGGACAGGGAATTTTTTGTTCAAGGGAGAAATGTACAAGCAGAAAAGTGTCTTTTTTATAATAAAGTCATAAACAGAAGACAAAAGTTAAATAAACTACTTTTGTTACAAAATAATGGGTCAATGGGCGAGAAGCAGGGTACACCCTGGACAGGTCGCCAGTCTATCACAGGGCGCACACACTCACACCTGAGGAGAATTTAGAGAGGCCAATTAACCTAACAGTCATGTTTTTGGACTGTGGAAGGATGCTGGAGGCAGAACCCACACATACACAGGGAGAACATGCAAACTCCATGCAGAAAGACCCAGGGCAAGTGTAGGACTTGAACCCAGGACCTTCTTGCTGTATGGCAACAGTGAAACCCAGTGCAGCACTGGGCAGCCACGCACCTATACATAAAGGTCAGTAAATGAGAATGTCACCAAAGTTGATTTAGGTAATAAAATGAAAGTGAAGTTCCTTTTCACTACACAGTGACTTGACCATAGTCCTACACACACATTTATGACCTTAAAAAAGTAGGTTAAGTCACAAGTCATTGCTGTTCACGAGTGCTGCATCCGAACATAGCAATGTAAAGTTTAGAGGTAGTGAAAGATCTGCGGCCAGATATCTGGACAGTTTACAGTATGTAATTCTTCCTTCTGCTGGTGAGCTTTAAGAAGATACTGTTTCATTTTCTAGCCAGACTACCAAATCTACCCATACCTGCTTTCATCAGCATGTTCTTGACTGGCCAGAAAACACCTAAGTGGTGCCAAAGGCTGATCTCCACGCCATGTTGCATTCATGCAGTAATTTATGCTAAATGGGTACAAGTATTTAGACTGGACTTGACAGTGTACATGGATATATTTTTCAGCACTAACATTTTTGATAATAAAAGGTCTTGTACAATATTTTAATCTTATTCTAATTAAATCAATGACTTTTAAGTGTTAATTTAGTGTTAGAAGAAATAGAAAAAGAAAAGTAAAACAAGACAGCAGTAAATTTACAGAACCTTTTAAAACACTGTGCAATTGTGTGAATGTACCAGACAAACACTCCCTGAGAAGTTAAAAAGTTTCCAAATTGACATTAACAAAAATTGTAATGTTCAAGGTAATTGAAATGTTAAGTTATTAAAATGTGCAATTTGCAATTTAGAGGGATGTCCAAGCAAACACTCAGTGAAAAGCTAAAAGTGTGCAAATAGACATTTGTATGTGAAAGACAGTAGCTGTGTTTCCATCAATGTTTTTGTGCACATTGTGAAGTATATTAGATACTTGACAGAAAAGGCAAAATCTGAAACAACTTCCTCAATTTTGCAAAAACATTTTTACGCTCGCTTAAGTTGGTTTTTGGTTTTTCTGAAAAAGAGTTAATGCGTAAAATGAGAGATGGACACGCCAAATAAGTTTTGACATAGCAAACATTAACCTCTCATGGCTGATAAGCTGTTTCTGCAGTTGGCGCCTTACCGGATATTCCCATATTGTGCACAGAATTGCATTTCGTTTTTTTGTGTTTCCGGAAAACATGTAACATTGCCAATACTAATTGACCTGAAAGAACAATCACAAGTTCCCCGATAGCAACACATTCCTGAAAACCTCTATTAATTCTTCTCAGACATGTGATCCATGCTACTATGCAACCTCTACTTCTTGTTTATCACAGCCATGCTCAACATCAAGATCTAATGAAATTACCGTAGCCTGGTTAATTCGTTCCAAACCAGTAGATGGAGACATGTCTAATTCCCTTTTCCATTTTTGCTACAGTTTAAAAGTTTGCCTAAAATTCGAAAGACAACTGGACGGCAGAACCTGTGGAACCAGTGGCATGTTTGAAAACACGTAAACAGACAATCAATTGGACTGGAGGTTAATTTAATTCTCAGCAGGGGACAATTGCCTTCACAGCTTTGGAAATAAGCTGTTCATCAGTCTATTAGTATTTGATTTAATGTTCCTGAATGGTTTACCGGATGGAAGTGGGACAAACACTGCATTGCCTGGGTAGGTTGGATCTGGAGCAATGCGTCTGACCCTTTTCTGGACTCTCACGGCTTAAACAAGGTCTTGCAAAACCTTGAATTTTAAAAAGCGTGTTTACACTTTGAGAACCATATCTGGCGTAACACTTGTTTATATTGCCTTTACGATCTTTGCTTGAAAAACCGCAGCGGAGAAGCACCAGAGCTTGGTGGACACACCTTATTGATTTGTTGCCCCATTTAGTTGTGTAGCTGCTAGAGACTTTGGCTTAGAAGAAATCTAAATTAATAAATAGCTTGGTTCTATTATGAGACTATTTTAAAATGCTTTTCATTAAACAAAGACAAAAATGCGATTCTCTTTAGTAGAAGTTTGATTTTTTAGCTTTTTTTTTTTTTATTTCTATTGACCCAAACTATCCTGATCCTTGGACCAAGCCATGCTTATAATTTGTTGATTTTACAGAAGAGTAGAAAAAACTAAACAAAATAACAACTATGATTTAAGAAGAAGGACATTGTAAACAGATTCTCAGGTTTTTCAGACACGTTCACTGTCTCCATGAACTGTGCTCCACTGTTTTGGCTGCTGATTGAGCTGGCTGTGAGCTGCATCAAATTTTAATGACCACAGGATTTTTGCGATGAAAGCAGCACCTCCTATTGCGTTCTATTTCAACATGTTCATTCCTTTCTTTGTGATGTCCGACGCCATCCAGACCCTCCTATATGTTTGTTAATGAGATCTAACAGAGCAGCATCAATAATAAAAGCTCTCATCTTTGATTTCTGCATGTTTCCAGCACTGCAGAGAAATCAAACTACGCTGATGCAACCTTGACTGAAAAATCTAGTTAGTGGACCTGCACAACAAAATAAGAGTCAAAGTGGTTGCTTAGCAACAGATACATCTCTCTGGCCTTCCTCCAACAGCATCTGTTGCTGGAGGATGTTTTTCATCCTATCACAGAAAATCACAGGTTGAGATGACTCAGGCTCGCTTTCTTCAGTCAACAACAATATTACCAACATGACTCCTTTGAGGTTTTTTGCTTTTTTAGGGGTCAGAGGTCACCATTTGGGTATTAGCCTTGGGACAGAATCCTGGTCAGACTTTTAAAACCCAAAAGAGTCAGAGCAGGACCCTCATGTTCTCTCATCTGCTTCCTAAAAATCAGATTTATAATGAGCCTTGTCTGAACCCAACCTGCTGACCATCTCCTGTGGCCTCAGCTTTTATTCAAACCGTCATCTACTAGTGGTCAGTGCATTTAACGTCCATGTGATGGCGCCATTGCTTCATGTTAGCAAGCTCCTGAGATATCCTCTATGTGGCAAACATGGAGAAATGACTATCTTCACATCAGTATGGAAATGATGGGAGTTTCCAAATATGGGCTGCGATATGTACCCTCACACTGTGGCATGAGCACTTAGGCTAGTTGATCCTTTGATGTACCTGAAATAGGCCTGCAGCGAGGTATCATTAGGGTTTCAGAGAGGCAGCGACAGAGCCCCCTCTGCATCAAAGCAGGTGCGCTTGCCTTTATATCTGCAGCGCGGCATGAAAGCTGCGCCCGAGGAGACTGGTTGCAAGTTTTTCAAACAGAAAACATGACACAGATGGGGTGAAAATGTTGCGGTTGTTCGTCGATGACAAAACAAAGTTCATGATGGTACAAGTTTATTGTCATCTTTACAATAGTAGGCATTCAAACATGAATGCAGGAGCTGAAATAAGTAATGAAATTTTGGAATCTGTTGCAAAGCCCAAAGGGTGCCTTTCATGAGAATTTTCTCCCATTGAGTGTTTACATGTAATGTCGTATTCCGTCCACTAAAATCTCTATCTTATTAAAATTCTATCTGATAGACCAACAAAAATTAGGGCTTAATTATGAAGTGGAAGGAAAATGATGGTTGGCCTAACAATTTTTTTCCAGATAAAATCAAAAAAGGTTTGCCAAGCTCTAATAGCGCCAAAGAAATCCAGGCCGGGCAAACGGTGTCAAAAGTAACCATATTAGTAAATACATTCCACTTGTGAGTGTAAGTTCATCTCTCTGGAAATTCTGTAAAGCTATTACGGGTAGGGATGTGTGATATGGACTTAAAATTGCATTATGATAATTTGAGATAAATGTGATGATAAAGTATTTACAACTTCTTTGCGTAATTTTTTGAGCAATTTTATGGTTGTGACTGCATGCCACAGCAGTTATAGCCCCACAAACACAGATACTGCTTAGAAGAAACATTACCAGTTTAAAATTGACTTTTTTGGGACAGCACTTTCACAGTGAAGAGATATTTTTCACACAACACTGTAAATTATGACGGTATTTAATCATATTGTCACATTTATTGATATTTATTGATGGAGAAGATTGTAAAATCAACAAGCTCAACAATATTGTCAGTTTTTGAGGTTTTCACAAAGAAAAATGAACAAAACTTTGTCAAAAATGATTAAAGCTCAAAATACTTATCAGAATAGGAACTTTTTCAAAACAGTGATAAATTATAAGAAAAATGCCCATACGAACAACATGACAGAGATAAAGTTGACAAGAAGTTCAAAGCAGGATTAGTTTATAATACAACATCCCAAGCTTTAAACATCTCACAGAGCTCTGTTTAATTTATCATCCAGAAACGCAAAAAGCACAGTACATCTTTATATCTATCAAGACATAACCATCTACCAAAACCACCAAGCACAGAGAACATTAATCGGAGAAGTACTGTAGCCATGAGTAACTTTCTGGGCTATATGCAAAACATTGCAGGGCAGAAAAACCTCCAGAGTAAAATATGTCGGTGGCAGCATCATTCTGTAAGTTAAATTAATGGAAAAATGGACGATACTAAATGCAGGGCAGTTCTAGAATAAAACCTGTCAGACTGCACAAGACTTTCAGCAGAACAACAACCCTAAAAAAATACAGCCAGTACTACAGCTCATTGGTTTAGTGTTTGGTTGGCCATAAAATCACATCAGCAATGTGTATCAAAACTTGAAAAATTATGTTCACAGGAGCTCCCCATCCAATCTGACTACAGAGTGTCAACGAAGTGTCAGGTTCTAGTGGTACGGTGCTGAAAAGCATGCTTCATTTTCCTTCCACTATACAATTTTGTTTGATTTGATCTGTTGTTTAAAATCCCAATTAAATGTGTTAATGTTAGTTGAAATGTAACAAAATGTGAACAAGTCACCAAAGTGATTAGTGTGGGCTCCTTCAGAATAGCTGTCAAAACCTTTTTGTTTTTATCTGATTTTATTTAATACATTTGCAATTTTTCCTCCTTTTCCAACTTTCTCTGTATAGGCCATTAGTCACGGACAGTCCTGCTGTTTCTTGACATAACATTCACAAACTTACAGTCCATCCTCCAATTTCAAAAGTTTTAGTTAGGCTTTGCAAGGTTTGACAAACTAAACTACAGAACTTGGTTTCATACGACGTAGTAAAAAAATAAAAGAACAAACAAAACAAAAATGAACTTGGATCATGAACAGACCATAGAAAGCCGTCAGATTTCACTGCGGCTCACTGTCATATTTGTTAAAACTGCAAAACAAAGAATTAGCCTTGGAGAAGAATGAGTTCCCGGAGAGCTTTTATTTTTATGTTTCATAAAGTTTAAACTGTTAATTAGTCTGTATTTTGGTAAAAGAGCTGCACAGAGAAGCAATTTATTTTGGTAAAAGTGAAAAATCAAAAATGATACCTCTGCTTTTGTTGTGGTATGTCAAAAGCAAGCCACGTGCATTACTTGGATTTTAAAGGCAGAGATTGTTCTAGGAAACCTAATACCGCCTAGATTTTATCATCATTTGTTTTCTAAAAATCCTTCTGTATATTGTACACCCACTAACCAACTGAAGAAACAGAAGCTTTTAACCTTGATTTCTTTAAATCTTTTGCTGTGCAGGGTTTTGTGGCACTGCAACTTTGGTCTGATTAAACTAAAGTTTAAATGTTTGGTCTTAATAACCATAACGTTTGGAGGAACATTTAGGATGATCACAAGCTGGAGAAAACCAACCCAACTTGGAAGCACATGGGTGGCAGCCTGATGTTTTGTGTGCAGAAGAGATGGGTGCGCTTCATTAAATATGCAAAAATGTTGGCTCAACATCTCAAGACATCACCCAGGGAGTTAAATTCTTGGCACAATTAGGTCTTTGAAATGGTCAGTTTAAAAACAAAATTCATTCCGGGATTTAGCAAATAGAACTTTGTTTGCAGAACTTAGTGGTTTGAACCCCCACCCCACCTTCTCAGTTGTTGTGTCCTTGGGCAAGACACTTCCTTCACTTTGCTTGGTGCCGGTGGTCAGAGGGCCTGGTGGCGCCGATTGTATGGCAGCCCCGCCTCTGTCGGTCTGTAGCTACGATGTAGCTCACCACCATCAGTGTGTGAATATGCGAGTGAATAACCTGACAAAAGCCAGCTGTATGTTGCTCCGTCTAGCTCCACTCACATCCATCTGGGACACCGCCATAGGAATTGCCTTTACTGAAGGCTGGGCCTTATCAAAAATTCTTGCATATGATTGGATAAGCCACTTGTCTGTCATCTTTATCGACGTGCTATTTCAAGCACTCACACCGAAGCTAACCCGTGACGCTGATGATAGCGACACAGGAAAAAAAAAAAAAATAATAATATTGTTTGCAGCTCTAGTGGCACGCGTTTTATTGACAGTAAGCTGACATGAAGAGGGAGGAAGACAGGCGGCAAAGCGCCGCGGGTCGGAGTCGATTCCGGGCCGACCGCGTTGAGGACTAAAGGCCTCCTAACATGGTTCACACTAACCGCTCCGGGGCGCGTCCGCTGCAGACGTGCAGACGCGCCCCAGAAAACAAAACTTGCCAAATCCGGTCGGAAGAAGGGCGAAAACATGGTTTCCACCAACAAAAGCCTTCAGAGCCGTTCTCTGATGTTCTTTTTTAATGAAACAATATCAGGTAGATTGGACAACACAGAAGAAATAGCAGCATCAATGCTAACGCTTGCTTCCTCGACGAGCCACCATAGCTATCAAAACAGTCTCACATCATGGTCGCGTCTCCACTACGTCACATCTATAAAATGCCAGCCCTGCGTCCTGATTGGCCAGACAATAAAATTGGTTGGAGAAATCACTTTCAACGGGCGATGTCCCAGATGTATGTGAGTGGAGCTAGGCGGAGCGACATACAGCTGGCTTTTGTCAGGTTAGCAAGTGAATGAATGAATGACAGAATGTAGGTAAAGCTTTGAGGTCCTTGGACTTGTTTACTATTTACTGTTCAACTGACCGAAAAGAGGGAAAGTTCAGTCTAGATTATTTCCAGACAGAGAAAAAAAGATCATGTGCACTTTTTTGGGAATTTTTACACAACAAATTCTTTCAAATTCTAAACTTAAACTTTTCCACTTTTTTGGTGACTCAGTGCAATGCATCGGCTAGATTATTTCGCTTGCTTATATAAGTACTGAGCTACGTTGCTTTAAACCCGGACCCATGCAGAATGTTAAGGTGGAGAACTAAAAAGCGGAATTCCACAGTTCACGGTTACACTTTAAAAAGCAAAATCAAAACAATGCAAAGAGACTGTCTGACTGCGCATGTGTGCATGTCTCATGTCTCTCGAGTGTTGCTGGACTGTGGGAGGAAGACGGAGAACCCATACATGCACACGGAAAACATGCACATTCCATGCATAAAGACCCCAGGAGAGACCCGGGGTTTGAACCCAAAATCTTCTTGTGGCTAATTATAGTCAAAAACTGTGATGTGTTCCATGTTAAAGAAAAGTAAAGCAAAATATATCTATGCATTTCTTTTTTCACTTGAATGAAACGTATAATAAACACAAAACCTTGACTGTTTGAACTGTTACACACTTAGAATAACAGTCCTGCATCAGCTTCCTTTGCATCTGACCCTGTAGTCTCTATAGTTTGATCTCCAGTTAAGCCAGACTGCTATAGATTTCTTTGGACGTTTCGAAAAATTCCATTGATCCTTTGAGAAGTCTTAAAGACAGCATGTAAGCTCCACTGCAACAGAATTAAATTTCCCTACATCTTGCTTTTCTACCCTAAAACACTCATCCCTCCTTCATTTGGCTCAGACACAAGGGGGAAAAAAACAACAACAATACGTTAAGCCAAGAGTTAAGCTAAGAATCTGTGGACATTGGCAAATGAAAACCTTTTCTTAACTGATCATTTTTATATCAACATCTGCAGCCAATTTTGCTAAATACCTGTTAAAATGTCCTTTTTAAAAATAAAGATAACAACCCTAATGCCTGATTTTGAGACATCAGACACTGAAATCCCAATGAGAAATTATCAATGCTTGGACCTCACTTCCTGTTTTTTTTTTATGTGGCTACTAAGGCTTTTTTTTGTTGTAAGCAAGACTTTTTTATTTATATATCTGCTCTGGAAGGCTGAACAAATGGCATTTGTATTTATTTATGCTTTATACTTTCAATATTTATAGGTTTCATAGCTTTACAATATAATAACACAATAAAAGAAGCAATTTTGTGAGCCACTCTTTGTAATCAGGACATAAAGAAGTGATAATAAATGTACTTACATGAGTTATAGGTCCTACAGCTCGATTTGTCTCAGATAATACCACATGAAAAACCTGACAAAATAATGTCTGTAAAATTGTCTAAGCTTGTGTGGGCTGGGCTTCTGTGGCCTAATTAGTCGTATCAATCTGCTGAAAATCTATGCAGAGGCTGCTAGTGCCACTCGACGAGCCTGCAACTTGACATATTCCAGTTTTTTTTTTTTTTTTCCTCGAATCACCGGGGGCATATTTGAAGAACATAATCCTGGATGCTCCAATTCATCAAGTTCCGACTTTGCAACATAATGACACAATAAAAAAAAAAAAGAAAAGACAGCACATACAGCAGAGAGAGGGCAAACTTTCAGGTTGTTATAACCGAGCTTATCCATTTTCCATCAAGGCCCCTTTGCTCTGCGCTCACATTAGTGCAATCCCTTATCGCTCTTGTGGTCCACACACACACTCAGATCTGGGCAGCAAAGAGAACATTGAGTTTTATATAAATCAATACAATGTCCCCAACACTTTGCTGCTCCTGGCACACCGGGGGAGATTATAAAGTGCTCTGTGGCGTCATCCCTTCCAATCATTTCTTTCTGAGGCGGGAAATAAGGGCTAAACTGCAGGTATGGAGGGGGACACAATGCCAAACAGTGTGTCATGTTCTTCAAGCCGACAAGGGCTCACTTAAATTTGCAATTTACTGTAAATTCCCATTAGGTAGACCAATGTTCAACAGCAAACCTGCTCCCTTCTTTGCCTGTTTACTCTTAGAAATTAAACTAAGTGCAATATTCCCACCTTAAGGTTAGTGAGTCAAAACACTTAGACCGGTGGCAGCTTTGATGTCAGTGAATGAGCTGACAAGCTGTTACTGAAATCTTAGCTGAAGATGCTATTCATAAGACGCAAGCCTAACAAGCGGCAGCTTAAGAAGCCTTTTCAATTCGACAGGTATTCAGACATTGGGGAGATGGGAACAGGTCGGATTAGATGGGATAGTCTGTTGCCTAAGCAACTGCAACACTCCAGTGTGTTCGAAGAGGTTGCTTTATCTGCAAGGATTACACCGGGCACAAGGGGAAGGGGGGAAAAAAAGGTGTTTGCCTGAAGTCAAACAGTTCGAATCCAAGGCCAGAAGCTGTGTCAAAAACGAGGCTAAATCCTCACTCGATTAAAGTAACAAAACAAAAGAGCCGGAGCCGTCAACAGCAACGCGGATGGCGTTGGGTAAATTAAACGAAAAGGTGACAAGAAGGAGGAACGAAAGATAAGAAGCGGAAAATGAGGTTAATCTATGCTAAGTCCACTCCATACAAAAATGATTCAGAAACGGCGGCACTGCGTACCAAAGCTCTCAGGTGTAAAGAAACTGGATTAATTTTTTTTTTTAAGCCAACAAGTGGAAACAGTCAAGCCACATGGGACATGTCAAAATCCCCAATGACTCCTTTATCTCAGGGAGGTGACACTGGTTGATATTATTTATTTACGACATTGTTTCAAGATGCTGCATAAATGTATTGTATGGCCTGCATCACACTGATTGGCTTGTTTATAGTTATGAATTTCCATAAAGAGATTTAGAGAAGCCACGGCACAACAAAGAAACTGTGACAACGCAAAGACCTGCAACGGGGCTCTGATGTCTCAAGCACACGGGTACCTTTGAGAAGACTTTGACTTTTGTTTCGATCATAGGAACTTTTTTTCTGCAGAAGCTTTCTCTGAATTTCCTCTCAAGTTGCAGAAACTAAAGTATCAGGGAGAGGTTTGATAACAATCATGAAGTTTAAAAAAAAAAAAAACATTCTATAGTGACCATTGATTTCCAGTTTGTCCAAAAACAATATCAACTTTGTATGACTCAAAGGTTTGGGTTAGAGTTCTCATACAAAAAAAATTAACTTTATGCATTTATTCCAAGATTTTCTGGCTCTAATGGTAGTCATCTGACAGTACCTTGTCACCAAAAAAGGTAAAGGGAGGCGCGGAAGAGAGGCCGTAAATGGTCTAAGTTAGGGGTAAAACCTGGCACTACACCCACTTTATCTAAACAATATTTTGAATTCACTCAGCTTATCGTTCTCTGATAATAATAAAAAAAAGTATTTGATGATATGAAAAAATGTAAGTTCGACAAAAAAAAAAAAAAACAGCAGAAGAAATTTGTAAGCAGCAAATATTTTTTCATAGCACGACTCAAACTCCTAGAACCTTTTGGAATGTCAGAAAAAAATTCAAGACCTAACATTGTTGAAAAAAAAAGAGTTTGTTTTATATCAACACAGAAAATCCAGCTGTTAAAGAGGCCTTTCCTGAAGCTAAAAAGGTTGATGTTCAAAAGATCGGTTCAAGCTACACCATCCTGTCTTTGGCTAAAGGCCTTCAATTCTTGTTTCAAAGTTCATAAGAGTTTTTTAGTTTAAAATTGCCATGTAGTCACATGTCATAGTTACTGGTTTTAAATCCACTATCACAGGCTTTTAAGGAATTTGTTCCATCCTTAAAGTTTTTTTTATTTCTGTACATACAATGCAAAAGGACAAACACGCAAATCTTGTTCTTGAGTCAACTGGGTCTGACGGACACAGTCTGACCTACAGCTGATTGGGCCATGCTGATGCTGCCCTTCACCTGAATTAAACCCTTCTCATGCCTTCGTCGATGGTGATCTATGCAATTTGCACAACATATCCTCACTGACCCATTTTTAGCTTTTAAAAGCATGTAGAAAGCACAGATAAAAAGATTCAACATAATTTTAATGCTGTGAGATTCCTACAGTCAGAGTGTATTTCCATGCGCTTTTATGTTTTACCACATTGTTCAAACTTGTGCCTTGCACATATTTCGGCAAATGCCACTCAAAATGTCTGCGTCTTCATGCTGAATGTGAGATTAGAAACGGCCAACTGTTGCCCGAAGCTGCAAAGTGAGATAAAGACTTCTTCATGTCTGCTAAAGCCTCCACTTAATGAACAAAGTCTTTCTCTGAAATGATTTGGCTCATCAAGCTTCAATTACAACTCTTGGTTGACTAATCCCATGATAGAAATGTGCAAACATTACGCTTAAACACACGTGCAGCCACAAATGGCAGCAGAACTAACTGGATTAGCTTCCTCTGAGGTGATGTCAGCAACCAGGCTTGGTTTGTGGCTCTGTGTGCATGTGAGCATGACGACATGTACACTATGTGTGCCAAAGCTGTGCGGAGGGCAGCAGAGAAACACAGAAGATCTGCTTGACTCTTGCCACGTCTTCACAGCGGAGGCTTGGAAACTGAAGCAACGAGCGGCAGGTTGTGTGTGTGTGCACGACTCCACTGTGATTGTGCTGCCGAGAATTCAAAACCCAACTGTTGCAGTACAAGTGCACATTCTCAGCCAAATGAACACGCGCATGCTCAGAAACACAATTAGAGAGCATAGAAAAAGGTCCGGCACAGGTTCACATTTTATGGACCACAAAACTAAATGTTTTTGATAAGAAAGACCAAATCAAAGTAGCACATATGTGTGAAGTCGAAGTAAAAAAATACAGACATCACAGCTTTTTACATTTAAAAAAATTAGAATCTGAAATGTAAAAATTATTCAGGCCTCTTTAATTTGGTTGTTAGTTTTGACAGAGGAGGTTTTGAGCTTCCAGAAGGTTAGAGAATGGAGCTGGTTAGCTATCAGCGTATCCACGGGGAGTGAACAGAGTGGGAGAGTGGGCAAGCAGATACAGATACAGTTGGGGTCAGTGAAGCTGGAGTGGACAACGGTGGAGCAGAGGAGATTCCAGAAGTCTGTCAGTAAATAGTAAATATCACGGGATTGGAGCGGTACAGGATTAAATATCAACAGGAGCAGACGGGAGCGGGAGTAAACCAATAGCAGGTACATTAAACTAGGATCGATGCCAAAAAAATGAAATAAAATGAAAAAACAAAAATTTATGATTGCCGCCGCCATTTTGTAGTTTTTTTTCCCCAAGAAACCTAAACTATAATGAAAATCAAAAGAATTACACGACCCAGAAGCCAACAGTGCTTCCGGTCTATATTTTCCGCCAGCGCTCAAAAAACAGAATGGGGGAGGGGGGGTGGGGGATCAACTATGGAGCGCTCCATAATCGACCGCTACTGGCGAACTCAACCTGGAAAAGTTGGACTTGCAGCACAAAATCAGAAGTAAGGACTTATCTATTAAACTCACAGAGCGACTGTAAAGTTGCAAATATTAACAAACTTGACGAGAGTTAAATGTCACGGTGTTAACATTCAGTACCCTGCTTGTAAAACCTGTTTCCTGGACTCATTTCCCAGTGTGCAACAGTGTAATAATACGGCCAATAACTTTTTAGTATTATTTGAACAGTTGTGTTTTTTTTCTGTTTTAACCCATTAACTGAACAACGTGTTAACACTTCTACTTCCATGTCTGGTCGAATAAAAATGAGACGGAGCTGACTGGACCGGCTTTTCCTGGGTCCAGTCAGCTCGGCCTCCAGCTCTGCACCACCCCCGGAAATTAACATGATCTCACTCTCAGTTTTTGGTAAAAGTTTAGAGGTCTGTCTAAGAATGTGTTTAATGTTCGATGAATGTATTGTTTCTGATAGTAAACCCTAATTAGTTTATGGATATTTTACTGGAAAAGGAAAAATACTAATATGCTTGAATGATATTCAACTTTTTCTTTTACAAAACTGAGTTTTTGAACCAGCGAGGTACTTTATCTAAATAGACCCCTTGCAAATAGACCTCGCGCTGGCCGCCTGTTTAGGCACGCCTCCGCTCGCGGGGCGGGCCGGGCAACCTGCCGTGCCGCGCGGCTGCCGGTGCGGTGCGTGAGCTGGGCTCGACCCCCTGCTCTGGTTCCCTGTTCACCCACCGTCGCTCCCCTGCCTCTGCCACCACAGCGAGCGGTCCCAGAGGGGGCACGACGTACAGTGTGTACAGTCCGGTCGCGTCCGAGCGTCGTGCCGCACAGATCGTGAGCGGTGAACTTTTTAAACCCCGCGGTTCCGTCGCACAGTTTGAGATGTATATAAGTACCACGACTGAAAAACTCCTACTGAAAAACTCCTACAGTGTATGCCCGGCTAAAAGCCGGACATACACTGTAGGAGTTAGCAACGCCATAGCAACGCCACATGCCTAGCAGTCTATCTAACTAAGTACTACTCATGCTACTAGGCAGTTCCATTAATTTAATTTACAATCAACATATCAATTGATGAATCAGCACCTTACCTTTTACAAAGTGATCGCTACACACGCGTGCATTGTTGATGTTCACGCTCTCCAGATCAGCACGTGAAATTCGTGTCAGCCAAACATGCCGCCTGCGCCTTGAAAACTCAAGTGTGTTAGCACACTGCCAGTCTATTATGGTAGGCAACCTATAGAACGACTTTTTGTCCCTCCCAGCACGATTCCCGCAACCAACAATGCAACAGGTTTGCACCATATTGAACAATCGCTCCGCCGGCCATGCGAGTAATAAGCTAACTGTGCCAGTGCAGTGGTGGGCTGTCAGGCTAGCGTGCCCACCGAGATGGAGGCGCGCACCCCCGATCACGTGACTGTGACATCAGATGCAAGGGGTCTATTGTGAAAGAAATGCCTTTATGCACTTTTTTTCTTAATTGAGTATAGATCTCTTACTAGGTGCATCATTCTTTAGTTTCAGCAATTTGAAACATAAAAGTAACTTCATTGTTCATGTGAAACAATTACTTAATGAATTAGTAAAAGGCAACATTGTACATTTTCTTTATTCAACTAAGATAGGCATGGTCTGTTTCCTTGTTTGTTACTTTTATTATTTATTTATTATTCATTTTACGTTAACTGGCCTTTACTACAGCTAAAACAGGAACTTAACTGACCCTTCATAGACATTCAGGTTTAATGTATTGCCAGAAAACTTAATGAAGTCAACAAGAATGGGAGTGGCGCAGGAGCGGGAGTCATTCTGAGGGGGAGCGGGATGGGAGTGAGAGTAATTTTACCAGGAGTGGGACGGGACAGGACTTTATTTTTTACTCTGATATGGACAGGACACAATTTTTTTCTGTGGGAGTGGGATGGGACAGGAGTGAAAATCCACCCCCGTGTCACCCTCTACCGTGGAGGGGTGAGTTTAATGGATTACTCCAGGATGTGCCTGAAAGGGCTAGGCAAAGGTTGCTATGGTAAAGTTGCTATCACCGTGTTCATGCTGCTTACCTCTCACTCAGATGGTGTGGGCGCTGGAGATCTTCACTCACCTGTATAGAGGACGATCCAGGAGAGTGGATTCATTGTGCCTACTCATCGTTGCTCTCTTTTGCCTGCTTTTACGGTGAGTTTTTTTTTTCTATGGAGCTAAAACAGTGACAGCTTGCAGCGACATTGAAAAGAGATTTGGCATTGTAAAATCAAACACTGGAAAATCACTTGCAATTATATCGAAAAAGAAAAAAATTGGCAATTAAAAGTCAAACGTTGTTAGAAAGTAAAAACTTTCTGATATTCTCATTTTACGCTGCGGCTTTTTTTCCAATGAGAGACGTTTTCGTTGTCACTGCAGAGTTCCTTCAGCTACGATGTCACTACAAGCTGGCACTGTTTTGCCGTCGGGGGGCGGGGCTAAATTGAAGGCCCCCTTCATGGGATTTATGTATATTGAATGTGACAGGGAGGCAGTGGAGTTCATGTACAGGTGTGAAGTAGATGACGTAATGATTCAAGCTGCTATCTTTTGTACTAGTTACAGGTCATGGAGGGTTTTCTGGAGGACAGGGAGGGAAGAGGCTTGAAATTGTAAAGTCGAGAGGTGAGTGGACTGTGAACCAGTTTGGCAAATGTGTGAAGTTAAAACTTGCTTGATGCTGCAAATATGAAAGCAAGTTCACCAAGTGATGTTATGGATGTGGAAAGTGAAGGAGAGGATGGAGAGGGCTGTTCAGGATGACACCAAGGCTCTAAAGCTGAATGGTGGGAGAGATACAGGAATTGTCAGTGCATATTTTAAAATGGCCTGATTTGGTTAAAGTTGACTTTGCACAATAAACAAGTGTGGTACATAATGTGGAATGATGTCCACGGCCCCGGGAATATATGGGCTGTCTTGAAATTTTTTTCTGTCAAATTCAGTATTTTTGCTTTAACCCTCGTTTAGAGCAAATAATGTTGCTGTTATAAAACGCTCTACTCAAAGCCTAGACCAAAACCTAGTTGGGAACTAGTGGCTTTCAAGACAAAAGTTGATCATAGACACTCCATCCAATCTGAGGTTGGATGGAGATTGAGAAGGAGCTGTTTTGCAAAAAAACAACAAAAAAAAACGTTTTTTTGGTCTTGTGTTGATCTTTTAAAGTTAAATTCAAATACAAATTTTCAAATTTGTGGTTGTAATGTGACAAAATAAAAAAAAAAATACAAAGGGCTGGAAGACTTTTGCAAGTTACCGTATTTTAAGAATAAAGAAATAAAATCATCTTTAATGTAGATTTATATCTGGTGAATGCTTCATTGGTCTTCTGATAGCTTTATCTAGTTTGTTATTAATTCAACCAAATTAGTATGACTTGCATTTAGCCAGGGTGCTGAGCAGGTCAGTGCATTAATGGCAAAAAAACTGAATATTGCTGCTACATCTGAGGAAATGGCTGTGGATTTATTTTATATGATGCTCACTAGGGGGAGGGCATCTAACACTTAAAACGCATTCACAAAGGCAACTACATTTACTGACATTTTGGGAAAAATAAACCCAAAGCTACACAGAACTGCTGAGTGACATAAACAGTGAAACAAGAGAATCGGAGACTGGAAAGCACCAAAGATATTTAAAGCTGGATAAGACTTTGAGTATCATAAGCTGTCTCTTCCTTTTTTTACTGCAACAGTAGCTGGTCGGAGTGCTTTGTTTACCTCATGAAACCCTAAGAGCTCAGGTTGACAACATATTGTCATTGAGGCAAATCCACCCTGGAAGTAGAACTCACTTTATGGAGCATTTTTCTGTTCTACTTCTACATTTTGATCCATCTCCTATGTGAGCAGATCTGAGAAGCAGCACAGGTCTGTCTTGAAATAGCTCGGAACTACTTTCTTACAGCTAAAACTTTCATAATCTCTAAAGATTTAAGTCTCTATTCATGTAAACGTCTGCTTTTGGTCAGGATCACTTTTATTTAACGTTTGACGGAACCAACGCTGTGGGAGTCGCACCTTAAATATTCCGTTTAAGAGAATGTTTGTCTGGAGCCCGCTACTCTCTTTTTGCTGCATTTGTGCTGGGAATTTAATGTGAAAGCTGTAGCAAAGGATAATTAAGGATATCCTGTAAACATTAAAATAAAGCTTAAAGAAATGAGCGCGATTGCAGTGAAGTTAAAAAAAACAACAGCTAGACAAAAACATGATAAATATGTTTAGAACAGCAAAGTACCTTTAATTCTTCATCCTTTTGTTGATGTTACTAATCCAGTGCTCATTCCTTTACCCTTCACAAAAAACATTCACGCATGCATGAATCAACTGAAGTCTTGGACATGGAATGGTTAACATTTCCTACACTGACCGCAGCTAGGAGAGACTGCGGCATGAGAAGTGAACCACCTGTGACTACTTTGGTATATGGGGAGAGACTAATAGCAGTAACTGTTGTTTGTTAAGAGTATGAACAACATTTACTTTCACAACTGTCTCCATAAACTCTTCAATAAACCCAGAACAGGTTGATGGATTCATTGGCAGCTGGTGATAATTTTAGATTTTTTTTTCCTGAGGGGGTGCAATAGAGGTTGAAGATAAATTACTTGAACATGAATCCATCCAATGTCGCTGACCTGCTGCTGGATTTTTTTTTTAGTCTAGTCGGTCTGGTTCAAGTTTCTTTATCTGTTTTTTTTTTCTACAGCAAAAGCCTCATGAAATTATAATTTTGTAAATGAATGACTGAATTTTCTCTCCCTGTGCCATTCTCTCCTGTCATCTTGTTGTAGTCTGACTCTTTCATTTTGATCAAGTGTGAATGACATTTGCACCTGTGCATCTAAGCTGCAAGTGGTCACTTTAATAGGTATGATGAAATAATCTGATTGGATGGAGACTGACACAAAAAGTGTCAGCTAAGTGTCAGATCTTAACTCGAGCATACTCTTTATAAAGTAGAGACCAGCATGAAGTCACATGGAAGCCAAAAGGAAACAAATATGTACGACGGGAAGTGGTTTATTGTGAAAACATTTTTTTTCTGATTTTTACCCTTCCTGTGTTTTATTTTGCATTCCTTCCTCTGTGATGTGTTTGAATCTGCTGCATCACTACTTTTTCATCATGGTAATATAGCACACCTGCGGAATACCCTGGTACATGTTAAATTGGCTGAAGATGAGAAGACGGAAGAAGGCAGGCAGACCAGTGTGAGTGTGGATGGCAGCAACTAAAGACACGCTTGGACCCCATTGTTATGAGGCAGAATTTTCCCAATGGCAGAATGAAGAACTCTGTCAGTAAGTTTATGTATATATCACTTTTCAGTAACAAGACGATTCAATGTGTTGTACATGAATAGAAAAACTTTACAGACAGGGAAAGCAAATGAATAAGCGAAATAAGTCCTTGACTAGACTTCTTTCATTAGTGATGGTGAGATGAAGCCTCATGAGGCATTGAACCACTTGAGCAAACTTCTTCGAGCTTCATGTGCACACAACACCACCTACTGGCCAGGTGTATAATCACAGCCAGCTGTATCTTAACACATGTGATGCATTGATTTTTTTTGTCCATTATGGCTCTTGGGAATGACTTCACAAAAGGTGTAGGATGAAATCATTTGTCTACATAAATTATGTATACACATATGGGTATAATAAAATATTGTTTGAATGTATTCTCTGTGTGTAATTATTCCCAAAATAGTAGTGTCATGTGATATGGCATGGTGTGTAATAATCAGACCTCTCAACTTTGATCAAAAGAGTGAGATTATGTTAATTTTGGGGGCGGGGGGGGGGGGGGGGGGGGGGGTTATGGTCAACAATTTCCCCTCAGCAGCAACACTGAAGCACACAGAGGTTCCCGCTGCGTCTTTACGCACGATCCAGCTGCTGATGTCTTCCTCCTTTCAGCTCAACGCACTTCTAGACTGTTACAGTTTATAACATTCTCATCACCTTTCACAGCGACAGGTTTCTCAGTCAGTCGCCGCGCTGACCAGACAAATTTCTATTGCTCTCGTCAGTGCGCTCTGGGCGGTGGGCGGATTTTACCCCCGTTGGTGCGCTGCGTGCGAGGGATAAACAGTGGGGAAAATGCATAAACACTGTAAAGGGCTCCTATAAAGGGAACAGGGGTACTGACAGGTCTGAGATGAAGCCCCTGATGTTACAAGTTCTTTAAAACGACCCTTAAAAGTGCACACCTGAATTAAAGCGCGAGGCAGCAGCCCACAGAAGCGCCGCTGAATCTATGTTGTTAAAAACGAAAGAGCATGAAACACAGCTAGTAACTCTCCTATTATCTTTAACTGGCACACGTTGCTACCGATGTGAGGACATTAAACGTAGTGATTCACGTTTTGAACGGTGATAAAAGCACCTGCTCCGAGGGAAAGGAGGGGGGGGGGGTGGAGCAAGCGCTGAGGCACAGAAATACGGTGCATGTAGTTAAAAAATGCAGAATTAATAAAAACTAAACCTATAAACAGACTGTAATGGAGATAGCTTCCATTACATCAGGAAACTTTATTATTGATTGAGTTACAGTCTAAACAGTTGCATTGTTGTATTATTTTTGTTGTGTTTTTGTTCAGACATTTAGGTGTACCTTCTTGAGATGCAGGGGGACTGGCCATCCATTCTGTGTGAGGGAAGTGTCAATATATGAATGTCAATTTATGTTTCCTTAAGTTTCCAGATGTTTGTTTTCTTGTTTTGACAGAACTCTTGTTTAGTTGTAAGCACCTACCTCTTCCTGGTTTGGCTCCTCAGCAGGGTGTGGCAGCAAATGGGAGAAACAAGCTGCAGGTGCTGCTGAAAGCTCTTGGAGCAAACCATTTGGAAGGAGGGTAGAGCTTTAAGGAATTATGTTTAATTTGAAGTATTATTTTGATTGACTTTAGATTTGTTTAGTTAAAATGATTTGCATTTATGTAAATATTTGTTAGGTTTCATTTATTGTTTTTGGGTGTTGTTTTTGTGTAAGTATGGTTGTTTATTATTTTCTGATCATCCCCTTCATTGGTTCATTCTAGCAAGACACTCGGGGTGAACTGCTATAAAAGGCAGACGTTGTTGTTGTTGGTCAGTGTGTGTGGTGTTATTGGTGCAAGTCTTTAAATAAACCACCTCAAAAGTTATTGATGGTCCTGCCTCTATATTAAACGTGGAGCCTCCGCCGGTCGAAAGCTGACACAGACCAAGTGGCGTTTTAGACTGTATCTGGTTAGCAGAACTGTTTTATAATCCAGCGTGCAGCCATGACTGGTTCTGAATGAACCGGTCATCTGGCAAAATCTGAGCCACTTCCCGGAGCAGTCACGTGGTACAGCCGGGCAGCGAGGCTTCGGCCGTCATCGTTTTCGGCTCCTCCCCTAAATGAAGCAAGCCTCGATACGCGCTTTAAGGAAACGCCCCCTCCATTACTCGACACACGCCTCGAAACCTCGGCACATCACGTAACATCACTATCTTTCATACATTAACAAACATACAGAAAGACTTAATTGTTTGTATTAACAATACAAAATAAGCTAAGTATATTCTTGGAGATTTCTGATCTAAAGTAATTTTGTCCAACCTTTCCAAAGCTACAAATAGAATAACTTCTTTTGTTGCATTGTTCCACTAAAATAAACTTCATCACTAAAATTTAAAAGCTTAATATTTTTCTATTCATACCATTCCTCAAAGGCCTGGGGAAGAAAAGGCTATGTACTGCCAGCTGTGATTTGTTGTAGGTGGCCTAACATGTCCCTAACGAGGATCAGCGGCAGGTATGAGGAGATTGTAACATGTAGAGGAGTGTTGCCCCATGAGACACACGCATTGACAGCAGAAATTCTGCTTGTCGTGTAGGTATTGTAGCGATGCTTCACTCGTTAGCCTAAGGCCTTGATGTCCTGTGCCCCCGTTCCGGCGTATGTTTATATATTCTAGGAGTCCTTTCCCTATTGGAAAGCCTACACAAAAATAACCCCAAATAAACCTAAAATGTAATGGGAATGCTAAACAAAAAAAACCCCAAATAGTTAGACGCATATTATGAGAGTACGGATGCAATAATTACATGAGCACCCTAATGATGAGCTACCACTGGAGAGATTTCTGACTTGTCACATTTCTTTTGGACAATTGTTACTTGTGTCTGTATACTCAATATCTGACCTCCTGGTTTAGATCAAATCTAAGATTTGACAATGTTGACTTGGATAATATTTTACTCTATAGTTATAACAACTATATCATTGGTGATTTCTTTTGGACTGTGTTTGATGACTCTTATTCTTGACTCGTATGCTCTAACTGTCATGTTTTGAGGTAGCAAAGGACCAAAGTGGCAACAGGACATTAGCAGGCACAAAATGATGGCAGTCATTTCTAAAGAGAATTTTTACAGAGCTCAGGTTAAGAAACTCAGGTACACAAATACCAACAGGAACAACAGCGGTAACAGAAGCAATAATAGATGACGCAACAACAATTTTGGAACCAGTGGATGCCTAGAAACCTTGTAAATGTTTTCAGAAGTTAATACAGATTACAACAAGGGAGGGTAGTTGCCCTGTTTTCCTATGTTTACTAAATACTGAGTTATCTGTGCCTTCTATCTGAACACAGGTTTATAAATCTTCTTATCATCAAATGTCATCTTGTACAATTGCCGGCCGATTAAATTGTAATATATTTCTGTACATATTTACTTATGAACATAGTATTTATGTTGTATTTTACTTGTTTGATTAAGAAAATTAGGAAAACCTAATGGCAAATTTTTATGTTGCGGTCCTTCTTCCTGCTCACTTTCCAACACTTTTTCGGTTTGTTGTCAAACATTGTGTTTCCATTATGTCTGCTCACGTTTTTCTTTTTCTTGCGCTTGTGGTTGAAATTTCATTTGTTTAAAATTTATAAAAAAAAAATTCCCCCAAATGTAACAATTATTGATAGGGAACAGCATAAGTACCCAAATCAAGTGCGTTTTTAAACACAAATAGCTACAAAGTTATCACAACAAGGATTTTTCCTATTATACTGTTTCGTGAAACTGTATAATGAAAACTACATTCTTAAAAGTAATATGTTTACCTGCTTAATTTTAACAAGAAAAATCAGAATGCCTAGAAACGGACTCCTTTTTTTGTGATACTTGTCACTCAGCAGGTCACTCACCCATAAAGCCATGCTTTCAGGTTTTTAATGGAGCCCTCTGGGACCCTTTTGATGGCTGTCATTCCAGGAGCAAACAGACACACAGCTTGCAGACTACAAACAGAAAGTAAGTGAAGTTTTGTTTTTTTCTGGAATATATTTGTAGTCCTGTTAAAATGATCTCCATCCCTGTGTAAATGTGACAAAACCCATGATGAGGGTTTCACATCATCCTTAAAAGTTGATTCCGGAATAAAAATAAATTTGCACCGACATATGATCATGATTTGTTTCCATCTGTATTGGGTATATTTGACTGTTGATCTGTCAAATATATCATTTTGAGGAATCTCAGTTTTATTTCTAGGATGATGGTGGATTGCATCATGCAGACTAGACCTAATTACTCCATACAATTATTTTTATTATAAAATATAAAGTGTGAGTGAACACGGTGGCAGAATAAACCTGATGCGAGATTAATTTAGTCAACAAGAATATAAAGCAGTAGTCCAAAAGAGAAATCTGTGGCTACAGCATTGTCATGGTGTGGGGTCGTCTGTCTCAACATGTAGATGCATCAAGATGAAGTCCAAGGGCCTGATCTTGAAAGATTCCAAACGAGGAGTGGTAAATTGTGTGGACAGAAAAAACAAATTGCTGGTACAATGATAGCCTGTGTTGCGGGTGATTTTCAAAGATTGCGTCCGCAATGATTAAGACGTGCAAAACCAATATGGTGTGCTCTATTTGAATGAGTTAATTGTGTGTGTGCTACTGGCAGGTTGGGAGCGGCTGTAAAAGAAAGAGGAAGATCAAATCCTTCACATAATCTCTCCAGACACCCAGGATGCACAAAACAGTTTTTTATGAATGGAGATTTTCTGCTATTAAACTTTTTCTTAGAGACAATATTAATTATTATTTAAAAGAACTAAGAAGAACACTTGTTTTGTTAGCAGAAGTTCTGCAAAACAGAAGAAACTTTTTTTTTTATTTTGTCAGTTTGATTAAAAAAAAATTACAGCTGATTTATCAGATATATCCCTGTTTATCATGTTTAGAAAATGGAAGGATGAATTAAGATTGATAACAATTATGAACATTATTTATAGTGCTCCTTTAAGTGTCTCAAGCTATAACAAATAGTTTTGAATGTTCCACAACAACAGCTGGAGTAGGAGCTTGTCACCCTGCTGTCAGTGTTACAGATTAGGAGAAAAGGAGGCTGCACTATTACACACACACACACACACACACACACACACACACACACACACACACACACACACACACACACACACACACACAAGTTTGTGGTATCTGAGTGATAGATGTTCACACAGTGAGGTGAAAGAATATGCACATAGGTTTAGATCTACACACACACACACCGTCATCTAGAGCTGGGTACCTCACCCAAAGAGAAAACGTTAACTTGAGATATAAATTATTCACAATAGCATTGCATTTATACTGGAACTATCAAGGCAATTTTATCAAGATATACCAACATTTTAAAAAGTTACGGTTTATAAGTAGCAATTTCTGTCAAATGTTCCTGCAGTCTAAAGTCCTTTTTAATGATGTTCTAAAGAAGTATAGATTAATACTGCATTTCTTCTCCCCCATCTGTTCATGTTAATTAAATCAGGTATATATGTTGAAAAAAATTCTTTAAAAAAGTTACACAAATTTGTTTTTAAAGAAATATGAAAGTCACTGGACACCTACAGCTGAACAGGGATACGTATTTGATAGGGCAACTACAAACCTTGGACTGTGCTATGTAGACGTGATAACTAACAATCTGGAACTAGGTATGGGTGAAAAACAGAAGCCAAAGAAGGAAGACATCAAAGAAAAAAAATGTCCATTCAATATCGCATGTTAACAGCATTATACTGACTGTGAAACAAAATCTTTTATGTGTTCTTTTTCAGTGGCCGCTAACATTAGTTCACAGGGGGTTAAAGAGCAGGACCTGGGATCTTGGAGCTTACTCAGACACAATCATGATCACAATTGTTTGAAGTGTCTAGAGCAGGGGTTGCATATCTTTTTTTGGAACTGAAAGCTACTTCATTGGTGTTGTCATATGAAGGGCTACCAGTACTGACCTTTGAACTACAAGAGTCTGAGTTCACCTTTAATTTATGTAAAATATGTAAATGTTTTATGCTTTGTTATAGATAGTCATTTTTAAATCTAAAGAAATGCAAGTGGGATTAAACAAGAAGAGTAATGGAATAAAATAAAGTTTAACATGCAGCTCACAAGTGGATTGAGCTTGTTTTTTTTTTTAGAATAGACTCATGGGCTGGTAACCCCTGGTCAGGAGAGTACTTTGTTGTGCCAGTTCAGACGTGACAGAAAGCGGGCATCAAGTCGGGACGTAACGGACTACGTTACCCATGATGCAATGTGGTCAAAATGGCCACCAACTCATGTGGTCAAAATGGCCACCAACTCCCATCACGCAACACGGCAAAATGGCCGCCGATCAAGATAAGGTTGCTATGGTGACGGCTATAAAAGCCGATCACACACGACAACCTCCCTTCTTCCCTGGCTGTTAGCCAACCCGAGAAGACACAGCTGATTCCGTTGGGGTGATTCCCCGCCACGTGTTCGATTGCTCGCTGGACCGAGATTTTTCGACGCAACGGTTATTCCCTGCTTGTTATAACAGGAGGTCGACTTAAATAAGTACTTTTAAATTCCCTCTGATCGAAGACTGAGAGACGCCGGATCTCCCAGTGATCGAAGAGGACCCCGCTTTGTCTGGCCAACAAAGCGACTGTTGAACCCGGAGGAAGAAACGAAGCAGCTTCTCCCCCGTTCCGCTGCAGCCTGCGGACAACTGCGCTCGTCAAGGCGCGTCCAGAAAGCCACACTCGGAGCGCTCCGGACCAGCCCCGAGGCACCTCAAAGTAACGGGGTCTCCCCTTTTATTTCTGTTTCACCAACAGGGTGTTTAGAAGTGCCTGGGCAGGCGGTAGAACTTTGTAGGTGTTGGTTAATGCTTTTATTCCACGACGAAGTTGGAATTATTTTGCTGAACATTTTCTTTGTATGTGCATGCATTTTACAATTGATTTTGCTGTTTGATTTGTGATTCATCAATAACCCCGCCGTGGGTTACTGCTTCATTTATTTTCATCTTTTTCCCTGCTTTCCCCCCCTCTCTCTTTTCGCTTCTTCTTATCAATTTAATCTTTTTGTCCGAGCTCAAGTCGCGGGCTTTGCTTTAAACTCCCAGTTAGCTGCCCCCTCTCGAAGCGAGGCATTATCCCATCAGCGTAAGCGTGGTTACGTCATTAGGACCTCCCCTCATACGTCATCGTAGCAGCCATCTTGGGAGGGTGACGTATATCTGAACTGTAGGTAGCTTAGCTGAACTAGCTTTGTGTAAGACATCAAAGCGTCCAGTGAGATTCCCGAAGCTGTTCTGTCTATCAATGCTGATACGTGAAATGCCGGTGTTTCGAGGGCGGTGTTAAACAACTTTGAGTTAAGTTAAGATCTGCTAACCGCTCATTTTAATCCATTGTTTATTTTTGTTTGTTCTTTATTTCTACATATATATTTTTGCATGTTTTAGTTTAGTAATGAGTAAGAATTCCAAAGTTGTTTGAATCAGAGAATTACTGTAACAGGGAATTGCTTTTGGTTCAATAAAACCAACCACTGCGGAATAGACATTGTTTTGTGTTCAGTCCAATTCACAGTTACATGGTTATTCAGAAATCAGAGCTAACCTCCTTTGGAGTTAACATCTGACATTAATACAGAGACAATATCATTGGATGGTGATAAGGAATAAGGATTTAAACTCTAATTGCAGTTACATTGGGGTTCTCACAGCCTGCTGGATAAACCTGGTCGGTTAACAGTCCGACCTGATCATTTATTCCAGCATAAATGAGTTCATAACAGCAAGTTAACTAGTGCATTAGTGGTATAAATACTTATAAGCTTATAGCTAACATCACCACCATTTGAACTATATTTGTTATAGCGAAATTTTGAGTTGAATGATTTATTATTTAAATTATAATACCAAATTATAATTAATAATAATAATAATAAGCATATTCAACCAGCTTTATGGCATAACAACTTGGAACCGTCAAGTCACTGCCTCTTTTGGTGAAACAGCTTTATACCCCAGTGGAGAATAACCTTTAATTTAGAGGATCTAACACTTGTAATAAGCTTCAACTGCTACCTTGGTTTTGGACAAAGATGCACAGAATTTCTTTTGTGGCTGCAAGGAAATAGGCAATTGATTCTTCTGATGGACAAAATCTATTTTGCTTTGGAAAATGGTCCACATGTAATGTTCTTGATCCCTCCTGTGCATCTCTCTTTTCTTTCTGTATTAAGTCATCCTCCACCTTATTTTTTGTCTATTCTCTTCTCCTTCCCAAAGCATAGATCTCCACCTCAGCGTCCCAAGCCACCCGCTCTTCCCATATGAAGACAGACGGATAGATATATGGGTGGACAACTAGCAGGGACTGAGAAAAGGTAGATTTGCAGCTCCTCCTTTGCACTGCTATGATATTGAGTGCCCGCCCACTCCTGTCATTGCAGCACTTGCAAATAAATTGCCTCAACGCTCAGCCATTTCACTCATCTGAATAGCTCTCCAGCCTTCTTTCTCTTTTTTATTTCACTTAAGCTTTCCTGTCTCCCTCAGTACATTTCTCTAGAGTTTCATTTTTCTTCCCACCTATGGCATATAAGCAACAGTGGCGTGACGTTAACAATCAATTTAACAGTATATATTGAACACAGTTCCCAGGAGAAATTTGTAATCAAGAAGTGCATTGATCCAGTGTATTATTCTGTAGTTTGTTGTGAATGTTGAAACAAAGTCATATAATACCACTTGATTACTACCAGCCATAGTTCCAAAGACAGACTCTGAACTAATACCTTGTATTGAGTTTCTCCAGAGGGTTTCTTAGTGGATTGGTTCTTGCGTTGACAAGATGAAAAGGTGGCTTCTCCTTGGTTTTCAAAAGTGTGGAATACCTCAAAATGAGGAACATTGATCAAGATGACAAGCAGCTGTTATGGTTACAGCGTAAAGTATATAAATAAAAGACCCAAGGTTTCCACTATATGTAATTGATCGCGGCGCACTGCCATGGCAAAAAAAAGCCGCCACATGCTATATTCGCTGTACCGGTCCGTTGTGGTGAAGAGAGAGCTGAGCCAAAAGGCAAAGCTCTCGATTTACCGGTCGATCTACGTTTCTACCCTCATCTATGGTCACGAACTTTGGGTCGTAACCGAAAGAACGAGATCCCGGATACAAGCGGCCGAAATTAGTTTTCTCCGTGGTGTGTCTGGGCTCTCCCTTAGAGATAGGGTGAGGAGCTCAGTCATCCAGGGAGGACTCAGAGTAGAGCCGCTGCTCCTCCACGTCGAGAGGAGCCAGTTGAGGTGGCTCGGGCATCTGGTTAGGATGCCTCCTGGACGCCTCCCTGGTGAGGTGTTCCAGGCATGTCCCACCGGGAGGAGGCCCAGGGGAAAACCCAGGACACGCTGGAGGGACTATGTCTCTCGGCTGGGAACGCCTTGGGATTCCTCCTGAGGAGCTGGCCCAAGTGGCTGGGGAGAGGGACGTCTGGGCCTCCCTACTGAAGCTGCTACCCCCGCGACCCGACCCCGGATAAGCGGAAGACGATGGATGGATGGATGGAATATTTGCGCACTTATACTAACCATAATATGAGTTTGAAAGGAATTTAAATGTCATAAAACGTTAATATGTACTTTATTTTGAAAAACCCACACTGCCTGCCCCTTCCTGTCTGGCTGCAAAGCTGCTATTTACTGGCTGCTTCTGAGTTTCTTACCCAGACAGCGTTGCACAAGGCTTCGGCTTGTACTGTGAGTCCAGGATTGGGCGCTCTTTTATGATCCTTGGAAGGATCTCTGAAACATTAGACACCAGGCCACAGTTCAAATAGTTTTAGCTCATCATCTCTGTGCTCTTCTTGTTATGGAAGTGTTTAAGTCCACTCACAGATCCATTGCACAGGTCGGTTTATTCTCATTTCCAACAGGGAACTGTTTGTTGGCTAAGTTGCTGGGCTGGTGGTCACAGGTCCGAATCACACACAGGGTTGTTTCAGTTCCATAAATGGCGTTTACGTCAAAATTCTCTTCAAGTCGGTGGATTTTCAGCTCCATAACTGCAGAAGCTTGTCAAAGTCGTCTGTGGTGAATCTTCTGCTGATTAGCTAGAATTGTGTGGTTCTTCTCCATATCCACTTCATGTTGAGTTCTTTCTATAGCAGCGTTTTTCCTGTGAAATCTTTCTAACTCCTCTGGGGTGTAAAGAGGCATTTTGTGGGAATTAGCTGAAAAATAATTATCCACATGGGGAAAAAATAAATAAATCCAATTTTCTGTACTTCTGGCTATGAGAAAAATCCAAGCAAGTACAGAGCAGAGGAAAAAGCATCAGAGGCATAGAGCAAGCTATCAAGGAACTTTATTACATTTAATGATATTTGTAAACTACCTGTTGTGAGCATGGATTTATGTCATTATAGATTTAATTTGTTGATATTCTAAGAATGTATTTTCGACAACACCATATTGTATAATTTATCAAATGCAGGTATATGCAGAGGGGGCTGGAGCATCTGCCCCTTTTTCCTAGTTGCCCACAAGTCCCATTTTTGGTAAAGAAAAACAAAAAGGAAAAAAAAAATAAAATAAATAAAAATAAACATGTATATATTTTTCATACTCCAACCTCTGATATCAAATGAAAGCTTTATTAATGTTATTAAAGTACTAATGTTATTTCATAAAAGAAATGGCATGTAATTCCATGTAAATTAAGAATGAAGTTAATATGGTGTCACTGACAAATCGTTATGCAGATTATATCATATTTCTATGTACATTTTCGCTCCTCAACTGATAATGTAGGTTTCTGTGTATAAATGTAATAAGTTAATTTTGTACAACAGGCTTTCCTTTTTCTTTCCTTAAGACATTTATCATGAGACATTTCTAGAAATGTAATTAAAACTAGGTAGTAGTGGGTCAACTTTAAATTTCTCGTGTATGTCTGTGTCCCTGAATACATTTATACATTACAGCTGCACTACCTGATTTTATTGAAACTGGGGGGAAAAAAAGATTTGAATTATAAGCTTTGTAAAAACACAAGACGAAGGTTATTAATTTAACAGAAAGTAAATAAGCTGGGTATTTAAAATAAGACATTATTCTGCATAGATTTTATTCCTGCATAGATCATTTATGAATTGACCAATCAAAACACCACTGTCCTGTGTTATTAGCAAAAACCCAGAATTTAAAACAATACTATACTATATAATACTACAGCCTGCAGAGGAACTCTGTGCCTCATTTTCAGCAAATTATTGAATTTAAATATGAGAAAACGGGTGATGCATTTAAAAATAATTTTAGATTATCATGTATATTGTTTTCTTGCAAGGTGAAAGATGTCTTAGAAAGAACAACATCTAAAACTAAAAATAGAGCTGCTTGAAACAGCCAAAGGGAGTGGGCTGTTAACCAGCTAGGTTAGAGAGAGTTCAGACATGTAAAAACGAAAATGTTTTTCTTAAAATACAGCTGTTTGGTATTGAACTTACAAGCAGTCAGTTTATGAGTAGTTGATTATGTCATGATTGTGTCTGGCTGAATATCAGATTCACCAGCATTATTCATTACAAAGTTATGGTTTAAAAAAAAAGGGGGAAAAAAAGCAAAAAAAAAAAGCAGAACCAGACTTGACAGATGATTAAATGGCAGGTGGTGCAGGCAGGCAGGGATGAGCAGTGGACCAGAAGATGCAGGTAGTGACAGACATGAACAGGTGATGTGAACCAAGCAAGCGGCAGGAACTCACAGGGAACCAGGCACAACTGTAGCGTGCAGACACAGGCAACTTTCTTCAGAGACACAAACAGATGAGTCCATCTAGCTGAGCACTAGTGATGTTACGTGATGTGCCGAGGCTTCGAGGCGTGTGTCGAGTAATGGAGGGGGCGTTTCCGTAAAGTGCGTATCGAGGCTTGCTTCATTTAGGGGAGGAGCCGAAAACGATGACGTCCGAAGCCTCGCTGCCCGGCTGTACCACGTGACTGCTTCGGGAAGTGGCTCAGATGTTGCCAGATGACCGGTTCATTCAGAACCAGTCATGGCTGCACGCTGGATCATAAAACAGTTCTGCTAACCAGATGCAGCTTAAAACGCCACATAGTCTGTTTATAAGTTTCGTTTTTATTAATTCTGCATTTTTTTAACTACATGCACCGTATTTCTGTGCCTCAACGCTTGCTCCTCCCCCTCCCTCTCCCCCCTCCTTTCCCTCGGAGCAGGTGCTTTTATCACCGTTCACCGTTCAAAACGTGAATCACTACGTTTAATGTCCTCACATCGGTAGCAACGTGTGCCAGTTAAAGTCAATAGGACAGTTACTAGCTGTGTTTCATGCTCTTTCGTTTTTAACAACATAGAATCAGTGGCGTTTCGGTGGGCTGCTGCCTCGCGCTTTAATTCAGGTGCGCACTTTTAAGGGTCATTTTTAAAGAACTTGTAACATCAGGGGCTTCATCTCAGACCTGTCAGTACCCCTGTTCCCTTTATAGGAGCCCTTTACAGTATTTCCAGCCTCAACATCCTTCTACCAATATCCTCACTATCCGTTTTCTGTACATGTCAAACCATGTCAATCCGACCTTTTTGTCCCTCTGGTGTACTTTTTCCTGATCATATCTAACCTTGTCACTCCCAAAGAGAACCTCAATATCTTCATCTCTACGATCTCTAGCGCTGCCTTTTTGTATCTTCCTCCATGCTCCATGTCTCTAAACCATGCAATATTGCTAGTCTCACTAATGTTGTATGGAAAGGAAATATTTACACATATTTCCTTTCATTGTTGTGGACACTTTTCTCCACCCTTTCCATCGTGCTTGGACACGTTTCTTCATCTTTATTCCACACTCGCCGTTGCTCTGGACTGTTAACCCAGAGTACTTAAAATCCTACAACTTCTTTAACCATGTTGTGTAATATTCCGAGTTTAGTTCTGGTTTATGTTATTAGTTTTAGTTTTCCTCCTCTCTCCTGTCTTTGATTGTCTGGTTGTTTTTGAGTTCTGTCTTGTCTGGATCCTCGTTTAGTTGGTGTAATGTTTTGGTTTACCTTGTTAGTGTCATTAGCTTTTATTTCAGCTCGTGTCTGTTTAGTCTTGTTTTCTACTTTAGGTTTTTTTGTCTATCAGTCAGTGTGCTCCTTTTATCACCTCCACCTGTTTTTGTCAATTAGCCCCGCCCTGCTCTCCTGTTCTGTCGCCTATTTAAGCCCGCCTTTGTTTTCTGTTGGTTGCCGGAATATCTCTTCTTGTCCCTGTTCGCAACCTCTCGGTAAGAGCCTTGCAGCCTCAGTTATTTTTTATTTATCTCATCCGTTTGCCAGTCTGTACCTTAGCCGTTACCTGCCCTTATGTTTCCTAAGTTTGTTTAGTTTCTGTCTGGTTCTGTTGGTCTGCCTGAAGACTGCTTTTTGTCCCTTGGATCCTGTTAATAAACACTTTTTTAGCATCAGCTCCGTGTTCGGCTAACATTGGATTCAACCCTAGCAAATCATCACATGTTGCCAGTAACCTCACAGCTCCACTTGGGTCATTTTCATCCACACGTGTATTCTGTCTTGTTACCTTCATTCCTCTCCATTCAGAGCAAACCTCTAGGTTTTCTCCACTTGTTCCCTGCTCTCACCACAGGCCACAATGTCATCTGCAAACATAGTCCATGGACATTCTTGTCTAACCTCATCTGTCAATCTGTCTGTACAGCAAACAAGAAGGGGCTCAGAGCAAATCCTTGATTCAGTCCCACTTCCACCTTGAACTCCTTTCACACCGACAGCACACTTAACCATTGTCTAATAGCTCCCATACATGTCCGGCATCACTTTAGCATACTTCTCTGCTGTTTCAGACTTCTTCATACATTGCCGCAGCTCCTCTCTCAGCACCCTGTCATATGCTTTCTCTAGATCTACACAATGCAGCTCACACTGACCTTTTCTGTACTTCTCCATCAACATCCTCAAAGTAAATGCTGCATCTGTAATACTTTTTTTCATGGCATCAGTTTTATTCCTCTGTAGTTGCCACAGCTCTGTGGTACAAGCACACATCTCCTCCATTCCTCAGGCGTTTTCTCACTCTGTAAGATCTCACTGAACAGCCTAGTAAAAAAAAAACCTCTACTGCAGTCTCTCCTCTAAACGTCTGTACCTCCACAGGTATATCATCAGGACCAACTGACTTTCCACTCCTCATCCTTGTCAATACCTTCATTGCTTTATCCTTAATATGCTTTGTTACTTCTTGAGCCACAATGGTCACTTCTGCTCCTTTTTTCTCTCTCATTTCCTCCATTCTTCAAATATTCAAAATACTTCTTCCATCTTCCTATCACACAGTTTCCCTGCTGTGTGAAGCCCCGTACTGTTGGGTGGAACCAAGTGAGAGCATTAATACCAAAAACAGCTATTTTAAACATATTTCCCAACGATCTTTACTGTATAATCCCTTACTCAACATTAGACTTTTTTTTGCCATCTCTCTGTCTTGTGTTTCACTTCTGAATCTGTGCGTATTGACATAATGTCTGCATATTGCTTTCTGCACTGACATACATATTGGCTCTCCAATGCACCATGAGACTGATTTATGACAACTTCCCACTGGGCATTAGGAAGAAGGATAAGCAATTGCTCAGTCAGGCTAGAGGATCCTAGCTTCCTTGGGTCAGTTGAATTTATGCAGTATACAGTGTATTCTTTCTCCAGCTAATCCTTTTTATTCAGGAACACACCATGAAACGTGTTGTTGTGGTTTATGTTTAGGAAAAAGCAAGTCCTAAGGATTTTCAAAGAAGAATAAATAGGTTTGTAGTTTAACATATGTTAGTAGGTTTTTGTTTTGATACAACTTACAAGCATTATTTCCGCTTTCTGTATTTGCTAGTTTTGGATCTGCCATGCTATCTATTCCAACAGATTGTTTTTAAAATGTGTTTATATAATCAGCTAAAAATGTATGGCATGGTGCCATATTAATCCATAACCCATTCAGGATTACCTTAGGCAGTTTGCATCGCGACACAATGACATATTAAATAGCTCTCTCAGCTGCTTCTTACAATGTTAACTGTGAAATAAAAATATCGAAGTAATAATAATGTATTTAATATTTATTTATTTTGTAAGTGATAATGGTATAAGCAGGATAATGTCCTTTGAGGTGTCCATTATCAAAAATTAATGGACTTCACGGAAGCAACCTTCCATTAATTTTTGATAATGGACACCTTGTCTGGCATTATCCCTTACTTAAACTGTACAGTGTGTTTTGGTCATTAGTGTTGTCTTCTGCTTCACCTAGGAATCTATTTAGTCTCAGCCCATTAACCTTTCTTAATTTTTCCAAGTTTACTCACTTGTGTCTTTAGTAAAATTTTGTGTTTTAGTTCCTACCTTGGCAATTACTAATAACCACACTTGTCTGTTTATTTGTCATGAAAACTCTGGATAATTACATATTGTAGAGGTTATTTTTACTTTGATGTCTCCAGAAGATTTTCCACCCCAGTCTCCAGCTTTTTCCAATCAAAAAGTATTTCTAAGTACCTTTTGGAGCCAGATATAACACTTGTATATCAAATAAACAGGAAGGTCTACCAGATATTTTTTTTTTTCTCTGAAAAACAATGTTTAAAAGGTAATATGTTCAAATGTTCAGAATTATTTATGTTCAAATAAAATGTTCATTTTATTTGAATTTTTAAAAATTTATACACAAGTATCTAACTCTGGTTGCGTAGGTTTTCTGAAAGAGTATCATGTCCTGCTGGTATAGTATTTATTATTTTTGTCTTTTTAAGCTTTATTTTTGCTTAATTTGTTATTAAATCTAGCCTTTTCTGTGTGTATTTACCATTGCATCACTGCGCATGCGTACAATTGGTCAACAAGCTGAAGATGTAATGAATAGTGCTCAAAGAACCCAACCAGATACAGAGTTACGTTTTAAAAGCTTTATCGAAGAGGTTGGGTAGTGGTTGACAAAGCAGGCAGAACCAGACATGACCAGATGCAGCAGAAAGTGACAAACTAGAACCGGTGAAGAAGGAAGGAGCTGACTCGGCCAATGAAGGCCGAAGGCTCACCAGAGTGGGCAGAGCAAGCAGCAGGACCTCATAGGAAAACAGAGTAGTCTTGAGAAGCACACAGACAATGGAACATTCATCAGTGAGGGCTGAACGCAAACAGATACTGAATCCAACATGCTGAGCACACAATAACTGAGAGCGTTGAGGCAGCAGTGCATATGAGACAAGACGTTCTGGCAGAGAGTGGTTGAGTGAGGCAGGTATAAATAGGGAGAGTGACAGGTGAGCAGAGTTGGCAGTAATTAGTGCAGAAGGTGGAACTTATCAGGTGCAGAGTGGTCGCAGGTAGATGACTGAGCTGATAGAATGGTGGCTGTTAGCTGAGGGGAGTGGTATCATGTTTATGTTTTCCATGGTTGACCCAGAAGCAACAAACATAGAGACTGCAGTTAATAAAGTATCTTTTATTGAAAGGAATGAGTTACAAGAAGTCAGGGACTGTGACCAGGTATGAGGATGTCGATGGAAAATAAAGAATAGGCAGTGAGCATCAAAAACAAACCAGGATGTGATTAAGTGGAGCAGATGCTGATTTACAAATAGCAGGATGACAGAGCTCCAGGGGAGGGTTATTCCGACAGTGGTTGTATCTGGCTGAGCGTGAGTGGTAGCAGGCAGGCAGATTCAGTGTAATGAGCTCAGTATGGCCAACTGGTAAGGACTTGACAAGAGGAGACAGCAGCAGATCCACAGGAAGGTGTGGACACTTGAAGCGAGCTGACTCCGGCCAGGTACTGGAACAAGGAGAACATGAGCCTGAGATGGTCAGGTGCCACTTGGGAGAGCTAATGCTCTGATGCCTTCCTTCTGGCTTCTGCCTCCTTAAATGCGCTGCTTCATTACAGAGGATCCGTAGCACCTGTGCCACCGTCCACCTGTCACTCTGCTGGAGAGAAGGTAGTACTGCACCGCACCACTACCCAGCACAGAACTGTATACCTGACAAGTGGAACATAAGCAGTCCACACGAAAACAAACAAAATCTTAAATCATGACAGAAGCAATGTTCGTGGAAAAAAACTATTTACACCCGTTTCGAATAAAAGTTGTAATTCCGCCAACATTGAAATTATTTTCAAAGATATATCGTTTATGTGAAAGCGCATGTAATAACAGATTTGACTCACCTTGCAGTAATGTTTAGTCTTACTGGTATCGTAGTGCACAGAAAGAGTTCAATTCTCAGTCTAACTACATTACACGTTGACTGAGTGCAAGGTGTGTGGGGGGGGGGGGTCATAAACAATTCACTTATCGGGGAAATCGCACTCTTATGTGTTTAATTTGCTTCCATTCCAATAAAAAGGTTTTAGCCTTTGACTTATTTATGTCATTGAAAAAATTCTTACCATCTGGCTTTTTAATAGTTTTGCAGTACTGCCGGTAGGTGCCGCCACGTCTGTTTATGTCAGCTTATCGCACCTGTTGCTGGGGTTCTATTTAGGCTAAAAAACACTATCAAAACACTATGTAGACAGACGTTTAGAGTATAGCCTTATTTTATCACAATCAACTGGTTTTTGGTTTAATCATATAACGTAACTGTATGTCTTTAATGTGATGTTTGACCTTGATTGATCCTTATGCTGACCTTATTGTGTCTTTCTCTAAATGTACTTTTCAGTTATATTCATCTTAGTTTTCATTTATGTCTTTACCTACTGCTGTCTTACCTACCAGTCCCCCGACCCCTCTTCCCTCCCACCACCCCCAAAACTGAAGCCCTAACCCTCAAAATAAGGCATCCATCCGTCTATCCATCTTCTTTGTCGGAGTGTTGCAGGGTGAATGGTGCTCATATCCAGAGGTCAATAAGCAAGGGGTATTGTACACCTGAGACAGATTGCCTTCTTGCTACAAAGCGCAAGTGATACAAACTCTGTCTTAAAGACTGAGTCTGGGCATCCTATGGTGCAAAGTACTTTCAGTCGCTCATATCCGGGAGCTTGTTCTTTTGGTTATGATCTATATCATGAAAACTTCAGGTGAACATTGGAACATAGACAGAGAGCTTTGCTTTTTGCCCCGGTTCTCTCTTCACCATGACAGACTGGTTTAGTCCCCCGCATTACTGTAAAGTTTCAGTCTATCCATCCATCTATTGTTCCATCCTACAATCAATTGTGAAGAAGATATTTTAACTCCTACATTTCAGACAGAGGCTGACCCCCGGCCATTATGGAGAAACTTTTTATCAGAAGGTAAAAAAAACCCAAACAAACATCAACTGACAATGGCAGAAACTGTAAAATATGTGTTTTCTTTAGCTTCAGGGCTGCAGTTAGGAAAATCTTTCAGTGTGCATGTTGACACATCACTGTTCCTTTGGTATCTTAGACAGGAGGAAGGAACAACGAGCAGGCAAGTTTTTTTTTTTTTTTTTTTTTTTTGGATGAGCTAGACATCTGGCAGAAGTGACAGCCCCTTGTGACAATAAGTTGTTGTAGCTCTTGATAATTCATTTCAAAGACATGAGCGTGGCTTGTGACACTTCTGGCAGAAGGTGAAAATGTCAGTTTGACACCTGAACACAAGGCTTCAATTTCATTGTTAATGCAGACGTAGCTGATGACACACTTGTATTCGTACCAGCTGTGTGTTTGCCTGATTTACTTTCAGAAGAAGCATAAACAGAGTTACTTTGCAATCTATAGTTTTTTTTTTTTACTTTCAAAGATCAAAGATGTGATGCATCAGCATCTCTCCTTTAACCCATCTCTGATGTCCTCCTACTTTCTCTTTTTCCATTCCTGTGCTGCTGATCCTGTGTGTGTGTGTGTGTGTGTGTGTGTGGAGAGGGGTTGGATTTGAAAGCTATGATCAGGTGTCATAAAAATATTACTGATAGATAAGTCAGATGCTCTAAACAGGGCAGATCTTCACACCCCACTTCTTAGTTAATCAGTGACAATCAGTGACAAGACATACATTTAACATTAACTGGACTTAATACACTATTTTGTCATTGCAATTATCATTCAGACGTTCTAATTGTTCCTGCTTCTGAGTTAGCTGCGGGTCTTTCTTCGGCGATCCTTTAGGCTCTTTGCGCTTGGGCCGCAGCAAATAAGTGCCAGGTTTTTCTGCTCTTGACAATAGCTGCAGGGTTAATTCCCCCCTTATGTGCTGATTAATATGTAATGTTTGAGAGGAGATGCAGGTGCATCTGAATAACTCTCATTCGCATCCCTCAGAGGCTGAACTGGGACACAGCTGTTGCGGTGCACGGCAGATGACTTGAAGTCTTATTTTGGCTTAAAGTTTTCAACTTAGAATGAAGCGCAAACTTTTTTTCCTTCAATAATTAATGGATTTATTATATTTACGATGCCAAATTCACCTTTACGTCTTTACAAGATAGCACATTTCTCATTCAAAAGAAAATGCCTTCTACGAGGCCGTCACAGATGGACACAACAGGTCCGGTACTATTAGTGTGAAGGTAGGCTACAGGGAAACATATTTGATGGAATGATGGTGCCAAAGGAAGCTCGTGTTCTTAAGGCTCATTCACATTGGAAGAAGGCCCTTCTATTTTGAGACCATTGTAACCAATCTAAATATGTCTGGTTGACGCACATTTGGAAAGACTTATTCTTATATAAAGGCAATCATAATGGTGCTACAGTCCCAGTAGTCTCTAAAACAGTTTATCATTGCTATTATTGACATCTCCTGGTCCCACACAACACTTCTCTATACCTTGGCACCATACTCAACGATGATATTGTTAAGTGGTGTTTCTTCTAAAGCTCTGGAAAAAGATGTGATCATCACTTCAGTATATTTCAAGCTTCTATGTTGTCTTCTGTATTTCTCATGAAAACAAGTTAGATGAGGCTTTATGTTAACTGCAAGAAACCTATCTCAGACTAGAGGGAGATGCCTGTTCCTATAAAAATCTTACTCTGTATGTCCACAATTGCAGCATGAAACCATGAAAAACATTGGTGGGGAAAAATATGTCTGCCTTGGACAGATTAATGCAATGCCATAGAAAGGGTTAAAAATTAATGGAAGTCAAGACATGGTCCTCAGTAAGCATTTTTAAAAGTGTGTGTGTGTGTGTGTGTGTGTGTGTGTGTGTGTGTGTGTGTGTGTGTGTGTGTGTGTGTGTGTGTGTGTGTGTGTGTGTTTGGGGTGGGGGATCATGTTAAAAAATAATAGATTTTTAAGGAAAAAAAAGTGGCCTCCTGATGACACCAATTATTAATAACAACCATTACCTGTGAGCCACATACCAACCAGCAGTTTGGGAGGCAAGCCTGAAAACTTCCCAAACAAATTGTGAATTTTCCTAATTGCTATAGGTACCGAAGCATTTTTAAACAAATACTCCAGAAGGATTTAGGATAAACGGCTGAATATGTAAGAGCCTGTAGTGTCAGATGTCACTGTGGAGCTATGTTCTCAATAATCAGTGGGACATGATCGTTCTTCAGAGTAATGTTGTAAAAAAGACCAATTCCCTTACCAATAAATTTCTGTTATAAACATGTGTGTCTATATATCTAAGTCTACCAGAATACTGATAAGTTCAGTAGGTTAAATCCTCTTGAGGCGCCTTGATATTGGGGCTGGCCCACAGTTTTTTTTTAAATAATTACCATCTGAAATCACAGTGTGCATGCCCAACAACGCTGTCAGTAGACAACTGTGGGGCACAAATCCTATGACCCCAAGCTCAGATCGTCCAATCAAAATACTTGAATTGCAGACGTTACGTTTACATTCTGCTGGATAGTGTGCGACCATCTAGACAAGGCAAGGCAAATTTATTTGTATAGCACATTTCAGAACAAGGACAATACATATTGCTTTATATGATTAAATCATTAGAGAATAAAACCATGTAAAAAAAACTGCTAGAATAAAATACAGGAAAATTTAAACAAAATGAAACATAGGAAAATGTAAACTAAACGCAAATATTAATCTAGTTTTGGTTGTCCCTGCTAGCTCATTGAAGGATTGATGTGACTCTTATCTCTTCAATAAATGAACATTATTAGTGACCCTTTACTTCTAATTTTATGTATAAAAACAAATTAGATTTAGTTTATATAAAATGGCATTTCTAATGTGTTGGTTTATACTAATTTATCTGTTTAAAATTGATCAAAGTCAGGTTGTATGCATCACAAAAGAACTCAACTCATCATGCCAGAGACACCACTGAGAGCTCCTTATAGCCAGTGCTTCATTTGGTGGGGGATGTGTGACGCTTTGAAACCAACAGATTTTTGTTCAGAAAATTCTGGGAATGTCCAGACAGAAAAGGGAAATTGGATTTGTCAGTGGGAGAGAGGCTCCTCTCTCCCATGATCTCTCCTAAGAATGTGTGCCTTCTCTAGCTGCCACAGAATTTTTTTCCCCCCATCTGAACCCCTTAAAAATTTTTTAATTTTACACAGTAAGTACAATTTAAAACAAATGACTCACAATCTATCAATCCTTGTTGTCCAGGTAGTTCCTCAGCTCAGCATGTATCAGCTCAGCAGTCAGATAATGGGTAGCACCACCTGATGGTTCCTCACAACAGTCTTAGGGCCTGATCTTCAAAGACTCAAAATATGGAGTGCTAAACTGCGTGGACAGAAAAAAATCAAGCAATTTAAAAAATGTAATAAGACGTGCAAACGGAATTTGGTCTACCTATTTAAATGAGTACATTGAGTGTACCACTGGGTATTTAGGGAGCTGCTGTAAAAGAAAGAGGAAGATCAAATCACTCTGACATAATCTCTCCAGACACTCAGGATGAACAAAACAATTTTTAATGAATAGAGAAATTTCATCCATATATCCATTTTCTAACACGTCTATCTCTTGTGGGGTCACGAGGGGTGCTGGTGCCTATCTCCAGCTGTCAATGGCCGGGAAGCGGGGTACACCCAGGACAGGTCGCCAGTCTATCACAGCGCTGAATAGAGAACTTCTGCTATTTAACTTTTTCTTAGAGACAATATTAATTATTATTTTTTTAAAAAAAAGGTTGTTTTGTCAGCAGAAGTTATGAAAAACTTTAAGTGTAAATGTAATTTTAAAAAAAAATACAGCTGACAAATCAGATATATCCCTGTTCATCATTTTGTACTGGTTTGTGTATCAGTAAGGATGGTCATGTCAATTGTGAAAGCAGAGCAGAGCTACTCCAGCCCCCATTGATTGAAAATCTCCCTCCGGTCAAAGGAGGTAATAATAACTATTTAAAAAAAAAAAAAAAATCTGTACAGGGATTTATAGATGCAAAAACATGTCTGCGGACAGTTTCAGTTAGGTAGTTTCACCACTATCTATGTTGGCTCTCTCTTCTTTGTCTGTGACTAAACTAATATTTCCTTTCTGGCCATGAGGACCGCAGGCATTTTTGCGTGCGAGCTTGCACTTAAATTTCAAACGTGCTAAATGTAGATGCTAAAAATTAAATGAAAATTTGTGCGGTTTGGTCATTAGCATGTGATCTGCCTAATCACGAAGGCACACATGGCAAAAAAAGTTTGCACCCGCTGTTCTGCTCATTTCATAAGCACAAATTGCTTTGCTTCTGGTATGAAGGTCTGGTTTGAACATATACCATGTATACCATGACCAAAAATACACAACAAAAGACCTGGGGAGATCAAGCCTTCAAAGGACAGAATTTTTTTTTTTTTTAAAGGTCAAATTATATTGTTGAAAAGAGATGTTTGTACAAAAATAGCAGCAGACAAGCAAGGAAAGATAAACTGTTACTCACAAAGGCCAAAAGAGGACAGAGAGAGAAAAAAAAACAGAAAAAGGATCAATTTGTTGTTTCAGTTTACTTTTAGTGGCAAAGCAAGAAAGTAGTTCACATATTAACAAGCACACATGCCCACACACACTCTCCCAGACTACACCTGTCTGATGTTGAGGAGTGTTTGTATGTTGGGTCACGCTGACTGAGTGCTGCAGGTGTTATTTACCCTTGCCTGTATGGCCCAGCACTATGCCATGAAAAAAAAAAAGAAAAAAACTGATGGGTTGGTTTCAAAGAGCCTTACCTGCTCTTTCAGCATCAAAAAGTGCACTTAGAAGCCTCTGTAATTTTCCATCCCTTTCCTCAGCCTAAATCATATTATGATGAGCAGTATTCGCTGTCTCTTTCTCTCTCTTTCTCTTGCCATCAGCTGCCCTTTCATCTTCTACCCAGTCTCTTTCTCTGCACGTCTAGTGGCTGGTTATTTCATATGTTGCCCTGATATTTTGTTGCTGTAAAAACAAGCCTTGACTCTTTACAAAAAAAAAAAAAAAATGCTATTTTACTATAAATTCTGCATGCTCCAATTCACCTTTTATTCCACATTCCAGGTTAGGGTTAACACTCACCCCAAACAACAAAAACAATACAAAAATAAAAATTAAAACAGAAACAAAAACAAACAACAGAAGAAGGGATGAGTGCTCCACCAACTGAGAGACTGACTGGAAATGTAATCATTCAAATAACCTCCATAGGTGGTCAGTGATCTGCTTAAGAAGATTAGAAATAAGCCAAAGCAACGTGCTGTCAATCAGCATACTGATGTTATTATAGCAGATTGAACTCTTATCGGATTGAATTTACTTAGGTCTTATAACACAGACAGCGACACAGAATCAGAATTGGATTCAATTTCATAGGCTAAGACTGTGTGCACAAATAAGGGATTTGACCTCAGTTTGACCTCAATTAGTTAATTGCAGTCTGGCCCTTTCTTGTTTTGTGGATGAGCCAAACCATGGTGTGATAAATAGACACAGAAAGTGAATAATGGAAATCTAGAGGTTGCCCAGAAGCTTTTGGGGAGGTGGATCAGCTGGTCCACTAGTGCACTGAAAATCACCTGTAGGGAAACCCGCTAATGACTGTAGAGATGATGGTGGACCTCAGGAGGTCACTCTGGTTGCCTATAGGTCCATGGCCAGTAAAAGAGCTGTTAAAATAGCTGCTGATCCTACTCCTACTGGTTGCAGGTTATTCCGACCCTTGTCGGAGCGTTGATGGCTAAAACAAGCTGACACAAAGCCATTTTCTACCCCCAGGATGTTTCTGAAGAATGCTTCATAGCCAGGATATTCAATTATACTAATGAGGGAGGAAAAACTCCCCTGTACATACTGCTTCTGTTCTTATGTTTGTTCCCTGAAAATATATTTGCTGTTATAGAATGTAATCGTTGTTTGATTACTGTTACTTGTCTGTCTGTTTATTCTATTTTCTATCTACATTTTATTATTTTGGTATATCTTAATCATGTAAAGCACTTTGTATTGTCTTGTACTGAATTGTGCTATATAAATAAATTTGCCTTGCCTTGCCTTGCCTTGTTTCTTTACAAGATACAATAATTGGAATACAAAGTGAAATTCCTTGTTTGCGCTCTCAAACTTGGCTTAATAAAATTGAATCTGATTCTGAAGTAGCGACCTTCTTCGTTCTTGCTGACTGTTGTCATTGTGTTTCTTGGATAGAAAGTGACAGAGTTGTCACATCTGTGTTTTTATTCCTCGGTTACTCCACTAGTTATGTTAAGTGGAGTAAACATCCTGTGTTTTTGGAAAATACTGCACCTACATCCGTGTCAAGCTTAAATGTCTACAGGGCTTCTATGGACTTGCGCACTGTCACCACAGACACCCCAACACACAAGTATAACTCAGCGTTGAGGCTGGATCTGAGACCGAGGAGGAGACTTGGGTCATGCACCATATATGAGAATGGTCACAAAGATCCAAGGGGCTTGGCAGGACTCTTGGTTGTAATAACAATTTCAGGTGGTGGTCCAGAATCAAGAGTCTTTATTGTCAATATGTAACCGTAATTAAAAATTGGTCAGATACCAGGTCAGAATGCACACAAAGCACAGAAACAAATCAGAAATATCCATTGATAAACAAAGTATGATTATTCCTGGAGAACGCTCTCAAAAATGCAAATACACAATATGAAAAAGCTAAAAAATGACTTGTCAGAAAGGGAAACAATACAGTGCAATTATTATTAGATATTAAACCATATTCAGACAAAACTGAAATGTGCAAGGTAAATCGCAGAAAAACAGCAGTGGATTTACAGAACGCTGTTAAAAAAAACTGTGTGATTTGATTTAAGGTACAAACACTCCCTGAGGTGCTAAAAGTGTGCAAATACACATTAGCCTACGACAGACAGTTTAATAATTCTTAATTGCATCAAGAACCTGTGGAACTAGGGGGTTTATTTGATTTTCAGCAGGTGAAAATTGTCTTCACGGCTTTTGGAAAGGAGCTGTTTTCAAGTCTACTTGTTTTTGATTTAATTTTCCTGAGTTGTCTTCCTGATGGAAGTGGGACAAACAGTGCAGGTGGGAATGAGATCTGTGGGAAGGTGTCTGGCCCTTTTCTGGACTTGTGCAACATAAGCCATGTCTAGATCCTGTAGACAGACAACAGTCCCCTGTGCTGCCCTCACCACCCGTGCCAAATCCTTACTCTCCAGTGCCATGCAGCTCCCATTCCACACTGTCACACTGAGATACATGATGATTTCAATTCTGGCCCTATACACATTTGTGAGCAACTTAGTAGACAGTCCAGTCTATTTCAGTTTTAAAAAAAATGAGGGCTCATTTTTAGGCCTTTATCACCAGGTGGAAGAGGTTGTCTGTCCAGGAGAGGCCAGAAGAAATGTATATGCCCAGAAACCTTACGCCATCCACACACTCTACCACCTCCCCATGAATGCAGAGAGGAGTGTGTTCAGTCTTCCTGGACCTCCTGTAGTCCACTATGACCTCCTCGGTCTAGCCGGTTCTCAGGATGAGGTTATTTCTGGAGCCCCACTGTGTCAGAATGTGGATCTCTTCTCTGTAGTGGGTCTCATCATTGTTAGATATGAGATCCACCACATTGGCGTCGTCCGCAAACTTCACAACCAAGTTAGTGGGGTGAATAGTGGTGTGAAGAGGACAGGGCTGAGAACACAATCCTGTGGTGTGCCTGTTTTGAGGATCAGTAGGCCAGATGTGAGTTTCCCTATCCTCCCCACCTGGGGCCTATGGGTGAGGTAGTCACTGCATGAACTTTTTTTCCTATTATGAAGACTTTCTTTTAAGACCTTCTGAGGTAACTATAATAGACAGCGTTCAAGACACTAAGTTCAAATATTATCTTTATTGTGTGATCATTTCTTAATCCTTCCCAGAGTTGGAGGACAAATTAAATTGTACTTTATTTATCATATTGTTCATGTCTAGCTTTTCTATAATTTGACAGATGACCTGCTGTCTGTTTTTATTTTACAAGGCACTGTGCATTTCATTTACAAGCTAATACTGAGCTCTGACACCTTCATTCATATTGCCAAATATGAAATTTTCATCTTAGGTGCATGTCCACTGGAGAGACATCATCTAAAAAAAATCCACAAATCACAATGTATGATTTTTTAATAATTTATTAGTGTGTTACTGCTACAAATAAGTATTCAAAAACCTGCCAATCAAAAAATTCTGGCCCTCAAAGACCTATTAGTCCGCCTCTAAAACGTCCACCTCCACTCCATTTATTATTCTAAATTAGAAGCACCTGTTTGAGGTCATTAGCTGCATAAAGACACCTGTCCACCCTACACAATCAGTAAGACTCTAACTACTAAAGCCGGACATACACTGTACGAGTTTTTGCCCTTTTCTGGCCAATTCTTTTGTCATGCGAGAATATTTTGGATCGGGCCGAGTTTCAGCTCGATCGTGCGTCCTGCGTCGTGTAGTATACAGGCGGTAACGAGGGGCGATTCGCCTCTCACGACCACCTCCCGATCAGGAATCGGACATTCGGTTGAAAATCAAACATGTTTGAAATGCAGTCGGCCCTCATGAGTGATTGTGAGCAATCGTGAGCACGTCCTGCTGTTGAAGCGGAGTTACGACCATCTATGAGCCAATTTCCCCGACCTCGTGCACGCCCAAACAAGTAGATTTTTCTTCGTCTTCTCAAACGAAAACTTAGGAGCAGAGAGAAGCATGGCGGCGGTACGTGTGACAAACCGGAGTCAAGCTACGGAGGAGCAACTTGTAGAACTGCCAAGGCAGTGCGTTTTGTTCTAGTAAGCATCATATTTAACAGACTGTTGGCTTCCGGGTAGACGAGTCCAAGTAGCGCCATCTCTCTACGGGGCTGAGTCCGACGTGTGGTTTTTGAACGTACAGTGTGAGCAGTCAGGTCTCAGAGCGATAGGCCACACAGTGCAAGAACAGGTATCGTGAGAGGTGAACTTTTAAACCCTGCGGTTTCGTCGTACAGTTTGAGCTGTATATGAGTACCACGATTGAAAATATCGTACAGTGTATGCCTGGCATAACATGGCTAAGACCAAAGAGCTGTCCAAAGAAACCAAAGACAAAGTTGTAGACCTCCACAAGGCTGGAAAGGGCTACGGAGCAATTGCCAAGCAGCTTGGTGAAAAACGATCAACTGTTGGAGCAATTATTAGAAAATGGAAGAAGGTAAACATGACTGTCAATTTCCCTCAGACTGGGGATCACAACTGGTCCTACTTAATGTCTGTGTGAGGAATGAGCGGACACTCTCTGGCTTCCTGAATTCTACCTGTCAGGTTGTTGTGCATGAGAGTCCAGTACTGAAGCTGTAAACATCCCTCTGCCTTTTAGATTGAATATGTTAAAATATAGTTTCTGTTTCAAGGGTATTTTTATTACTACAGTCCACAATAGAAATGCGAAGAACCTGGGGTGACCACAACCAGGTCAATTCTTTATCACATAAATGTTGTATACTGTATTTGCTGTATGTCCCAAAGCATCATAGTGGCAGCCAGGTAAAATGCTATTTTTGTTCTTTAACATATGGAGCAAAGGTTTCATAAATCTAAAATCACTCAGTATTTTAAAGACGTATGTATTTTACTTTGGCGTACACCTAATTTTTTTAAAGCCTCGCTCAGGTAAAAATCTAATTTTTAACCATTAACTATATAACATGAAAGAAACTGGTGTTGGAGATTACAAACATAAGAAACATATGGTAAATTAGGAGACCATCAACAATTACTTTAAACCAGAAATCATGGTCATTCTATAAATAACCTTAAAGATGCTACTTAGGATTGTACTGTAGGCCTCGCAAAAGTAGTTTGCTTATTAAACTAATAGAAAATATTGTTAAACTATATGATTCCAATTTAATTCCGTCTGTACTTTTAGTTCTGTTGTCCTGTGGAAAGGAGATCTTCAGTCCCAGGCTCATGTTTTTTGCAGCATCTTACTGGTTTTCTTTAAGTATTGCCCTGTATTTAGCTACATCCACCTTCATGTCAAATCTGGTCAGCTTACCTGCCCAGTAGGGGGGAATATCCCTGTAGCATGATGCTACCACCATGTTTTATTGATTGGGATGCTGTGTTTAGAGTGAAGTGCAGGGTTACTTTTCCACCACATCCTTCTGAATTTTTTTTTCTTGGTACATTTCAACAAAGACCAAGTTGTGCAATATACTTTAAATGGTTGTTCTGTCAAACAGAATCTCCCACTTTAGCTGAGGATCTCTACAGTTGCTCCAGACTTACCATTTGGCTTCTTTGTTGCTTCTCCGATTAATACTTGCTTGGCTTGTCAATTTATGGAAACTACCATGTCTTCTCAAGTATGACGTGACTTGTGAAGACATTTGGTTGCAATGGATTGAGTTTCATAATAAATAGTGCTGTGTACAAATGCTTTTCAATGCCTTAAAATAATTTAAAACTATTTATCATTTTCCTTCACGATTATGCCCTATTTTGTGTTGGTCTCTAACACATAAAACACAAAAAAATGCATTGAACTTTTTGTGTCAAAATGGGAAAAAAGTTCTAGAAGGATAACTAATTTTATAAGGCACTGAATACAATATATACATAATTTGTTCATCAGACTGTATTATTGTAACAAAACAAATACTTTTAAGTTTAGAACCATAACCGCATTATTAAATAAAAACAAGTTTAGGAAATCATTGCAAAGAGTTCTGTGATGGAAATTCAATTTCCTTTTTGTGTGTGCAATGTATTAGCACATAATATGGTAATGTTATTAACTAAATCAATTTAAACATCTGTGAAAAAGAAAATCCCAAACGAGTCACTGATCACATTAAAATCCTCCCCCTCTCCTCTAAGTCGCAACAAAAACAATAAACATTTTGTTTTTGAATAGTTTTGTTCATTCTGTGCTAAACTTGGTCAAGGAGGCATGAAAACGACAGTGTTCACAGGCAGTGAAACACAGCAGTAAATTTCAGACAAATTAATTGCTTAATTGCAGAGACTATATCATCCCTGGCACATTAGCATAAGCAATTCCTTGGAAGGATAGTGGTAGCATAGCAGAAAATGGTCCTGGGGGTCTTTGGAGAATTAGAAAGCCAGACTGCATGACGTGGTGGAAGCCTAAGCTAGCGGAACTGGCATTTGAAGCTTTTTTCCCTCCTAATTATGAGCCTTGTGTGTACATTTTTCCCTAGCCTTTTTTTCTCTCCACACTTTATCCAGCCTTGTTCCAATTAGTGGGGAATCTACTGCTGGAAAATAAGCTTTTCTTGTTAGTATTGTTTTGGTATGTGCAAAAAAAAAAAAAAAAGATTCTACTCAAGAGCAAGTCTAGCTTTTCTTATTTAAAATCATCTAAAAAATCCCACTGTTACACGATTCCCAGTTACAATTTTTATTCTCTATCTCCCCTAATTCAAACAGACTTCTGCTAGATGATAAAAGCAAAATTTCATACTAGGCACTTTTTCAGTTTGTCCATTTTTTTCAGTTTATTAGCAATTTTTCTTTGTACTTCATTTCCCTTCCAACATTGCCCACACAATCAGCAGGAAACAAACAATAAAACCTCCTAAACGAGATGACCCACCATGCAATCTAGCCAAACAAATGACGGACGCCCCGCTGCTTGAGCGAAATGCCTTGACGCTAATGCCTCCCGTCGTCTATGATGGCAGCTTGTGTGCACAACTAAACACGCAGTGCTGATGGCAGTCAGAGCATGCCGGGACACTTCGTTTTCATTTCCATTTGCCCTGCGCTGGTTTCTGACTGCAGAAATGCCAGTATTAGTGGGAAACGGAACAGATGTAATAGAACACTGAGGGATAAAATAAACCTCTTCCACCACCCTTCTGTGTCGATCCAAGTTGTAAATGTCCAAGCCTGCGAAAATCCTGTCAGCACTTTCCTGAAGTGTTGTGTGATTAAATAAATCTACCAAGTGATTTTGATTTTATCCCTGAATATGTCTCCTTGAGTTATCCTGTCATTGCTTCTGCATCTGTTTCTGACTGAGCACATTTCCATCTGTACCCTTAATAAATTGAACTTTTATTTAAAAGAAAGCACATTTTTGAAAGCTATTATTCATAGTATGAATATGAAGTACTGTGCATTTGCTTTTGTTGTTTGCCTAAATGTTTTTTTTTTTTTTGTTGTTGTCGTCTGCAGCATTTTCTTTAACCTGTTCTGTTGTTAAATATTTCATGGAGTGTAAACAGCCTCCTTAGGACTGCATTACTAAAACCCAGAGAAATCAATAATTGAGGAGTACTTTCTCTGGAAGTAGTTTTCAAGTTATCATTTTTAGAGACGCAACAATCAGATGTTGTGGCGGATTTCCAGTCACTGGCTCATGTAAAAGTTGGACCTGTCGATACCAATTTAAGCTGATTTCGATTCATCTTTGAAAACTATTTGAAAACCCGACAACAGCAGTGAAAATGTTTTTATTTTCTAGTTTGCCTGCTGTGAGTGCGCATAAATTATTTACAGTCTCTTTTATTTCTACCCTTCTCAATAATAAATGAAAAAAGGCTTTATTGGCAGTATGGCAATCAAACGCTTCTTAGAATTGCTGACCATCTTTTTGCTTGTTCCCAGGGGTATTTTTGATCATTTATCTTGTTTGATTAACGCCAAGTCTTTGAGGTTGGAAGGCCTCCTTGCCATCACCCTCATGTTTAGCTCCCTCCGCAGATGATCAGATTCAAGTCGGGAGTCTCGGGGAAAGAAACATGATGGGGAAATTTAAAGCTCACTTTAAATTTAAATCTGCCAGAGGTTAGGCAAGGTTTGAGATAGTAGTAGAGGAGGTGCAGCTGTTTGGTCTTCAACTTCCCGACCCCAGCATGTGTTTTCCCCCTTTTCTCTGTAACCATTTCCTGTTTGATTACTTGACCAAGGTCTTCTAATACCATGAATAAAATCCAGAACTATCAATAATTCAGAGCTTTACTGTTTATAAGAAGCAGAGGCAACATCATGCCGTACATGCAAGAGAGCAGTTGCTGTAAACCAGGCATATTTTTGTTTCAAAACAAAGATTATTACAGAGTTGACAACTTAAATCTGTTTTGTAACTTAAGTAGAGTTTTTGCGGTCTGCTTCATTGAAACAGCAGTCTGTATGTATTTTATGAGATATTCTTGACCCTCTGACATTTTCTTACCTATCGATTTATATCACATCGTTGAAATGCTCAAAATATATGTATAATTGACAACTTTGCTGTACTCCATTCAGCCTTCCTGTTATATTCTGAAATTCTCGACCTCTCAGCTTGAACAAATCCACAGACATGTTTCTACATGTAGAAAATACATTCATAAATAAATTTTAATGGCAGAAACTGGGGGACATTTCTGAGCCCCACAGAGTAAATATGACTGTTTTAAAATATTTGTATATAAATAGATTTCATTAAATCTGCCAACATTAGGAGACATATTTAACCAAAAAAGTGCTGATTTCTCCTTTCAGTGTATGCACAAAGACTTTGTGCAAAAAGCTTTTCTTTTTGGAATTTTAAACAGAAAAGTCAGAATATTTGACAGTTTTCATGATTTGAGATTGGAAAAAAAATGGTCATAGTGTCAGGGTCAGTCCTGTTGGTTAAAAGTTTTAAATTTTTCTTTCTTTTTTACTTACCGTTTCATTTTGTACTTATTTCTTGTCTCATTTTAAGCAACTTCACTTCCTGACTTCCTCGCTGCAATAAGGCTCTGCCACACCCTCATGTCCTCCACCCGAGGTTTATGCTCCTTTGTCTGTTGGTCTATTTATTCCACACTCATGCAGTTTCTCGTCTCTGTCTTTTGTGTCAAGCTGTGCCAGCCTTGACACAAAAGACAAGGCTGGCACAGCTTGTATTTTGGACCTGCCTCTGTTTTTGATACCTCTGTTTGAATTGGATTTTTGGTGTTTGACCCTGGACTGTATTAAAGGAGCCTTGAACCTGATTCCACTGTGTTGAGTCTTGCATCTGAGTACTATATTTCTAGCCATACAACACACAGCCACTTAGGATTTTGATCCTTCACAGAAGTTTTAAGTTTTAATTGAGCATTGGTGCTGCTACAGCCACTGTTGTGTCTCAAGAGACATATCTTGCAGACTTTAATTATTAGAGATTTGCGAGTTATTGCAAATTTCTGACATTCCATCATTGTTAAAAGCCTTCTGGACTCTGCTTATTCTATGAACTGAAATCGGTGTCTCATCAGCACAGATCCAGATTGAACAACACATAGATCAAGTGCCAACTGATGGTGCGGGACATTTGCTATATAAAACGTGGAATATTATAGAATTATACAATGTGTGACATTGATGTAACAAATCTACAAAGATTAAAATGCCCGTTAACTGTAATCTCACACAGACGTTCACTGTGAAAGACCCATTCAGGATCAGGTCTCCATCAGACCAACAGCCTTCTGATAGAGACCTGATCGCAACATAACACTACTCATTAATAACTACAACTTGCAAAGGAAAGCCACTTGTTCATGAACCAGAAAAAAAGCTCTGATAAGTTCTGTCCACCCTTGATTATTTGAAACTGCAAAGGCAACATGTTCTCAACCAGAAACTGCCATCACAGAGAGGAAACAAGCTAGCCTTAGCCTGCCTTTTCAGCAAACTCCTCGGTCAGTAGAGAGAAAAAAAAGGAATTTGTGAAATAATCAAATTAGATAAAACACACAAATTGTATATGGCTCTAGTTTTAGACAGCTCATTGAAGACAGACAGCATAATTCTCCACACTATTTTTTTTTCTTGGTGTCTGTACATTTTTCCTCAGTTGTTTTGGTGCTACTCTGAGTTTCAGATCAATTTTCTTATAAAGTTAGAAAGCTCATTGTAATTTTGTGTCAGAAATTAGACTTTGAGGAATCTAAAGATGAAACATGCCTTATGATGTTTTCACTGACCTGAGAAAAATCTGAGTTTTGATCTTCTAAACAGCAAATCACCAGGTTTTTTTTTTGGGCGAACAGGCTGAATTTTTGATGCATGTGTGAAAACATAATTTTTTTAAATTACATACAAAAATTCTGAAACTAAATCACTGAATCGCCTAGATGTTGGGGGAAAGAAGAGAACTGTTCATGGGCAGTTTTTTGTGTGCTGTATTTTTGACAATTGCTGTCAAAAGAGACAGCAATATAGTTTTTCAGGTTGGTTACGTATTGGTATACATTTACCCAATTTTCAAGTTTTGAAATTAACTTAAAATCTAAAAGAAAAGAAAATATTATAATTAATATATAAGAAAGGAAGAAAGCTGTCAAAAAGGTGTGTACAGCTGACACTTCAAATTGGTATTATTGAAAGAAACTTTACACAAAATTCTGCTCTCATATAATAAAAAACACTTGTGAATGATGGTTGTTTTATGTGAGTCTGAATCTAAAAGCTTAGAGTGAAAAGTCTTGTAAATACAACTCTAATTTCTATGAATACGAAATCTTCACCGCAGTGGACACAAATTCAAGTTTGTGGGTATGAGTAGAAGTGTGTTGCAATGACGTCACTGGGGTGATAATCAAACTAACCAGCTGGTCACGGTAATGCGCACCGAATAGCTTTTTGCCGACTGCCAATAAACACAAGAAGTAGAAGAAAAAGTAGTAATGGAACTGTGATGCTCCAAACTCACATATAAAAAAACCGGTACTATTTAAATCATATACAGTTCTTGGATTACAGACTTACTGCTATAGCCAATCAATCAACCAACTTTTATATATATAGCCCTATGTGTATATAGACCTTTACAACACCGGAGATGAAGTGCTGTACATAGAATGAGATGTAGATAGATGGATAGATAGATAGATAGATAGATAGATAGATAGATAGATAGATAGATAGATAGATAGATAGATAGATAGATAGATAGATAGATAGATAGATAGATAGATAGATAGATAGATAGATAGATAGATAGATAGATAGATAGATAGATGGAATATATGTCAAAAACTAAGCTCAGTGTGTGGCTGAATTTGGGTTCATCAGAACAGTTCCTAAGAGTTTATTGAAGAGAGGATGAGTTGTTGACAGAGAGAACCAGAGTCTTGACTGAGCAGGAGCAGAAGGTTGTAGATGGCAGAAGCTGGAAGACTGTGGGTGCTGAGCTCTAAGTCCAGGGAGACGCTGAGAGCCTGTGAGCATTCAGGGCAGGCGTGAGAGCACAGGGGTCCAGGAGGAGCCGAAAGCTCGGCAGCAGAGCGAGTACTTGAAGCGCTGATGCTTGAGGTGTAGCTAGCAGCTCTGTAGCGAGAATTGTTGGAGCGCTGAGATGTGGTTCAGCTGGCAACGCAGCAGCGTGAGTTGTTGAAGCGCTGAGATGTGGTTCAGCCGGTAGCACAGCAGTTGAAGCGCTGGTGTAGCAGGAGAACCAGCAGCACAGCAGAGAGAGTACTTGCAGGCAGGGAGGCTTTGACAAAGGGAACTCTGGCAGGCAGACATAGGAAGCTATGTCTAGCAGGCATGGGAGCTCTGACTAGCAGATGTAAGAAGCTCTGACTGGCAGATGTAAGAAGCTCTGACTGGCAGATGTAAGAACCACATCCTGCACAAGGCAGGTTGTGGTTTGGATGAAGACAATCCGGCGGGGAAGAGCAGACTGAGGGAGGTTTAAGTAAAGGTGTTGGCAGGTGTACTAAGTCCAGGCTTAATTAGGAATGGTAGGTGGAACTAATGAGGAGGTGGAGTGAGAACTGAGCTGCATGAGAGGTGGAAAGTGCTGAAAAGTTCATGGGGAGACAGGCAGGCCAAAACTGGATCATGAAAATATATACATATGGAATATAAGCTAATAAAGGCTTATGGATGATACAGCCTCTATAAGCCATGAAGCAAGTTACAATCCATTGATATAATCATCAATATTACTCTGAAGCTGGTTAATTATGTTACATATAAACAATAAGGCAAATATCTTTTATACTTCCTCCTTGACCTGTTCTCCTCTATGCACATCTGATCAAAGCGGTGTCCCTAGCAACGGTGTATTATATTTCTGTTTACATAAATAACAGCCTGTAGAATGCAGTGATTGACAGCATTCAATAGAGTTGAAAATGTCTCAATTGCTGAAACCATGTTCACCGTTAAAGGCACTAGAAAAGGGAGCTTCATAGCTGGGGCAAGTGTACATAATTAGTGGTTACAAGAAAATTTCACACAATTTACATCATATCAACGCTATGATGTAAAATGGGAAATCGGTTCTAAAGTATTTCCAGTCAGATAATTTAAATTATTACTTTTCTGCTGAATAAGTTGTTTCTGACCTAGAACTGAGCACCTGTGGCGAGATGTCTGGATCAGCGTGACACCCCAAACCTTGTGACCCACAAGGGTTCTTCAAGGCAAAGTGTAGTTGACAGTTTTTAAATTGACCATGTGGAGGCTGTGGTTTATATAAAATTATTTTATTTTGAATGAGTTTAATATCTTCAACATTGTGGAAAAAGTAAAACGCTAAAATTCAGAAGAAAGTTGTTGAATAATGCTAAATAAGCATGTCTAGTAGTTTATTGAAGTTCTTACATAAAGAGCAAGTCAGCAAAGTAAAATTATGTGTTCCATGTTCTGATTGCTTAAGTATATGCATTTAACTCTGGTTAAATGTTTTCTGTTGTCACTGCACTATGTCCCCAACAAATTATTACTACCGAGACAAGTACAGAAAGGACCAAGCCTGTAGAAAAGTGAGTGAGGAGACTGAAGTGGCAGTTAAGTGAATGTGTCACTGGATACCACCATTGCACTGCTGTATTTATGGCTTGTCGCCTGCTGTGCGAACGACCAGCGATACTGTCAGGTGAGCAACAGCAAGAAAAAGTGGAAACATCGCAAGGATGATCAGTGGAAACAGGATTGACCTCCGCTCAATTTGGAGCTCCATGGCAAAGGCTATGAATACTTACATAAGTGTGATTTCTTGGTTTTATTTTTTAAAAGAAATTTTTAAAAATCACAAAATATGGTGTCATTGTCATAATGGGGCATTGTGTGTAGAATTTAGGGGAAAGAGATTAATTTAATACCACTTGGAATAACGTAATGTGGAAAGTGGAAAAAATGCAGCGCTCTGAAAACTTTCTTGATGTACTATGAGTCAAGGCACGAATTCTTATATAATACACCCTTGCCTTAATAGAAATGCCTGGAAGAGGCAAACTCCTCCTGGATGTGTCTTTAGCCAAGGTGGGAGTGATGAGAATTCTTTAATAGTGCTAAATATTTTTAACCGCACTAAATTATTTATATAGACTGGGTTTCGCACTGAGAAATCGTTGGTCAGGGGAGCAGTCCTCCACTGCACACGGTGAGCTGGTAGCTCCACTTGGTCCACTGTTGACTGCCATTTTGAAATTTGGAACATCGCAGTTCAATTACTTCTTTTTTTTCTACTTCTTGTGTTTATTGGCAGTTGGCAAACAGCTGTTTGGTGCGCATTAGCGTGACCAGCTGGTTAATTGAATTATTACCCCTGTGACGTCATTGAAACACATTTCTACTCATGCCCACAAACTTGAATCTGTGTCCACAGTGGTGAAGACTTCATAGTAATTAGAGTTGTATTCACACGACTTTTTCATTTACAGCTTTTAAAGTCACATAAAGACAACCCTAATTCAAAAACATTTTGACTGACATATATCACAGCAGAATTTTGTCTACGGTATTTTTTCTGACAATAAAAATACTAATATGAAGTGTTAGAATCTGCACACATCTTTTTTGACAGCTTCCTTACTCCATATTCAAACTGAAAAATTTCACTTGCATAATTTAATGCCTAGTTCCTGCGGCAAGACCTGAGAGATCCCACACATGACAATAAACAATCATAGATATAACAGGTTTGGTCCAACAGTGTGTGGTGTACAGCCACATTGCAAGTACAATACACCACACAAGTACAGATTTCACTCACAAACATTCAGATGTCAGACAGGAATTTCACAAAACATCCCAAGATCCAACGTAAGTTCACAGTAAATAAAAATGACAGATGAAGAATAAGCAACAGCGATAGTTTGTGGACTAAGAGAAAAAAACATTACAAAACACATCGTTTAAAAACGGCATATTAGATTGTTGTAATTGGCATGCTGTTGTACCAATTTGAGCCACAAGGTGTCAGTATCACTTATAGCTCCTTTAAGATTGTCAGAGGGGGAAGATTGTGTCAAAAATTGGTATAATTATCTTGCTGGGTGAACCATGCATAAATCTAAGGGCTATGCAGATTCTCAATGTAAGGTATATACGTCTGCCGCACTTCCAGTGACCATTGACCTCTTTCCTAAAATGCCAACAACAACAAAAACATAGAAATTTACTGTAATAATTGAAATTAAATGGATCTATAACAAAATTAATACAAAACTATTTGACAAAAAGACCTCTTTCAAAACATTTAGAACTTGAAGTTTTATCTAGAAAAATGTCAGACCTCCACTAAAGTTTGATCTTGAAGTTAGATCTTCATACCTTTTAAAGTTAAATGAAACTCACAGATGAGAGACTCTAGAAAGATATCAAAAAACAGCTAGATTGTGGATAACTATGGTTAAGATTCCAAAAGCTTAGGATATTGTCTGTGCCCTGTTATTATAACACAATGAAATAACATCCAGACTTTGCTGGTAATAGAGACAGCCAACTAACTTGAGGAAGTGCTGAGTGACACAGGGTGAAGGACTTAAACGGTTAATAAGCCAAATCAATCTCCCATTTCATTAGGACTATAGGCAACAACACCATGTTAATTGCTATGTTGACACATGACTGCTCTAATTTAAGTTCCAATTTATTTTCACTGTTTTTCTCATCAGACAAAATATTTCTACCCTGCTATGAATATTAACCACAAACCTATTTTCCTCCTGAAACATGTTTTCTTTTTTTTTTTTTGATCAAATTAGAAGAAACAGGAAAGGCTAGAACTTAGTCGGGCTGTGCTCTAATATTTAATCTAAAGATTTTCTTTTAAGGGTTACTTTGAATTTCTTTTTCAATCAAAGTATTTTTATTGAGAGAGAGAGACTTTTGTTCAGTCAGGAGATAAAATGATGGAGAATGCACTGCCTCTAAGTACAAAAAAAAACAAAACAGAACCGACCTTCCCAGTCATCTATTAGGGAAAACAGGGGTGGCGGGGTCGTAGATGGGTAAATGATGCATGGTGACTTAACATTTGAGGTTTATGCATACATACATTAATGTGTACAAACAGAAACAGCAACTGTCCACCTCTTAGTTTTCAATAAATGTCAAAATGGTTGTCAAGTGGTGTAAAAGATGGACATAAAACCTTTGAGGGAGCATCTCATCTTTTCCAGTTTTGCTGCATAACTTCTGTGATCTATTGTGTAAATGAAGGAGGTGAGGAGTCTTAATGCAACAACACACGTTTTCTGGCTAGCAGAGTGCAAAAGGCTATCCTAATTAGCTTATGGCTGTTCAACTGCCTCCCTTATGGAACATTGCCAAAAAAAGGACATGGATTAAATGGTTCTCCTAAGATCAGGAGTACAGAAAACTAACTGCCAAAAGTGATGCAACACTGAGCATGTGACCAGAACACGTTAAATTTACAAGTTGTCACAGGTGGGGTCAAAATTTTGGCTAAATCAATACAGTTTAGTCTTTGACCAGTGCACTTGATGTACTATTTCAAACATTTTTTTTTGATTCATGGACTAAACTCTGATAACCTACCTGAGTGTGTTCTCACTTTGTTTATTACATGTACCAGCTTCTAAATCTGAGTCTGACTCACAATTTACACCGCAAAATAGAAACACAACGAGGTATAACTTGATTTGTGTCCAATGACGAGAGAGAGAAAACTTTGGTAGAGCGGCATAAAGTAATAATAACAGAGCGGCGGCCTAGATAAAGCTGTTATTAATCAGAGACATAAAAAGTTATTTCCTTATTGTCAACACACCTCAGCTTCCCTAACCCTACCCACCGGTTTCCGGTTTCCCTGTTCCGGTCTAAATATGCACTAAAACTGTTGCATTGGTATACTTTCCAGTAACTATCTCTGTCTTTTTTGCAAACAACGTAGAGAAAGACATTCATTTTAAGTGGAAAGTCAAGCTAATGGATGTTCCGAATGCAATGTGTTCTAAATTCATCTCTTGTATTGTTGAAATTCAGGATCAGATTGTTTTTGCAGCAACATTGATTTTTTTTTCAAACACATTGGTTCAGATTAACTCTATAAGGTGATTTTAAAAATCAATAAAACACTATTAAACCAGTTTAATCATTTAGCATTTTTAATACTTTTCTTTTTCTGTCAAGCAGCTTTATAAGTAACTACCCAGTGCAAACTGGATGATTATTTAATAGTTCATAACATAGTATTCACACAAGCTACCAAGATATGTTTGATATGGCTGTTTTGATACAACAGAAGTCAGCTTTGGTCTTGTCCCCTCATGGACTAGCCATTAGCTTCGCCCTCCTGCACGAACTAATCATTTATATCTGCTTATAGACATTTAATAGAACTTTACTTGTTCTATTAAATTAAGTGTATCTATCCCTTCACAAAACACACTTTTGGTGAATAATATAAACAGATCCAATGGTACAAATGCTGTGTTAAAGTTGACAAGGTCCTCCGGATGAAACCTTGCATCTATTTTATTCTTTGTTTTAAAGGCAGAAAGAAAGGTAGAATTGAGCGAGGCCCCCACCTACACCTCTATTACAACAGAATTTGTTTTGGTGTCTTAAAACCTATACAGTGGTAAATTCAAAATTAATTATGCATGACTTTGATGCATAAATTACTGGGGAAGCAAAACCCAAAAGAAAATGAAAATTGGAGGCTATCAAAGGACAGTGTCAGAAATCTTTCACCGTGTGCAGAAGATGGGAAAATAAATGTTTATTTTCGGGTCACTGGGAATGTTAATTAGATTTTTTTCTTGATTTTACAAGCATGAATAGCACTGGACTAAAAGCTGAATGGGATTACCACCGCAAGGCTATCTCTGATGCATTGTAAATGACAGCTTGTCAGCGCAAAGGACATTTTCAATGACAGGTTGCCGGTTGCTCTGAAGATCATGTCCTCAAACCTGATGGCTGCACGGAGAAGTGATTTCAAGCCCATTAGAGTGTACACTACACTCACTGGTATTTACACTGATTAGATATGCAGATATGCTTTAATAGCCCTGTCGTACTATTACATCTATGCATACAATAAGTATAGCCTGCAGGACATTATGTACCATGTTAAGATGGTAATACAAAACAAGAAAAACAATCAGATTTGCAGTTATTCATGCATAATAGCTAATTGTGGGATTACAAGTGCAGTAAAGAAGTGTTTGATCTTTACATTATTTTTTGTTTGGCTTTTTTGTTAAACAAGCTTTAGACCAACAGAAATAACCTGAATACATGTAAAAAGCTTTTTACGAATGATGATTTAATTTAACCAACCTGGGCCTCTGTGAGAAAGTAATTGCCCTTCTTATTAAATCATAAGGTAAACTTTGATTAACCCTCCTTTTTGAAAAACCAAGTTCAGTTATACCAGCTTTACCCAAAACTACTTAGCAAACCTAACAAACTAGTAGTAAAGGTTGAATACTATAACTGCAGGAACTTTAAAGTAGTATGGACTTAAATAGATCATTGAAGGTAGGTATATTTTTTTTCCTGTCCAAAAAAATGCTTCAAAGTTATTTTTTGCCATTTCTAATGGAAGATTAGAGGTACTTTGTATTTTCCCCAGCAGTCATGCAGGTGGATGCAAATGAGGTCTTTACATGACTGGTTAGTCCTCTGTACCCGCAAATAATGATTTATCAAAGCGCGAGGCTTCAGTTAGCCGCCATGTTCGCCAGTCTTTAGAAAATGTGGTCTTCAACTTACTGCTGATCTCAATAACATGAAGCATGTTGTGTTTAGACTATGCCTGCAGATCTACCATCTGTTTCATATCTGCCACTCAGCTGAAAGCATTAAATAGGCTGATTATAGACATTATCAGTAAGTGCCACCCATTGTGAAAACAGATGTGAATCGCTCCAGCAATATTGGTGTGAGTGCTTCCATCCATGTGGGCTGCAATTAAATGTTCTTTTCTTATTCTCCTATATGTTTTATTGAAATGATATGCATATGAAAACATAACCGATTATGTGTTGTATCCACAACCAAGCAGAAAAAAACAGAGCAGAACAAAACTTAAACAGTCTCTAAAATCCCCTAAAAGCAGGTGTGTCAGTTTTACTTTCGATATAATCACTTAGAGTAAAAAGAAAAACAGGGTTTGTAATTCCTTTTCTTTTTTTCTTTTTACTGCTAAACATTGATTTCAGCCAGCTTTACCTTTCCAGACAACTTAAACTAATTAGGCCCTCAAAGTACAGCTGGAATGAAAGTATGCATCAATTAACTCCATTCTATGCTACTATGGCATTTAGTTTTTGCGTGCTCAATTGTTAGATATTGACTAAATGCCACCTAGAATTCGATCACTGCATCCCCCCAACCTTCTCAAACACCCCCCCCCCCCCCCCAACCATGAATATGGCTCTTATTCTCATCACATGATGTTATTTCTGCATTTAAGTCTGATTTCTTGCAAGGATCTTGGTCATCAATATCAATGCTGCACTTGGGTACCACCTCTCTGACAAAGCAGAAGGCCTTATTGATATCAAGCCAAGAGATTTCCTCAGTACATTTGAGAAATGTAAGGATCCCCTTCTGTTAATTTTCACAAACAAAGATTTTACAAATACCAACTTATGATTAAAAAAAAAATCATTGTTGAATAATTCAGTCCTGGTTTTGTGAATTTGCCATTTTTGTTTTTCCCTGAGCAATTTTGTATTCCATGCTCAAGTATGCTGAAATTACAAGTGAGTAAGTCAAAATGTTCAGTTCCTCATCACACCGTTCCCAATCATATTACAAAAATGGCTAACCATGGTAGAGTGGAACGCTCTGCAACCTGAAGGGGGGCTGGGTGCGAAGTGCCTCCTTTAGATTTTGTCATGATCTCGGCACTGATGCTGGTCTGATTATTCACACAACACATCTGATCAGCTCCACCCTGTTTCTCATCACCACTCATATTATCCACCTGCTCCTGTCAGTATTTAATCAGTCCTCAGACCAGACATCAGTGACGAATTATTTTAAACTTTTTGTGAGACTTATTGCAGCATTCTTCGGATTCTGATTACCTGATTCTGACCTGTTCTGTTTCCCGACCTCTGAGCCTGCCTTATTCCACCTGACTTGATTGCCTGATCTCTGCCTCCTTTTGTACCGAACCGGACCCGCTTCTTGACCACCGAGCCTACCTAGTCTAGCCCGTAAGCCTGACCGTGTGCCAAACCTGGAACTGTTACAAATCAAACACCAGTAGTCTGAATCGAATACTGGATCCGTAGATTCCGTTCATTACAGATTTATAGAGACCTCACCAAAACAAGTTGCTCTGAGATGCACCCCAGAATAGGGGTAAAAAGGTGGCCATGAGGGTAAATTAACAAGGAATTTAGACCAAAGCATTGCAGTTCCACTTTATATAGACCACAATCAAATTATTTCTATGTGAAATGAAAGAACTGAAATGCGTGGTGTGTCACCTTTCAGTAATAAAAATTACACTTTGAAAATGAATTATAGCCTTTTGTATTAGCGATATTTTTTTATTGGCATTACAGCAGTCAATTCATTAATATAATTGCTGGCCAGCATTTTGCATTTTTTTGATGGTATTTTTGGTAATGATATCCAAGTCTTTGAGGAACTATTCCCCATCAACCTAATCTTTTGTTAGGCTCAGAACAGGTGGACACAGAATTCAAGGCAGACAAACGGAGTCGTTTAAACAGTTTATTGAACTCAGAAACAGCTCGGGTGGCGTCAGTGTCTACTGCGGGGACTTCTGCAGGAGGAGACAACAGGTTAGTGACCACGTTTAGCTTGAAGTGCTCGGACACAAACGTGTAGGTCACTAACCTGGTCGTAATGTTCAGTTCTGGTCCGGAAGTAAAGGTAGACGTCAGATGGCGGATAGCCTACCCGGAGTGCCGGTTGCCACTCAGTGAATTCCCGGCTGAGGTGATGCGACGGTCGGAGGACAGGCAGGTGTTCGGGACAGTGAAGGCAGACGTGAGCAGGAGGAGCCGCAGAGCGAAGCCAAAGCCGAGGTTGGGGACGAAGCTCATGGTCGATGCCAGGTGACCAGAGAGGCAATGACGTGCCGAAGGAGAATCCAGGACCGAGTCGGGTCACAATTCCAGGTTTGGTACACAAGCAGCAGATAGGCTGAATGAGGGAAGGCAGGCTCGGTAGTCGAAGAACGGTTCCGTTCGGTACACAAGCAGCAGGGGTCAGGCAGGTAGTCAGGTCAGGCAGAAGTCAGGAAACGGGTTAGGGTTACATAGATTTTCCAGCAATTTCAAGTCCACATATAGCCTGGGCCACTCCTAAACGTTAACTTTGCTTTCAGTCATAAGAAATAAGTTAAAGTGAATTAAAAGATTATTTTAAACCTAAATGTGCAAGGGTATGAATATTCTTTGGGAATATGTGTACATGTGGGGCTGCAAAGGGGTGCTGTGGGTAGCATTGTTGCCTTGCAGCAAGAAGGTTCAGGGTTCAAATCCAACCCTGGGTCTTTCTGCATGGAGTTTGCATGGTCTCTCCGGATACTCCGGCTTCCTCCCACAGTCCAAAAACATGACTGTTAGGTTAATTGGCTTCTCTAAATTGTCCTTAGGTGTGAATGTGTGTTTGTCCTGTTTGTCTCTTTGTGTTGTCCTGCGACAGACTGGCGACCTGTCCAGGGTGTACCCCGCCTTTCGCCCGGTGAACGCTGGAGATAGGCACCCGCAACCCCATGAGGGATTAAGCGGGTCAGAAAATGGATGGATGGATATGTGTACATGATTGCTTCAATGTTTATCTTTATTTGTTTTTGGTTTTTTTTCAGAGTTGCTGTGTATTGTAGAAAAATCTAGTTTAGATTTTGCTTTAGAGTTTGAAGTAGTTCTGCAGCAAATACTGTGATGTAATTGTTCAAAAAAACACAGCACAAAACAGAAAAAACTGAATGGTTTGAAAAATATGACCAAATATGACTAAAGTAAAACTTTCTGCAATTCTAGAGACTCCAAATACACAACTGCTGCCTTGCTCGGGGGATTTCAGACACATAGTTAAAATTTAAAACTTTACATTAGATCTTTTGCCTCATCTATGGAGGGAGCAGAGAGAACACATTAATAATTTTAAGGATTTATAAATGCATGTTATTTTTATCGGTTTGATTGTGTGCTTGCTGACAGGCTGTGGGCAGTGCTTTGAGCGGATGGAGCGTTCAGCTTGACCAAGCTCGAGCTCCTTTCAGTGGGGAAATTCTGTAAAAGCACCTCTCTACAGAAAGACGGGCTAACTGCAGAGAAAGGCAGATAGCCACTGCCTTGTACCGCAAGATGTGGAAGGATAACAGCTTTCAGTGTGAAATGAGAGAAAGCCTTGATAAATTCATAGATCTACTACATCTGGATATTGAAAGCTGAAGTGTCCCTTTTTCTTTTTTTTCCTCTTTCAGGCACGGTTCATACTTCGAAAATAATAAAATTATATTTAAGTTTGACATACACTGTTCATAGTAGTCCTTAATATTAATGTGTCTGTTAGTGAATGTAATCATTTTATTTTTATCAAGTTACAGGCATTTGGTTTGTTTTAAGAGTTTGCTTTCAGGAAGGTTCTGTTGTTTTTAACCTTAGACAGAGAGAACAAATGGTTTTCCCAGATAGGAATGTCTCCCTTATCCAGCTGTGCATGAAGCAGGTGACTGATCATCACTCACAATAAAACTTGCTCCCTTCTTTGTTTTTCAACCCCCATGTTGTAAACTCCTGTATCCTCCTGTCCCCTCTTTGATGTCTGACAATAAAGACAGAAAGACAGAGATAGCCCGGCACAGATGATCCCAGACTATCAGGGAGTAAAAGTTCTCCGTTTGGGTTTATCCTCTGTCCTCTTCTGCAGAACAGTCTAAACTTGCGTTTGTGTGGTTTTCTTTTTAGTTTAAATGGGTTATTTATAATAACCCTATCAGTGTCGCTCTTCAGTTTTTCTGGACTTCCTCTAAGAAAACTTTTGCATTTCTCTTCTCCCCGCAGCCAATCACTGAAAAGAGGTGTGCTCACTCAAAACTCCTCTCGGGTCAGCACAGTTTGACCCTGGTCTTCAGCAGAGTCACAGGAATCTGGGCTGACCATAAAAAAAAATTGTTCCTGAAACATTCGAAAGTCCAGCATTGATTGTAAAAATGGTGGCGCTCTGCTGCTGCAGTATGGTACTATAGTTACTTGCTGTTATTTAACATTTAACTGTATATTCTCGCTCAACTTTTTTCTTTTCAGAGTAGCTACATCTTGCCTGCCGTTCTGTTTAACTGTGAAACTATCTGGGAAGGGTGGCATCAGCTGAGCTACCACTGCCAACAACTTAATGTTCTGTTTTTGTACATGATGATGATACGCTCGGGCCTGTCTTTCAGTGTTTAGCCCTGTTTCTCTCCTCGACATTGCTATTCTCTGAGTTTTCTTACTGCAACCAATTGTATGTGCTCTCTGTTATTCTCTAGACTTGAAAACTGGCTCAGAACTTTCCTACTTACTTGTGCTTCTTTCCTAGATGAAGCCAATATAGCTTGTACTGCCATTACCCTTTTACGTTTCTCTCCCAGAATGTACTCTGGGTTCAGTGATTCTTTTGTGTGTGTGTGTGTGTGTGTGTGTTTATATTTGTTTATATGTCTTCTGAAACCCTCAATCGGTCGTGCCGTTCACAGTGAGCCTGGTTCTGCTCGAGCTTTCTTCCTCTTAAAGGGAAGATTTCCTTTCAACTGTTCCTATATGCATGCCTGTTATTAAGGTCTTGCTGCAAAGTCAAAGACACAATGCAAGCGACGGTCCACCGTGGCTACACGCTCCTCAGGAGGCGTGTATGCGGCTTGTCAAAGACTCTGGGTCTCTTTAGACAGGAAACTTTTTGACCAAACTGTCAGTATGATTTGCTTGAATGTGACTTTAAGTGCCTTGAGATGACATGTTGTGAATTGCTATAAAAATAAAAGGAAATGAATAGAATAGAATGCACAAAAGGATTTCAACAAGGTTAATTTTTAGCCCGCAGTCTAAACAGTATGGTTGATCACCAGGCAATAAGTGACTGTCAAGCAGCTACTTCAATTCTCAGAGGTGGATTAAAGGATTTCTTCCAGATGTGACTGCAACACTCTGCTCAGACCACACCCCTGTGTGGAAGATCTGCAACTCAGACAAACACCTCAAGCACACTCGCACTCCAAATCATGACAACAGGTCCACTTCAACCTGAATTAAAAGTTAGTTAGAGACCAGAAAGGTAGTGCTGTGACTTATTTGTCTGAAATGACTGTTATGGAGTAAGGGAGCCATTGAAACAATACGTGCATGATTTTAACTAATTGTATTCATATGTATATGTCAATAAAAATGCTGTATATAACATTCTGCTGTTTATTTATGAATCTAAAAGCTGTGACTCCAAAGTCTCATGGAAACAACTCTAACCCCAGGGTTCCACTGAACTTGGAAGTGCCGTGGTTTGGTTTGGCTGCACTGCACCTATGCAGCTTATTGGAGAAACTCTACTCAGTCAAAGCGGTTCCACCTGGTGCACCGCTGTGCATTAGTGAAGCATCCTAGATGCGTCAGTATCTCTAAAATACTTTCGGCTGTTCTATTTTTTACTGCTTGCCGCACCCACTCCACGTCAATCTAGAGCAGAGCGGATCATTGAGGCAGGAAGTCAGTTGATAAAATGCAAAGTGGATCCATTTGAGTTTACAAGTAAAAGACTACAGATTTGGATCACATTTTACTCTGAAACATCAATACATCAATACCTGCACCTCCAGCACCAAGCCATCACAGGATCTCACTTGATACTTGACACCATGGATATGATTTATATTTTATTTAAAGCCTACAAGTACATTACTATTGCTCAATGATGCAATCCTCACATGATCTGAGTCCAACCATGCAGATGCGCTCCGCTCTTAAACACTTCCGGTTGATTAGGGTGCTGGGCAAAAAGCACAGCGCAGCCGTACCATGGCACTCCCGCACCACTTCCACATTCAGTGGAACCTCAGGGTAACTTTTTATGACTATGAAGTCCTCGATGCTGTGGACACGAATTCAAGTTTGTGGGTATAAAGAATGAAGTGTTGAAATGACGTCACAAGGGGCCGTGATTGAATGAGAAAACAGTCTCTGCAATCCTTGAATGGCAGTGGAAAGCCATGGCAAGGTCCACTGGGCTCATACTTTGACTGCAGTTGGAAAATTACATCAATATAACATAATTTTACTGACTGGTTCTAAAATATATAGGTATAGTGATAGAGCTTTGTGCAAACTGTTCATAAATAGTGGCTAGCTTTAGCATGGTGGCTAATTGCGAGGCTAGTAAGCTGAAGCAGCTGATGAGCTGCTGCAACTGGTGAGCTGCTGGTGCTTGTGACCACTGGTAAAAAACAGGAAACTGACACACTCAAAAAATTATGATTCTTCTAAAAAAAAAAAACAACAACATGTATTTAAACATGGCTAAATGGTTAAAAATGGAACAGCATTTCAGCTCTTAGGCCTTAATCAGGGCAAACACGAGAGATGGCTGTCAGGGACCTGTATTTAAACCTGTTGGTAAGTCACATGTTCAGAGGGGGCTGGTCTGGTGTCACCTGGTGATATAACCCATACCTGATCAAATACATAAGAAATATACATTCGAAAAGTAGGTAAAACAATACAATGAGGCATTCATAACTTTTCATTGATAACTGACAAGCATTTTCATTATTGTTATACAATTTATAATCCTAAAAGAAAAGGAGAAATGTCCAGTTCTCCATTCAGACCTGGAGATTGTGTTGCTTTAAGGGTGTAAATCCAAAAAGATTCTCTCTGAGGAAGTTTGTTCAGTCTATCACTGTCTCTTACAGACTCTTGGATTTGTTCCATACCACAGACCTTTAAGGTGTTACAGTTGCCGTGCTTTGCATATTTGTAATGCATGGCCATGGGGTATAGGGGGTTTTCTGTCCTGATGGCTTCCTTATGTTCTGCTAATCTGGCTTTAAGTTTTGCATTTTTGTCTGCCTACATAAAAACAACTGCATGGACATCCAAGTCTATACACAACATAGGCAGAGTTGCAATTTATAAAATAATTGATATTAAACTTTTGTCCAGATGTGATGTCATGTCACGACATCATGTCATGGCATGTTATTATATTTTATGTTTTCACAGTGGAGACAGTTACCACATGTGTAACAGCCAAGGTTGGTGTCAAGTCATGTTTTATTTCTGTAGAGGAAGAAGGTAGCTGTTCACAAGTGTATTGCGGAGAGTGGGGGCTTTTCTAAAGCTAATGGTAGGGGTCTTTGGAAGGGCAACTCTGAGCTGATGGTCACTTGTTAATATATCCCAAATCCGTTTTATGACTTGTTTGATTCTGCATGATTCAGTGCTATATATTGTTACAAAGTACACTTGGTTTGGATTTTCTGTTTTTCTGCTTACAGCTGTTCTCTAGTGAGGGATTTTGCTTTCTTGTAGGCCGTGGATACAGTTTTCTCTTCGTAGCCTTTGGGAGCATGTAGAACGAGGAAATGCCCGGGTTTTTAGATAAAAGAAGTTGATATTCATTTTGTGTGATCCATTATTGTTCTTTTGCAGGTGTAAGTAGTTGTGTGAGCTCAGTTTTAAATTGTTCTGGTGGACTTGATTGTAGAGGCTTATACCCCGTTTACACTACCCCTTTTTAACCGTGCCGAGACCAGTCCGAGCTCGGTAACCGAGATAACTGTCGAGTGTAAATGGAACGCAAACTGAACTGAACCGAGCCAGGCACAACCGGACCGCGCTAAATGCAGCCCAGTTCCAGGGGTGGGTTCGGCTCTGTTTTTTTCTGGCCTGGTTCTCTAATAACAAAGAGTGCATGAGCAGATCGCGTCATCTCCTTACAGCCAGTTGACATTTCGGACATTCATAAAAATACTAGCTTCCCTACCGTGACACAGCATTCCAGTGATGATTCTGCTCAGCATCTGTCTTTGTTTCTTGCGTCTGTAGATCATTATTAGATGTTCGTTTGTCTTATCCACTTCCCAAAAGCCGACTCTGTTAAGTAAATTCACCAAAAGTTGCTGTCTTCGCCTGACTCTCCGCAAACAACGAAAAATAACCAAACATAACTTCCTGAATGTTACGGGCGCCGCCATTTTTATTTGCTTGAGTCCCTCCTTCAATCCCAGAGAGCAGTAGTACCGCAGATCGTCACTAGGAGGCGAGGAAACCAAGGAACCGAGATAGCATGATGTGTAAACGGTCATCAGAACTGAGCTCGGCTTGGTTAACCGATCCAAGCTCGGACTGAGATCGGCATTGATCGGTTTAACAAGGGCAGTGTAAATGGGGCTTTAACTCACGGTTGCTCAGTTGTCTCATGGACTCAGCGATGTGCTGCTCTCTTCCCCATATGACCATAGCTCCTCCTTTATTTGTTGTTTTAATAACAATATTTTCTTTTGCAGATAACAAGTCCTGTGTTTGTTTTTCTTCATAATATAGGTTATATGTGTTTGCTGGTGAAGATTCTCAGTCATCCAGGTCAGGTCATTCCAAAAAAGGTGAACAAAGGAAAAAACAAAGCAACTGGACTTGTTTTTTTAGTAGAAGACGTTTCGCCTCCTCTACAGGAAGCTTTCTCAATTCAAAAATTCTGGAGTAATGTGGACAAAGGCCTTGCAATGGCCATTACAAGGCCTTTGTTAGGCAGTAGTATAAAGCTTGTTACTCCATATTACTCCAGACTTTTTGAATGTGTTTGTTTCCCTAAATGCAAAAAGCTTTTCAATTTGTCTGTAACTTCTTTGTAAAAAGTATAAGTTTTATTACAAATATTTGGGGTAAATTTGGACTTGGTCTTAAAAAAATATTGTTGTATTGTGGGAAGTGCAGAGGGGCTTGGTTGGGGTTACAATGATACCAAAGTTTCAGCTGAGGTTTGTGATGGAATTTAAAACAGGTCCCCTTCAGTGGTTTTGTTGGTGGGGGCAAATGTAAGTCCTCTGGATAGCACAGCAGTTTGGCTAAGTGTAAGTGGGATACCAGATACATGAATTACTTGCTCATTTGTGATTTGCTACTCGTGTACCTTACATTAAGCTGCCTCCTTGTCCTGTTGTGTCTTTTTGGTTTTGAGCCTATAAAACTGCTTGAAGGCTGGTCTTCCCTTCCACAGTATTCATCCTTGCTGCTTGGGAGGTGAAATGAGACTGTTCTTCTTTGTGACTTTGTCTTGATTTTGCCTTTTTTTGTAGTTGTCCTCCATCTGTAAACTCTGTCTTCAAGCTTCAAGCCATCTTGATCAAAAGGGAAAAGCCATCACTAAATAGAGGGGGAAGATTGGACTTCCAACTCCCCAGTGTTTACAGCTTGGCCCTCCAACACATTCCAAAAAGATTACATCAGCAGTCTCATCATGATTCAGGTGACCAAGTACTCCACTCACACCAAGTAATAGCCTCTAACGACCCAGGACAGTGGCGGGTGAGTCATTTATTTGCATCTGACTGAGAATGCGCCTAGGAGAATGGGCCTTCATGTCCTTAAAAAAACAGCAGTGCACCAACTACAGGTTGCTCAAGTGCAAGCCACCAGAATTGACAGACTCTTGTTTCAGAAAGAACTGAACGAAAGTCTGGTTGCCTCTGATTTAAGCCCGATTGCTGTTTCAACACTTGTGTACTTGTACCCACAAACTTGAATTTGTGTCCATCACAGTGAAGACTTTTTAGTCGTAGAAATAAGAGCTGTATTTACATAACTTTGCACTCAACTTCATCTTAAGGTCCCTGGTTCGTTCCCGGGTTTCGGCACCATCTGTTCAGGTATTGACCTGTTCTCGGCCTCCCCTGGTTCTTTTATCTGATAATGTGGTGTTTGCGTTGTAGACTTCTGTAGTAATAAAAAGAGTCTTCAAACTGTAACTATATTTTACCATATTTAATCTAAAAGGCAGAGGAATGTTTACAGACACATCAGCGCTGACGGGCTCTTGAGCGAACACGACGCAACGGCAATGAATGTGGCAAGAGCCCCGACTAATCATTTCTTAAGCATTATAAAGAAGTCTAGGTACACGCCAATGCAAGGACTGTACGCTTCCTAACATGTCGTCAGTAAAATAATGTGTCACCACTTGGTTGCTATCTGATGACCTTGTGTCCCAGCCTTATGTCCCAGACTGTCTAGGTGTGCATGCCGCTCCCAGGACTGACGTTCCACTCATTCATCCCATTTCTACATTCTACTCATACGCAGCATTTCTAACACCACACAACTTCTCAGAGTCACGTATATGACATAATTTTTTGTGCAGTATTTTTATTGACATACAAATACAAATGGTTAAAATCATGCAAACATATTTTTGACAGCTGTCTTACTACATCATATGGAGTGTGCACTCGGTCATAAAGTTAAAAAACAAAATTCTGATTGTTAAAATAAAGATTACATGTGGTATATCAATTATAAAGCATGTAATTTTAATATAAATCAATGTAAAATCTGTTGTATTCTCAGGGTATAACGTGTCATAACTTCTGGGTTGTGTGGAGGATTGTGTATGTAGGGTTAAGGCTAGTTAGAGATTTACATTGTATGATTGAGAATTTTATGCTTTTAGCATTAGGAGAACAACATTAGGCAAGCATATAAACAGCATTACATTGTACAACCTTTTTAAACCAACACTGGGTTATTATAAACTGATTAAAGATTCTTCAAAATACAGTTTGGAAACACATTCATTCTAAAAGCAAACATTGGGATCCTTAGCTTTCCAGAAAATTTTCCAAAAGTCTCACCTCCCACAGCTGGATTTATTGCTATACCCTTGTACCACTTTTGGGATATTTTGTTACCAACATAATTACAAATGTCAGAGGGATTTTGAATATTATGAATGGGATTGAAATGTAACTTTCACTCAGAGTGGAGAGACAGCTGTAAGTTTATCTACGCCCGAATGTCACTAAGAGCCCTCACGTCTACACTTCCCATTTGTCTTTTTAGTATCGGCATGCACTGTTCACAAGCTCTTGCTGTCTTTGCTACCAATACACAGAGAGGGAGAGGCCCATAAACAGCTAGCAGCCAATTATTCTCACTTTAATTACTTTACATGCTGCCCTTTATGGTGATTACCGTGACCTTTCTTTCCAGAGCATCTTCTCCGCTCTGCTGCTGCCATACTGCCATTTTGGAGGCTTTTAGCCCCCATGTTTCAACTGTGTTCTGTGAAAAGCCAGCCCCCATAATCGACCAGGCGAAAGACTGAGACCAATTAAAAGTATTTTACCCAGCACTTAGGGTTGACAGGGGCTGGCACACTCTGCTCAGCAAATGCCATTTTAACAGCAAATTCATGAATGTGTAATTGTTTGGCTAATGAAGCTGATGGTTTGAGTGTTGTAATAGAGGGACCCCACCGCCTTGACCGTCTGCCACACACACACACACACACACACACACACACACACACACACACACACACACACACACAAATCAGGACACATAGCTATTTTCTATTTTTTTCATAAGACTTGTTTATAAATTTACTAATTAAACACTGTTTTTATTCTGTTCAAGAAAAACGGCCATATGCCCTGAACCTTTGTGCATTTTGTCATGCTATAAGCACTAGCCTAAATGTTAACAAAAAACAATTCTCCATAGGCTATTGGGGAGCTGCAAAAATCAACAGCTCAGGTGAGAGAATCTGTTCCCAAGACACCTTATAGCTGAAATTTAGGAAGAGTGGCAGACAACTATACTTTTTTGTTTATTGCAGAAGGCTGTTAGGAGGAAATATTACTATCCATTCAAGTTACTATTAATTTAAAAAGGTCATGACAACAATTTCAATTTTTCTGAGGTTCTGGTAGTATAATACGATCTATTGTGCACTGATGAAGCCGTGTGAATGTCAGAAGTGAATACCAAAGGACCTGCTCAGGGGCGATCAGCTTTGTTGCTTTGCTCAAAAACAATCAGATGACAAAACTGTTCTTCTTTCTATGTAGGTTATTTTTCAGTATAATTTATATTCTCCAATCAGAGCACACCATCAAGCAAACAGACACCTCCATCCCCTCCCCTGATCTGGTGCCGTGAGTCGCCCTAGCATGTCTGACTTCTCCACTTGAGAGGAGGAAGGTGGAGAAGTGAGCAGACGGAAGCCCCATATCAGCCTCTCTATAGTGCCTTGAACAGGAGGCAGTCACTGCAGAAGCTGCGGAGCTCGAATATTCCATATTCAACCTTCAAAATGATTTCATAGCGGTTACTAAAAAGGGAAGCTGATACGTCTTATGAGAGTTCAAAAATGGATCAAATTTCTCCTCACTCCCGAAGGACGAGAGTATCACAGAACAGTGGCTGAAGTTAATTTATGGGGAGCGAACTTTACTGAAGACTATTTCCTATGGGGGAATTCAAGTCAGGGTTTTCGAACAAATGGATAAAAAAAACAACTTCCGTATTAACAGAAGGAAGGTGGCGATCACAACGCTGTCATATCCCATAACTTTATTTAATTTCTAAATGCTGTAAAAAAGGTGTGTTTGTAACTGAAAAATCCAATTGACTAAATGATGCTAAACTGCTGCCAGCTGCATGATTTTCCTGTTGCCGCCTGAGAGCGCGAGCTCTCCCCAGCTCAACTAAAAAAAAAAAAATCAGGTCCAAATCTCCCACAAAATGTGCAATCAGACAGTCAAATAACTTCCACACCCAAGATCAATCTCGCTATCACGATGTCATAGCAACCGCTGAATTTTTAACCAACAGCCTCCCAACATTAGTTGTTAACATAATATATACATTCTATTTCCATGAAACATGTTAAAGTTGATCACTAGATCTCAACCCATTTGGAGCATTTACAATTTGCATTGACCAATGCCACTTCATGGTGACACATGCTTAACCAGAGAGACAACATCACCACTGTTCAGTCTGAAGTAAAAAAATAAATAAAAATGTTTGCTGAAAAAGTTTGCACCACTGAAGACATAGAAAGCCCCCTCCTTAATTAGTTTCTGCAGGCAGTTTTATCCTTCATAGCCAAGCGTACAAATCGCCTACATTTCTTGTGACAAATTCCTAGATTTCCCAAACTTTCTGCCAGTGGCACGAAGTGAGGGGACAGTACTGTGTTTGTTAAGCTAGTCACACCTAGAGCAGTTTCTTCTCCAGCTCAATACGCGGCACAGCAACGAACGCCTATCGATCTAAAACAGTGAAAGCTTGCAGCGACATTGAATTTGGCATTGTGAAATCATACATTGAAAAATTAAACATTGAAAAATCACTTGCAATGACATCAAAAAAGAGATTTGGCATTGAAAAATTAGACATTGAAAAGTCCAACATTGTTAGAAAGTAAAAATTTATAATAATGTTCTCATTTTATGCTGCAGCTTTTTTTTCAATGAGAGATGTTTTCATTGTCACTGCAGAGTTCCTTCAGCTATGATGTCACAACAAGCTGTCTTTTTTTTTGCTGTCGGGTTCGGGCCCCTTTGTGGGTCTTCCACTTTTCCGGTACGCATCATCTACCTGCAGTGAACTTCTGGAAATCTCCGCTCCTCGACCACAAGAAATGGTATTATTTTTTTTATTAATATCATCTTCATTAGCTTATACAGCAATGATTGTCGTGACATGGAGCTAAACCAGAGATAGCAAGTAGATGATGGTAGATAATGTGACAAAAGTGTAACATTTTAATTTTCTGTGCTGCTCTTAGTAAAGCAACTTTACCTTTTTGATGAATAAAAATATAACAATTTTAATTAATATATAAAACATCAAAATCTCCATTTACACTCCTCTAGATCCAGTCCACACTGCTGGCACTCCCTAGTTCACATCCCTTGGGCACTGCGGGTTGCTTACGGACGGTTGACCATAGATATTGAAACTCATCCACCTTCAATACCTCCCCTCCATGCAGCTCTGATGTTCTTTATTTTTCCCCCTCATTCACTCACGTGGATTCTTTCATTCTTCTACTGACTTTCACTTTTCTCTCCAGAGTATAGCTTCCCTTTCTGCGATCACTCTAATTCTACCATGCTGAAATCTTCTGAGTGCTGCGGACCTTTTTTTTTTTTTTTATTAATTTCTAGCTTCCATTGCAACATTACAAAAGGTGCATGAGTAGGGGGTTGCTTAATACCTTTTAAGCAGACAAAATAAATTGTCCAGTATTCCAAGGGAATACACATCAAGACAGTGATTTTATTCATCCAATAATCTGTATCCATATATAATTGTGCAAACAGATCATATGAATGCCAAAATGAAAATAAAGGTCATACAGTTACTAGTTTATATAAAAAAAAAGGTCAAAACAAGGCCGGTTCATTAAAAATATTGTCAATGTATGTTGATACAAAATCCAAGAAGCATGAAATTATGTTTGATACTTTAATTGTTTCTATCTCAAAGCAACACATAAGCAGTGTACTTCTACTTTTGTTCCAGTCTTGTGACTTGGAACTGTGTTGTTGCCAATGACATTTGTAAGCTGTTTGTTTTCCAGTTTTATGTGCTAGGGTGGGTACCCTTAACTTTTTACAACTAATGAATTTTGCACAGCCCTTACAATAGTAGTGTAGCTACATATTATGTAACTTGCAGAATTTGTATAATTTTTTTTTTTATATAAAATTGCTAACAATGCTGTGGAAAAGCCTTTTCTGAAATCTATTAGTTTCCTATTGATTGGTGTATGAATGTCTGGACGTTTGAGTGTGTCATTAGGTAAAGTGTAAAGTGCTTTGAGTGTTACAATCCAGTGGTGTTATATTTTGATTTTCATCTGTGTTTTCATTTTCATAATGTTATGTCTTGCCTTGTTTAGTTTTCTTCTGTATTTATTATTACTATGGAGTGTTATTTGTTCTTTGTAGTTTTAGATTATTTCTGTCAAGCCAGCGTCACACTGACTACTTCCTTGGGCGCTCCATCCTTTCGTTGCAAAATATGCCATGCAGCAATCCTAACTGTATCCGCTCATGCATCCAGACAGCCCCTCCTTTAAATTGAAATATACCGGATCCGCTTTACACTTCTGTCTAGCTTCCTGTGTGGCTCATTTGGCTTTTAGAAATTTACGCATTTTGATCGTTCATCATTCACATAGACTTGACCTGTGTTTCTGACAGACAACAAAGTAGGGTTCTCTGTCATGCCGTAGCACCACAGAACCTGTGGGAAATGCCCTATTGATTAGATTGGCTTTTATTTGTGACGTAACATAGATGGAGTACGAGTGAATGAGGGACCAGATATATCCATGAGTTCCTTAATGTTTCTGCTGTTATTTAACTGCCACTCTGCCCCATCTCTCTGCCTTCTCTGTAACCTATTCCCCCTGATTAGATCCCCTTGGTTTGCCTGTCATTTCACCCCCTGCTTGAGTGAGTGAATATATATATATATATATATATATATATATATATATATATATATATATATATATATATATATATATATATATATATATATTAGGGCTGGGCAAGTTAACGCGTTAATTTCGCGTTAATTCATTAGACTATTAACGGCGATATTTATTTTATCGCGCATTAACGCATGTTGCTCACAAGCTTTCAGTCAGTGTCAGTCAGCAGGCGCGCTGACTGCAGCAGCAGTCACGGCAGCACTCTCCCGCTCCCCCTCCCCTCTCGTACATGGCTCAGCGGCGCCAGCCAATCAGCACGCAGGCTCAGCCTGGCCCGCCCACTCAGCTCTCACACAAACTTAACAAACAAACAGCTGAGAGAGACCGCAGCAGCGGAAAAACATGAACAGAGGAAGTAGCACCGTTTGGCTTTATTTTAATACCGTAAATGAAATCAAGCTGTATGTTTTGTAAAAAGCCGGTTCATTTAAGTGGAAACACAACAAATTTATCTAAGCACGTGAAAAAACATGAAAACGTCGAGCCCCAGAAACGGAGAGAGGAGACGAAACTTCTCTCACTGCCCCGACAGACCCACAGACTGACGTCTCTGACTGAGGCGTTTCAGTCCTCCAGGGAACATCCAGGTAGATCAGTGGATGGATGGATGGATGGATGGATGGATGGATGGATGGATGGATGGATGTTACTGGAGCCCACACATAACATGTAATTAAGACCTTGAAAGAACCCAGTACATATATTAAAAAGTGTTATTTAAGATAAGATAACATTAGCTAATCCTTTTTTTATCCCACGACGGGGAAATTTATAGGATTAAAGCAACAGGCAGGTGCACACAACACAGACAAAATTACATAAGGATTGAAATATATAAGAGGTGGATTAGCGAAAAAACACTGAACATAACATTATTATTATTATTATTATTATTATTATTATTATTATTATTATTATTATTATTATTATTAAATTGTAATAATAAAATAAAAACCACAAAACCCAAAAGGTCAACAGTTTCATGATACATCAAGCTTAGGGACTGGCTAATATACAGCAGGTCAAAAAAGGCAATATTTTGGCTGCAGTGCTTGCTGTTCTCTTATGAAGAAAAGATCAACTAGTGCACTAAATTCAATAGATGGGTTGAAAATATCCAGTATAAAATAAGTGCTACAAATGTTACAACACTTTTGTTCATATGGCAGCAGAACATTAAAATAAAAGTGCTCTTTACACTACTTTTGAATTCATTCTTGGAGTTTGTAAATACAATGCGATTAATCGCGATTAATCGCGATTAATCAGGGCGATTAATCGCGATTAAATATTTTAATCGTTGCCCAGCCCTAATATATATATATATATATATATATATATATATATATATATATATATATATATATATATATATATATATATATATATATATATATAGTATGTGAAACACGAAACAAAAACAACAACAACAAACAATACCCAAAATATTTACAATCTGCAGACAAGATGGTTTTGACAGTGCACTTGAGAAAATTCAGGTCCGTAGACTCAGTAGTTCATAGAATTTAACTCAGGAGTACTCAAAGATAAACATTGCATCCAAAAAGAGAGAATGACTTGTGAGATGCAATCAGTCCATTATCCAAGTTTTAGTAATTGGACAGGTGTGTAAAGGAGAGTGGAGGGGTTTAGCAAAGCTGCAGCAGCCTCCTACCAGACCCAGAGGATGAGGATGTATAGGGGCAGGTTCTGTTCCAGGTAGTAGCTCGCCCTCAATTGACCCACAGCTGGGCTCACCTGGCCTGTATTAAATAACCAGGACCCATGGGTTAACCACTATTCATTTAATTTATCTACTAGCTAGTGTTATATTCTATGTTGTGTACACATTAGGAGTATTTACAACATTTCATTCAATACAACTGATATTCATGTCATTCAATACATAAAACAACTTAAATACTTAAAACCATAGCATTGAGAAAAAAGTGCTAGGTTTGCATTATCATTCATTAATTCCAATAAAAACTCAATAGGAGCAAATTGAGCACAAATGCCACTAGCATTGCTAATGCTACCAGCCACCACAGCCCACTAGAATTATATTGTGAATCCTAATGCTATTAGCATTGAGCATTTTCAGCAGAATAGATAGCATGGCTATCTAGTGAACAACAAACAGACTCACCAATTCCCGCAGATATTCGACACACCGTGGCACCAGTTGATTTCTAAACACCATTGTAGTAGACACTACAATACACAGTCGCATGCTAGGGTCAACAAGCATTTAAGATGGAAAATCAGCAAATAAAGGTATTATTTGTGTATAGAGACATAGCAAGGGTCCGTTCTTCGTACGTTGCTTAAAACACATGAGATCAAATGAGACATCCAAGATGATTTCATCCTGCTAATCATGATCCAGCTAATTGGGTTCTTCCAACACACCTGTTGTTTATGATTAGTATGGCTGGATTGAGTTATCAGAGAAAACTGCGCGTTCATGCGTCGCTTTAAAAGGGGAAATGTATCGATAGTAGAATCAATGATCAGCAGCGCTGCTATTGGCTGTTCAGCATGGCCAAAGAACGCCCACAGTTTTTCTCCCAAGCAGAACACAAGCTTTTAATGGAAGGTTATGCCGAATTTGAGTCATTAATTAAAACGACAGGGAACACCTCAAAATCTGTTAAAGCCAGGAGAAAGGGCTGGCAAAAAGCAGCAGACAAATTAAATGTGTAAATACTGTCCATGGTAGATGTTTCTATCACTTTCTACAGTATGTATTTTTGCATTTTAATAATTTCATATTTACTTTGTTCTTTTATGTCAGAGCCTCCACAGGACCCACAAGAACATGGGGAAAAAAGTGAAGTACAAGAATATTCTACAAAATGGTAGCCTTTAAGTATTAAACTGTATTTTAAAAAGCAACTTCTTCCTCTTTTTTAAAAGCCACTGTTAAATGATGTGTTAGTTTATAACAGCCACCAAGAAAAAGGCTGGAAAAAACTGGTTCTTTTTATTTTTGTTGTTTCACCCTTTCTTTTTCTTTCGCAAAATGACAAAGGGTGCCATCCGTTCCCTATATGAACGGCTTTTCAACCAAAAAATAATAATATTTTTACCTGAAAAAAAACACAAGTTAAGAGGAGATATTGAACTCCACAACTTGAAAAAGAGAAAAATTTCACTAGAGATCAAGTTGCCTCAAAAGGACCTTCAGAGTAAGTTCTAATAAACCACTTGACAGTAGTATTGCTGACTTTACATAACTATCTCTTATTGCAGGCAAAAGATAACTTGCTGGCTTTTCTTCAGTAAGAATTATTTAAATAAAACAACAGGAACTAAGCATTATTTGTTTCGTCTTTTATTAAACATTAAAAAAAAAATGGTGTTCCACAATTCTGTCCCGTCCTCTGCCACTAGGTGGTCCAAGTGCACTGGCTAGACACAGACTTCCGTATCTCCTCCGCTTATAAAGCTGCGATCTAATCCTGTTTACATGAAATAAGCCTGCTCATGGGCAGGCTTAAGATTGTGCACATGTTGCTATGACAGCAAGTCCAGGATGAGTTTCGAAGAATCAAACGATCCAAGATCATGCCAAATCGTCAACAATCAAATCAAGCTAACTGACTTAGCGACGTACGAAGAACGGGCCCCAAGTGTAGCTGCTCCAGTGGCTTCCCCCTCACTATTGATTGGGGAAACTCACCTCAGTTTATAAAATGCTCCTAAACTCTATGATTGGTTAGACTAAAAGGGTGTGTCTTGTGGTGTTCAGGTACTGAGAAAAAAATGAAGAAATTTTAACCTGGGTTACAACCGTTTACCATTTATTAAGATAAAAATACCAAATAAGCATGAACCAAAATTCCACCACAGCAATATAAAAGACTGATTAACTGGACGACCGTTACAGTGTCAAAAGTGGCACAAACTTTGAGGAAATTACTTTTTCACATATCGCCAGAATAGTTTGCCAATTGCTATTTCCTGTATTAAAACATGTAAACTTTTTTTTTGTATTTACTCATGTTATCTTTGACAGATATTGAAATTAGTTTGATCTATAATATTTTAAGTGTGACAAAAATTTTGAAAAAGGGGAGAGGGAACTTGTTTTTTAAGTTCCAAATCATTTGACTAGTGTTTGCAAAACTTGTGCTTGGATCTAAAAAATAAATAATTAAAAATACTCGTCCTGCTTACATTTGTATGATTTTAAGCAGTCTAAAGATCAACAATTCCTGGAGGAGCTAAGAAATCAAGTTCATCTTGTTTATTGTGCCAACGAAAAAAAAAAAAATCAGCAGATTTATAAAGACTGTGACTAATTTTCATACAAACCTCCTACCAGGGCTTGGATGAGCGACAAAGGTCACATCACCTGCATATGTTTGTAACAGAGTTAGAAAATCTAAATGCCACCTCATTTAAAAGCTCATTCAATTTAGCTAGAATGCTGGGGTTGCTATCGATCATGCTGCCAGGTGCTAGTTTAAGAATGAACCCAGTTCAACCACAGGAGGGGTGAAGTGTGGCAACACAGCAAAGCTGTACAATAATCTCCCTCAAGTCCAGATTTTGTATTTCTTTTCTGCTTTAGATTGAATGTGCAAACCATTTTTATTTCTCAGAAGCATTATGCATGTGATGAATTAGTAAATAGGGCCATACATGCAGGATGCCATCCTTCTTTCTCTCCGTTAAGCAGTTTTCTCCTACTATATGGACTCTGCTAGGCTTTGTTTGGCCTTCCATGAGGCTCCAACAGGACCTAATGACTTTCATTATCAGATGATGGAATTTAATTTGAGCTGCACTGCTGTCAGAGATGAGCAGTATGATATGGAGCTACGCAGAAGACAATAAAAGAGGGAGTAATTACTCTTCAGGGGCACAGGTGAGGGGGGCCCAGTTTGTGGGTGATGAGAGCACAGTGGGTCGAGACACTGAGAAGGAGTGGGAGAGGAAAGGAGAGACATGCAGGGTGGGTTATGAAAGAAATCAATAGTGAGTTGCCACCATCAGGTTATGAGATTCTGAGCAAGGATCTGTTTCCCTACTATGACCGGAGCAATGGTCTGCATTATTATCCATGGGCTTCTAGACGGTTTGGCAAACAAAAGAGAATGCTGGGTTGGCACGAAGAGCCACTTGCTGGGACAGATAAGCAATGTGTGATTATAAATCTATTCAGTTGTAAAATTAACATTAAAGTATCAGGAAACTTTTTTAACAAAAAAGACACTCAGTGATACACTCATGACCGTAGTAAATTCTGTGCAGTGCTCTTAAGCTTTCATTTACAAAACTGTGCAATCAGAAATTTCCTGAGAAATTGAAGTGTGCAAATAGGCATTAACAGTAGTGCAATTGTAAGACCACAAATTTCAGTAATTTACCTCTGTATCTATTAAAGTATTTCGGATTCTGACTGTGATTCTTAGTAGGAGGCTATAGCCCTTACAGTTTTTGGAAATAAGCTGGTTTTGGGTCTGTTAGTTTTTGATTTTAAGGTAGAAAGGACATTTTTTCTGTAAGTGTGTGTAAGAAACATCCAAGTCCATTTTCCAATAACTGTGCATGCGCAAGACCATCTTGCTTGATATTTGGCTCCTTGTGGGATCGCGTGAAAAAATCTCCCAAATCTGAGGGTAGCAGCAGATTGTTTAGCTCCTTCCGTAAATCTACTAGAGGAGCCAGTATGTCAAAATATTCTTATCTGGCAACATTCCATTTTCACATGAAAAACAAAGACTACATGTCAAGCTACAGAAGCATACTTTCTTATAGGCTACCTTGCTTAAACTAACACTAACAATTTTGTTACCTACTCTTGTCATCAATTGACCATAAAACAAAAGTTACGACTTTAACTGCGGTTCTATGAATCCCAGATGACCACCAGAGGCGGTGCTTTGAGAACTGATTGATCATACTAGCGCATGTGCAGGACAAAAAATGAATGACAACAAAGTGACCTGTGACCTACCGGTGACCTATGTGAGTCTATATAGTCACATCACATCGGAAGCTCAGTCCCAGTAATCTTCTCGTGAGCCTGAGGATTCCGAGGGACCAAGCACTGTGGCTCTCACCCGGGATTCATAGAACCTTAGTTACAGTTCTAACGTTAATTCTGTTTCATCCCTGCTGACCGCCGGAGGAGGTGCTTCAGGCACTGGATGACCTATGTAAACAAGGTCATGAGGAATCTGCAAATCCAAGGAACACCACCACAACCTACTTTAATGGGATGTAGATGGATGCTGCTCCAGGATGCCTTGAAGGGGATGGGGGACAGCCTCATTCACCTTGTAAAACCAATCAAAGGTGCTAGATAACTTTCAGGAGGCTTCACTCCATATAACTTCTAGCAGCAGTCATGGTACAATCAAGGTCGACATGCCCCTCATAGAGTGGCACCTCAATCCCGCAGGCAGCGGTCAATCCTGCAAGGCATAAGACTTGGCGATCAAATCCACAACCCAGTGTGCAAGCTGCTGCTTAGAAAGGGCCTGACCTTCCTGTAAACCTACATAGTAAACAAAAATCTCATTCATCTTTCGGAAAGGCACTGTGGAACGCCTCAAGGGCACAAAGAGTGCACAACAGGGGTCAGTGATCGAGAGAGCATGAAATTCTCCCACACGTTTTGTGGAAACCGTAACCAAAAGGAACGGCATCTTTAATGAGAGCCATTTGAAGTCCATCGATGTCAACGGCTGAAATGGAGGGGTGGAGGTTGTGTGGGTGCAAATGCCTAACACCTGTAAACAACAGCACAATGTCCCTGTCCCACCAAAAAAAACATTCAGCCCAACATGCCAAAAGGAAATGGCAGCCATGTACGCTTTCACGTAGACGGAGACTACGTGACTGGAGGGACTGGAGGGACTGGAGGAGGGTCTTCATTTGGGCAAACTCAGCTGTGAGGTGATCCACTGACTATAAAGACTCATGTAGATCACCAGTAGGTCACAGGTGACTTGGTGTCATTAATTCTCAGCATACACAAGAATGATCATTGTGTGCATGAAGCACCCCTTCTGGCAGCCAGTAGGGATGAAATAGGATTACTACCTTTTCTATATTTTACATTGTTTTAAAAGAAAATAGTTAATCCTTCTTTGACTGTTCAGTACGTCCTTTTGAGTATTGTGCAATTACATGCTTTTAGGTCATTTAATGTTTGATCACATAACCGTTGGTCTGTCAGGTATTGTCTGGTGAATACCAGCCAAATAATTCTTTGATATTAGGGCAATAGTTGAAATAGTGACTCGAGCACTGGAATTCTTCTATCAGCAAACTTCACACTATTTTGCCATTTCTAACTTTTTAAAGTTATTCAGTGTTAATAAATAACTCTCGGTCTGTTAGGTATTGTTCGGTGAATATCAGCCCAAACAGTGATATTAGGACAATAGTTCAAAAGAGTTATTTCAGCACTGGCATTCTTCTAACAGAAAACTCTGCACACATATGGAATAAATGAGTGACAACTTCTCTTTAAGAATTTATTCAAAGAAATAAATGATCATCCAGGGAACACAACTATAGAACGCTGAATTAACACTATATTTCAACAAATCCTCTGTACCTGGCAAGTGAAACTTAACTAAAACTACTAAGCAAAATTAAGATAAAAAGAAACTAAGAAACTGTGTACACACAAGATAACAAAAATGCAAATAAAGATAGTTGAAAACCATCATCAGAATGATTCAGTGAAGTATCAGCTTTGAATGAGGTTAAATTACCTAAACTAATTGAGAAAAATATTTGTTCAAGCCATTAATAATGCAAATCCTGAGTTTGACAAAACATTATTTGAGGAAATAACATTTTAAAGGATAATTTGCTGAATAAAAATCAATAACCTTTAGGACACTTGATTTTATTACAGTTTCTTCTGGAAATAATTCAAACTCAAATCAGAAACATAGGAAACTCGAGGGCGCTGTAGCGGACGATCAACCGGAAATGACGTATTGGGGCAGTTCCTGTGGCCATTGTTTACATTAGCTTGAAGAGTTAACCTTAAGTTACACAAGACACCATTAACTCGAAAATATTGTTCCTTATTAATGCTACACTAACACTAGTAGCACTATTAGATGATGGCGAAGCTAAACAAGCAAAAATATGTTTAAAACACCGTAGTTACGTTTACTAGGGGTGTAGCGGTAAGTTATTAAGAGGCTAATACTGCTAATGCTAGCATACATTTAGGGCTAACTTAAAAAGGCTTTTAGGCTCTATTTGGTCGTAATAAGCAGACCAGAAAACACAAACATTAATATCTCATTGGTGTATAAAACCCATATGGAAATAAATTTTGTTATAACCGTAAAACACAGCCCAACACACATCAGCAAAGCATTGTTTCAAGGACGCTAGCAGTTGTTTAGCATACAAGCTTTGTCTTTTTACCTCAAGGAAACTTAAAATGAATCAATATAACACTTTAAAAATAAACCATTTGACTTTCCCTGCCTTATTCTGCCAAACATCTGTTTGTCTGGTTTTGGTGACGGGGCATCCAGTTGCAGTGAATCACTCCAAAGTAAAGCTGGTTCTATTACCAGGGGATGGGGAAATGGCTGCGGGGAACCCGGCAGACTTTCCTAGCATGGCTGTAGAGGGGTGTCGCAAAGTTTTTAAGCACCCTCCAGCTGCAGGAATTCGTCCCAGCCCAGCTTTCCTGCTACATCTGAGAAAAATCAAAAAGGCTGGTTTCGTTATCAGTTGAGTACATGTATTTAGGTCTCTTGTGGTCCCCGACCCCCACCCCCATGATCTCTGCCAAACCTCTGCCTTTGTTGTTGACTTTTGGGCATCCAGTTGTAATGCAGTTTGAGTTGCCGGTAAAAAGTGGCTCTCACTTCTTCTAAACCCCTGCCTGAGTATTTTGTGGATATCCGGTGGACTACTGTGGCTGTGTTCGGTGCTGAGGAGGCTGCAGCGTACTTAGCATGGTTCAGCCACAGGAAAGTGCTTCATGCAGTCTCGGATCAGCTTTCCTTCAAAAGGAAAAGAAAAATCACAAAAGTAGGTTTCTGTAGAGGCTGTTTCCCTACTCCGTTGTCTGATTCTGCAGAAGACAAACTGCAGCTATTTGGCTCCATTTCCAGCTTGGGCAGATGCTCGTGGGTCACCAAACTTCCTTTGGACCCCTGTGGCTTTGTCTCTCCAGTGCAGACCTCTTCACGGTCCACAGAAAAAGATAAAGATAACAGGGAGAGAGCCTAGCCTCCATAGCGGACACCCTGCTGTGGGGGCCAGTCCCCTGATACCTGCAGCCTCTTACAGCATCAGAAACAGCCTGATTTCATATTTCCTGGCTGATTTTATGAGGCTTAATTTAAACTACCAATCAAAGTCAAGCCTAAAGAAACTAAGGAACTGTGTACACACAAAAGAACAAACAAAAATGGTTGAAAACCATCACCATAAGAAAGATTCAACGAATTTCAGAATTCAGTTAGGATGTTTAAATTAAAGAACCAAAGTTCATCTTAAGGAATTTATAATGAGGTCAATAAGCTTAAATAACTTATTTAAATCAAGTTTATTTGTATAGCACATTTCAGCAGCAAGATGTTTTGAAAGGGCTTTACTTCATGAAAACATAAACACATAGAAACAGTCACTGTTTGTGAGACCAGTAACAAATATTAAATTGTATCAATTGGAAACATGAATACATGTTGTAACATGTTGGTCAATGGTCCTATTATTATCGTCCAAAAGCAACTTTAAACAGGTGGGTTTTTGGTGTTGATTTAAAGGAACTCAGTGTTTTGGCTGATTTGCAGTTTTCTGGAAGTTTGTTCTAGATTTGTGGAGCATAGTAACTAAATGCTGCTTCTCCATGTTTTGTTCTGTGTATACAGTAGACCGGAACTACTACTAATAAAATTATTTAGAACTATATTTGATATATGTTTGACCTGTTCACAATGTAACTCCAAGGCTAACGTTAGAACGTTCTTTCGCTCAGGTGCAAGACTGTGATACACTGTTCCGTTCCTCAGGGGAATCGCATTAAAAATCTCCCAAATCCATTCATGTCATTTCTTTCTACTGAAGCCTTTCTCTTCCTCTCATAAACTTGTACACGGTTTGCTTCTTGCAACTCTCACTCATGTTCAAAGTATACAATGTGAGCTGTGAAGCTACAATGAACGACTAACACTGACTGCATATATAAACACTAGAAGTGCCAAGAAGGAGAAACTGACGAGGAACAAGTATGCACATTGGATGTGTGTGAGTTCACGCATGGAGCAGGCTCACTTCCATGGCAAAGAAAGAGGAGGAGGAACCTGCTCAGCGCATATCGCCTTTAACCTAGGGCTGGACGATAATTGAATAACATTATATATCGATCGATAGACGTGTGGCGTGATAGGAAAAAACAGGGTTGATAAAACTTTGATAGACAGTTTTCCTTCCTTCCTTCCAGCCTATCATATTAGTTGATGTTACAGTCACTATTTCCTCTCAACCAATCGTAATCGCGGACCCAGGCACGCCGTCACAAAGCGCCGCCCTCTCAAACCACAACAGAGATCCTGTGAATATGTCGCAGCAAGGAGCGGCAGAGGAAACGGTCCCAAAACGGGGTTTTACTAGTTTGCCAGTCTGACAGAAATAAACCAGTGATTTGTAAAACTTGCAAGGAACCGGTAAAAACAAAGTTTGGTAACGCAATCAACTTGTTTCATCACGTAAGCCGCTCACACCCGCAGCAGCGCAAGCTGTTTTAGCCCTGCGGTGCTCCGCGTCATCTTCAGAGAAATCTTATGGAGCTTCTTCCAAAACAAAGCAGGTAAAGCAGCTAAACTGGGCTCCCTTCTTTGTGATAAAATGGTATTGGTATATTTATTTTGGTCATTTTACTGGTAGCTTTAGTTTATTCTTTGTCAGTATTTAATAACATAACTCAGGTCTCTTAAGTTATTTTTCTTTAAAAAAATTCTGCTATGGTTAAAAAAGTTGGTTAAATAAAGATTTAATTGAAATTCTATGTTTGTGTTCTTTATTAAAATTAAATCATTTAGCAATATCATAAAATGTCCAGGCAGAGCTGCACATAAAATATGGTTTTAAATATTTTCAATAATTATCAATTTCGATCAGTATGCATTTTTTTTTATCGTTAAACTTCTTTTCTATATCGTCCAGCCGTACTTTAACCTACATAAAATAATTTTGCTGTGATCAACTGTACAGTTCCTTAAATCCGTCCTCAACCGTTACAGCCATGGCTGAGGAACAATTAGACTCAAAATGCTCTAAAGATCAAACTTGGCTACCCTACACTTTTGTCAACACAAACGCACACACGCGCGCACACACACACACACACACACACACACACACACACACACACACACACACACACACACACACACACACACACACACACACACTAGACTGCGGTCCCAGTCCAAGCACTGCCCAGGCAGAAAGAAGCTGTGCTTTATTTTCATTTATTGATACCAACAGAAGTGGAATAGAGTGTAGTCCAATGGTGAGAAATAGGATTGGGGGCGATGTAAATGGGGCTAAGGAGATGTAGCAGTGCATTGTCCTCCTGTTTCTCCATAGTCTGGATGAGTGGCAGGATATGATATGACTTTTCTCGCTTTGTTTGTTTGACTGCTGTCTTCTTGTCACCACCCGCTGGACAATATGCTGGACCGGAGTGGTACTGCAGTTTTTCATTACAACGTCCCATACATCATTGGTTGTTTTACATAAAGGAACCCTAGCTAATGGAAACACGAAAACCCATAAGCCCAAGACTTTCATTTACTGTGGTAATGCAGAGCCAGGGGCTTTAAATCCTGGGGCTTTCAATGAAAAGGGGGCTAAAGAGTTGACATAAACAAAGACAATCGTTTCATCCATCTCCAAGATGACCTCCCACACCTTGTCCACAAAGTCCATGGTGTTCTGAGCTGCCAACTAAAGGACGGCGTATAGTACAGTTTGTGGTGCAGAATATTATCAATAGCCTTGTACTGCTTCAAATTTTTTAAGGCAACTTCTTCTTGCAACCACTTCCTGGATCTTTTTTCAGTGACTCATAAGGAGAGTCATGGCTTTGTCATGGTAGTCTTTCTGGTTCAAAATTACTGTGCACCTCTGTTTGTCTGCTGGGAGGATGATGATGTTCTTATCCTCGCTGAGGATTGTGAGAGCAATTCTCTCCTGTTTGCTGATATTAGAAAGTGGTGGTTTGGCTCAAATTTCCTAAATTGTTCTGGTTCAAACTTCAGGATTTAATTTATTTTTTGTAGCAAATAGCAGAGGCATAGCTCAACACAGGTGAGCTACCTCCTCAGGACAGGACTCAGCCACCTGCACCTCAAGGACAAAGGACATTGTTTTGTGGACCAAAATGTTCACATTTTGGACATAGAAGACAGATAGTTTGAGAGAGGGGTGAAGGAAGCCATTTACGTAAAATGAGAAAAAACAACTTTAACCAGAGGAGGGGGGCTCAGGTTTCAACTTTCAAAAACTTATAACACAGCAATAGGTTTCAGATCCAGGTGAATCTACATGCGAATCCAAGCTCTAACGAGGCCTTGCCAGCAGGTCTATAAAGCTTAGAACTCCACACTACTCCAGACATTTTGAATTGAGAAAGCAATATATATATATATATATATATATATATATATATATATATATATATATATATATATATATATATATATATATATATCGATCGATAGATAGTGTGTTGTTGTTTTTTTATCGGGGGCCAGGACTCCCCCTACCCCACACAGAAATATTTGGCCATTGTTTGGCCAGATGAGTTTTTGAAGTTAATTTAGATGGTCAAGTAAAAATATCAGAAATGTCTGGTTTTCAGGAATCTGCCAGTTTTTGTTTTCTCTTCCTGCTTAGTTATTCAAAATCTTCCAATGAGGTTACAACTGGAAAAAAATATTCAAATTGTCATAAAATAGCAATTATTTTTGACTGTTTTTTTTCTTAGAAAAGAAATTGTCTCACTGTAAAAATAATAATCCTAATTTATAAGACCAGCAGAGAGCAGCATTGCTATCTGTCTGCTATGCCTGGATCACACCACTCTTTACCTGTTACATAGATGGCAGTAGACTTGGTGGCGAGTTACAATGTACTGACTGAAAGGTTCTGTAATGGTGGGTGGTGGTGGGGGAGGGGGGGTTATGAGTGACAGGGGGTTAGATAACAGGAAGAAAAAGGATGAAGCAACACTGACTGACTGATGAGCAAGAGCAGAGAAACTTAGACGCTGTAATTTGCTGCAGATCTGACGGGCAGCAGAAGATTAAAAATGAAATGCCTGATTTAATTTGTGTTACTTTCACAGTCACTTTGCGCTGTGTTTCATTATCAAAGTGTCATATCCCCTGTATTAAAGCTATCAAAATCAAATATCACACATCTCTGTCTATTTCATGTTCTTTCTTTATAAGTGACAAAACCCATTGTTGAATTACCACAAAAGACTTGATTTAATTATTAAAAATTAACTCCAATCTAAAATCAGGTTATATTACTTTAATCTGTAGTTTAAATTATATGTTTTGGTATGTATGACCTTAAATTAATAATAATAATAATAATAATAATAATAATAATAATAATTATTATTATTATTATTATTATTATTATTATTATAATAATTATGATTATGATTATTATTTATTATTATAATTCATAGCTGTATTTATTACTATCTTAGTTCATCTCAGTAACGTATGTAAACTGTTTGTGCTTTTCCAGGATTCTGTGCTTTTCCAGGATTCTGTGCAACAAAGAGAAATATTCTATTGAGAAATAACATTGACTGATCCTTGATAACATAGCTTCCAACCCAGATTCGTGTCAGTGCCGGAGAACGTCCAAGCCCTCCTCATTTATCATTCTTTTGGCGAAAAAAGCCAAAAGAACAAATTCAGAGCCAGTGGACTCCCGCTAGTTATACAGTTTTCTCTGTTTTGGTCTTTAGAATTAACTTGAATCTCAGACAAAGTGGTATGTAAAACAGGAAGTTCTCAGCTGGATTTCATTTGTATGGAACAGAGTAGATCGCAGTATCAGTAGATCCACACACGTGCATAAAGATTTTGACAGATTAAATGACATTGATGGAACCACATTGACTTTATCAAGAACATTGCATTAATTTGCTGATCTTGCTCTAAAGGATCACATTAATACATTGTTGCACTGGAAAAGATGGGAATAAGATCACTTTTTCCTTTCAATTCTGGTAATTGAATTGTTGACTCTTATGACTTCCATCTAAGAAAACTTCACTCTAGGCCTTACAAGAATGCCTTTGAATAGAAATGAGCCATTACCTGTTTGAAACTATAATAACATAAAAAATGGTTTCCAAACCCCGGAAAATGTTCCCACATATAGTTCCATGATAAAGGTTTTCGTTGGTTGAATGCAGGGAGTGTTGCAGCTCAGCCCCTCTCAACTTGTTGCTGCACAAGGAAGGTCAGCTTGCAAGAAGAAGGTGTTTCTAATACTTACCAAAAAAATAAAAAGCAGTTCTACGTAAATACTTCCAGTTTGAAACAGTCAGGTTTGGAAACTGAAGACACTGCAATCATAACTCTTATTAAGATACAGCAGTTTGAAAACTACAGTTCATAAGCTTCAAGATAACTGGCCAGCTGTTTAAAATCAAAGTAGTTAGGTCATGTACGTGGCTGCACGGTGCAGTTGGTTTTACTGTTTCATTGAAGCAACTGTCTCCTGGGTTCAGACCTGGGGTCTTTCTGCATAGTGTTTGCATTCTCTCCCTGTACATGTGTGGATATTCTCTGGGTACTCTGGCTTCCTCACACAGTACAAAAACATGACTGTTATGTCAACTGGTCTCTCTAAATTTACCCTAGGATGTGAGTGTCTGTGTGCATGGTTGTTTGTCATGTATGTCTCTGTGTTGCCCTGTGATAGACTGACAACCAGTCCATTGACAGCTGGAGATAGCCTACAAACTGTAGGCTATCTTAACTTTTTTCTGATATCCTTATTTCTCAATGTTAAGATATATGCATCCCTGCAAAGACACTTCTGATCTATCAAAGCAAAAGCACTTCCAGTTCACGTTCTTGATAAATTTTACATTGTCTCACATTCACCCTCTCTGCTGAACTCTGCTCACAATGTTGTAATTTACAGCATACCTTTGAAAAGGAATACCACTTCTTCCTGGGAAAGCTTATTTGAGGTTGTCATGATTTGTCTTTGGATGAACCCGGACACAGCACGCACACACAGAGCTAGTTCTTGAAGTGAGGTTATTAAACAGAATGGAGGGTTTATGACGAGAGGAACCAGAGTCTTTTATGGACGGAGATGAAGGGTGCAGAAGCTGGCTGACAGGAGGAGTGCGGGGTGACTGACCGGGAGGAAACTCTGGAGTGGAGGACTTGAAACCGTCGAGCAGCTGCAGAACTTAAGACCGTGGAAACAGCTGCAGAACTTGAGAACGTGGAGCAGTTGCGGACTTGACCGTCGAGCAGCTGCAGAACTTGAGAACGTGGAACAGCAGCGGGAACTTGAGAACGTGGAACAGCTCAGGAACTTGAGAACGTGGAAACAGCTGCAGCACTTGAGAACGTGGAGCAGTTGCGGACTTGACCGTCGAGCAGCTGCAGAACTTGAGACCATGGAAACAGCTGCAGAACTTGAGTACGTGGAGCAGCTGTGGGAACTTGAGAACGTGGAACAGCTCATGAACTTGAGAACGTGGAACAGCACAGGAGACGAGGACAGGAATTCAGAACTTCCAATGGAGCAGGGAAATGACATGAACAAAAACCAAGTTGAAGCAACGTCTTCAGGCTGACTGTAACAAAAAAACTGAGCTGACAAGGATTCTGGCAGAGACGGAGCGGGAGTGAACACTACGGACCGGCGACGAGAGCAGAATGAGGTGAGTTTATGAAGAGGAAAACACAGGTGGCAACAGATCAGAGGTGATTGCAGCCTGACAGGTGGAACCAATCAGGCTGCGCAGGAAAGAGAGAGAGGGGAAAGGAGGCTCAGCATGCAGCCTACAAGCTGCATCCTGACAGTGGTGTTGGACAGGAGGCTCCGACTGATTGTTGAACCTCAGATTAAGGACGAGCAATGTGGCCATTGAGCTTGAATGAGATCTTTACCCTCATGGAATTGCTGAGGGGTTCATGGTGGTATGCCTCTCAGGTCTGCATGTGCTTTGTGGCTTGAGGGACAGGGACGTGAGTGGGTGGTTTTGAAGGATCGCACAGTCCTTGTATGCTCAAAGCAAGAGCTGCTTCTGCATTCTTGGAACAAAGTCAAGCCTGTTTTCAGTGCACACTGGACTCTGCCAGGCCTGCTCCTATCACATATCTTGTTTGTGGTGTTCATGGACAGCATCTCAAGGCGTAGTTGTAGAAAGGAGGGTGTGTGGTTTGGGAACCTCATCGTCTCATTTTTGCTTTTTGTGGATGATATGATTGTGTTGGTTTCTTCGTGCCATGACCTCCTGCATGTATTGAAGCGGTTTGGTGCTGAGGGTGAAATGGCAGGGATGTGAGTCAACTCCTCTAAGTTTGAGGCCATGGTCCTTGCCCAGAAAAAGGTGCATTTTCCCCTCTAGGTTTTGGGTGAGTCACTGTCTCAAGTGGAGGAGAGTAAGTATCTTGGTGTCTTGTTCATGAGTGATTGTAGGAACCAGAGGTACAGAATCTGGGATGGACAGACTGATTGAGGCTTTATTGCATTAATGTGGGCACTGCTCTGGTTTGTTGTGAAGAAAGAGTTCAGCCAAAAACAAAAGCTCTCGATTTACCGGTATATCTATGTTCCTGAGGTTAGGATGATGACCAATGGAAGGAGATCTCAGAAATAAGTGGCAAAAATTTGCTTCCTTCAGAGGGTGGCTTTGTTATCCCGGGGAAACTAAAGCCCCATTTACACTACCCTTGTTAAACCGATCTATGCTGAGCTCGGACCGTTTACACATCATGCTAGCACGGTTTCTCGCCTTCTAGTGACGATCTATGGTACCACTGCTCTCTAGGATTGAAGGAGGGACTCAAGCAAATCAAAATGTCGCGCCCATAACATTTAGGAAGTTATGCCTGGTTATAATTGTGATATTTCGTTGTTTGTGGAGAGTCAGGCGAAGAACGCAACATTTGGTGAATTTACTTGACAGAGTCGGCTTTTGGGAAATGGATAAGACAAACTAACATCTATCTAATCAGGGCTTACAGACGCAGGAAACAACGACAGACGTCGAGGTTCATCACACTGCTAAGCAGAATCATCACTGGAAACCGTGTGGCACGGTAAGGAAGCTAGTAATTTTATGAATGTCTGAAAACGCGAAATTTGTCAGCTGACTGTAAGGAGATGACGCGGTCTTCTCATGCGCTCTTTGTTGTCAGAGAACCGTGCCGCTGAAAAACCGTGCCGAGCCCACCCATCGAACTGGTCTAGATTTAACGCGGTCCGGTTGTGTCTGGCACGGTTCAGTTCAGTTTGCGATCCATTTACACTCAATAGTTATCTCAGTTACCAAGCTCTGACCGTTCTGGACATGGATAAAAAAAGGTAGTGTAAATGGATAAGAGTAGAACCACTGCTTCTCAGCATTAAAAGTGATCAGTTGATGTGGATTGGACATCTGGTCAGGATACATGCACATTTGTGGTCTGCTAGAGATAATTTTGCAGGGCTCTGGCAGTGCTCCTCCTGTTCCTCCTTGCACAAAGGCAGAGGTAGCGGTCCTGCTGCAGGGCTGTTGCCCTCCTACGGCCTCCTCCACATCTCCTGATGTACTGGCCTGTCTCTAGTAGCACCTCCATGCTCTGGACACTACGCTGACAGACACAGCAACCTTCTTGTCACAGCTCATATTGATGTGCCATCCTGGATGAGCTGCACTACCTGAGCCACTTCTGTGGGTTGTAGACTCCGTCTCATGCTACCACTAGAGTGAAAGCAGCGCCGTCATTCAAAAGTGACCAAAACATCAGACATAAAGCAGAGGAACTGAGAAGTGGTCTGTGGTCACCACCTGCAGAGCCTCTCCTTTATTGGGGGGATTTTGCCAATTGCCTCTAGTTTCCACTATTCCACTTGCACAAGAGCAGGTGAAATTGATTGTCAATCAGTGTTGCTTCTTAAGTGGACAGTTTGATTTCACAGAATTGTGATTGACTTGGAGTAACAGAGTTGTCGAAGTGTTCCCTTTATTTTTTGAGCTCTCTGTCTCTCTCTCTGTCTCTCTCTCTCTCTCTCTGTCTCTCTCTCTCTCTCTCTCTCTCTCTCTCTCTCTCTCTCTCTATATATATATATATATATATATATATATATATATATATATATATATATATATATATATATGTGTGTGTGTGTGTGTGTGTGTGTGTGTGTTTACGATGCTTCTAAAACTGAATGGTGAAAGTATACTGAACGTAGTAGGGTGGAATTCACAGCTTTTGTGAGCTAATGCACATAAGTGGTAAACATATTACCTAAAAGTCTTTGACAATGTGACTTATGTGATAACTCGAGTGTGCTACAATAAGAGATATGTTGTATAATATACTTGTGCAATGTTTACTGTGGTATTTTTTTCTTACTTTTTTATCATTGGTATTTCTTTAAAATTAACTTTAGATTACTCTAGCTTGTTCTTTTTTTCATCACTCATTATTGTGTGTAACTCTGTGTCATTGTCACTGTCACACCCCAATTTCCCCACTGTGGGACAATAAAGGAATTTCTAATCCTATCTCTGAAACTGATCATGAACTGTGCACCATGTGAGTTAATGTGAACTTTTTTCAAAGTTTGCTGTGAAACGATTCAACAGAAAAAGTCCAAACTCCCAACTAGACACCACATCAAACCTTCTTTTGACTTTTGCTTTTTGTACTACTTCTCCTCTCCGCAACTTGTCTACTTATTTATTCCAATCTCAGAACACCATGTTCCCAGAGCATATTTCACTTGAATATTTCACCACATGCTCTCTCTACCCTTTCCCCCACCCCTCTGACTCTGTCTGCATCTTACAATATTTATTTATTTCAGTTTTTTTTTTCATCGACTTACAGTAAAATAGCTGCAGCTGTAATCAGAGGATAAGTAGCACCCGACATGCCAGGTGTTTTAAGGGAGATAAGGAAAGAACCATTGTGAAACTGTGCCTTCCTCCCATTTAAATGTTTTGGGGGCTTCAACTTCCTTGTTTGATTTGTTACCTACAGCTTCTTGGTGAGCTGTCAGACAGGAGATAGTGAGAGTTTTTCTTCAGGGCTGTTTCTAAGGGCAATGTGTTTGTGCTGTCCTTCAGGTGTTAGGCACATTAGATTTTGAGATGTGTTTTCATGGCATGACACAGATGAAAGCTTCCCAATAGCATAGTTCCATATTAAAGCAACTCCGTGCTTTTGGTTCTTTTACTTTAAAAACCCACTACTGCTCATGCAAGGTGTGTGCGCGCTACATTTCTGAACAAACCAGAAAATAACATCCACATTGACACACACACACACATAAGGGCACACACACTTGTATCTCAGGTGGCAGTTGGTAATTATATCACATTGCTGTTTGGTTCTGCAAAGTCCTCTAGAGAAACTAAGGCCAGTATGTCCATGTTTGATTTTTGGCTCCGGCACTCAGAGACAGAAAACAACTTCCGCCATGCTCTTAGTCCTCTATTATTGAGCAAAGAATAAAAAATGTGTGTGTGTGTGTGTGTGTGTTGTGTGTGTGTGTGTGTGTGTGTGTGTGTGTGTGTGTGTGTGTGTGTGTGTGTGTGTGTGCGTGTCTGCAGTGGGGACAGTGTTCCTCTGTTGAAGCTGTTACTGCACAGCAGTCTCATTTTTATTAGCTCCCAAGACACAATGGACACCAAGAGAAAACATCAGAGCCCACACTGTCTTTTTTGCTTCCTTTCTTTTAAATTAAAGTGATATCTCATTGCTGAACAATAGACCAGCTTTCAACAGCTGTGCAGAAGAATAATAGCAATTGTTTCCAAGCTTGAATGGATATGCCTGCCGTATTTCAAGATATATTTTTAAAGGATCTGAACATTGGGATTACACATATTTTAGACTTTTATAGTGAATGGTCTCATATGTTTAAGCCGGACTCAGAGTAATACAAGGCAACCTATTAGGTATGCCATTTGGTTCATTGAAGATGACAAGCAATTCAGTGCGTTAAACTAACCTGCCACCCCACTAGATCTAAATTTTGAAACAGTATCATCATACTTTGGAATAAGAAAGCTACATCTAAGAAACCTCACTGCAAAGAGATATGAAGATGACATTCATCAGTTGTATTCTAATTCAAGTTTTCAGGGCTGAACTATTTCCCCAACGTCTTACTGATCAACCCCAAAGATACTACCTCAAGAATTTAAGAGTGGAGAAGATGGAATAATCTGTAGTCCTGACCTTAACCCCGCTGAACACCTGGTCATTAACGTAATTATTACCAATGCAACCAAATTAGCAGAATGGGATTGCATCCCAAAGCAGTGTGTGGCCAGGATGCTGACCAGCATGTGTTTTTGTTTTCCTAACCACTTCTCAGACCTCCAGTTGTCAAAACAATAAATAGTTAAAATTACTAATATGTCCTTTTTCTTCAAACTGTAATTATCCAAGCCAATAAACAACACTAAACAAGAGTCAGTAAAAGAATAAGCTGTTTGTCATAGGCAGAGTGGATTTGTCAAGCCTTTACATGGGTGCAACCCACATACTCCACTCTGTAGCTCAAACTACATTTGCATTTTCAACACCAATTGGAGCCATTTAAAGGGAAATTAACTGGCTTTCTGACACAAACAGCCTACAATTTCTCAAAAAGTAACCCATCATACACCTGCAGCAAAACAATGGTCTGAGGAATGATGAATGGTTCTCCTTGGCCAATGGCTTGAAAAAATAAGCGAAACAAAAGTTTTGGAGTCACCTGAACTGGAACATGTTAGAGTGATAAAAAGGCTTCTTCAGTTCTGATACTGTTTGGAAGTAAAATTATAATCTGTGCAGTCACTCCTATTGGGCCATTAAAGTCATTAATGGAGTCGGACACTTGAGTCACCGGCCTTACACTCTGTTTATTTTTTGATCATTGTTGGCTTGATTCTCCAAACATGTTCATAACAATGCCATGTGAATTGCTTTGGTCACAGGTCCCATGTATGAATTGCTGAAAAACCGTCCCTGTTGCCCCACTTGGATAGGGGACATTCTGCAAGCGAGCGGAAGTGGCATGTTCAACCACTTAAACCACCAAAGTTGAAGAGGGCGACTACAGTGTTTAGTTTGAGAGATGCATGAGACATTTCCGCTATTCAAATTTATACACACCAACAGTAGTTGGACAGCTTGCAAGAAAAAAAGTACAGCCTAGACATTGTGTTGAGAACAAGCAGTGAGAACTCCCAGGGAAGGGCTTGGACATATTTTTGTTCTTATAGCCAGCAACACTATATTTCTCGCTTCCTGTGCAGTACATTGCAGCCTTTAGAAAGATGCAATCTGAGTACACATCCTCTGTTTAATGTTTCTTTTTCATGTTTAACACAAATATCTTATTTCACTCCTCTCTCAAACTGCCTGTCTTCTCTGTCCAAAATATGCACATTGCTATCTTCAATCCCTTGTCATTTAGATGTAAATAAACTGCTGACACAATGAGTTTGCGTTTCTGTGTTGGAGCATTATTTTGTGTAGGTTTCTCTACAGTTTCTCTAATGGTGAAGTTTGAACATTCCTAGCTGCACTGAACTGCATATACCACCCCCCTGAGTCTGGGCTTTTTATCCTTGAGATGAACCAGTCTCTGAGTGTGCTGTGAAGTTTGAAATGCACCAGAATATTATGCTTGGAAAATATACTTCTTAGTTGTTGGATACTCCAGCCATATATGGAATTAATGATATTCTTTTCACTTCTTTTTTCTGAATGACAGCAACAAAGTTTCCTTAGATTTACAGCCGAAAACTGCCCATGTTTCATAATCATCTGAATACATCGCTAATGTCTGGAATCTTGAATACAAATCCCTTTTACTCAATTGTTTTGAAGGACACTGTTAGAGAAAACTCAAAACAAAATACAGAAAAAGATTATTCACCATACCTCCCAGCCCCTTAGCCAAGTGTATGCTAAATGTGGCTTTACAACTTGCTTTAGCTACTGTTAAAGCAAAGCAAATGGAACACTTTTGATCACCTCCTTTGACATCAAACATTTGTCACCTCTCATGTACATAAAAGAAAAAATGGGGTCTAAATGTAGTTCTTGCAAATTTGTCAAAGAGCAGTTGACAGGATTGCAACATAATAAACAAATCAGAAATGTCAGGAGTGTTTGCCATGCAAATTCAACATGCGTTCCCCTTTGTCTTCCACAAAGTTGCTTTAATCCTCCTCCATCTGAAGTCAGAGAGAATGGAAACAGACAAAAGTTTGTTTTCTAGCTGGCAGGGCTTCTGGAGCTGCTGATGCTAATTGACACACACAAGATTTGTAAGTCAGAGCAAAGGCAAACATGTCATAAAACTTTAATGATCAAAGAGTGGTATCACTGCTGTCTTCTGGCTCACTGTGAGCAAACTGCATCAACACTTTGAGGGGCAGGTTAAAAACAATAAAGGTATGGCTAGGTTTGGCCCTTTAAGACATTTTCAGGGGTTCTACAGCAGATGTTCGTGTGTATACCCCTGATACTGTTTCTTTAGAATGGTTCTCCATGAACCTTTCATCCTTTGAAGTATGTACATTTGTAGCTCAGTGTGCAGAGCCGCACAAGAATATTTAAACCCCTTGATGGTGCAGAAAGATAACACAGCAGAGTAGTAAGGGTAGTAGTTGTGTAGTTTTAGTCCAGGGTTAGGTTCAAACTATATGTTTGAATTTGTCATAGAGCATTGTTCAAACCATTGTTCAGACATGGAAATAGTCTGGCAAATGTGCGAACTGAAAAATCATATCATCATGCATCATGGATGGAGGGAAGGTCAGCCCCAAAGATTCTCTCTGCAGACCTAATTATTCGTTGCACAGGTTTTGCAACAGCCACTCCCGAGAAGTGCAAACCTGGTGGACATACCTTGAACATAAAAAAGGTATTACAAGTTTCCTCTGTTTTTGATTTCTTGTCGCACGTAAATGTTTGAGATAATCAGACTGTGGCCCAGTCTACATTTAGCTGGAGACATGTTTTTTTTTGTTGTTGTTTTTTTGCATTTTGGCCTTTCATCTACAAGAAAACTCTGTTTAACATCACTAAAAACGTTTTTCTTTTTTTCTTGGAAATGAAGATTTCTGAAAACTGTTTTTAATCCGGCCCACATACATGACAAAAACAGAGATTTAGGGTTTTAAGTAGTGTTGCACCGATACCGATACTAGTATCGGACGTGGCCCTGATCCAGCACTAAAATGGTGGTATCGGTATCGGCGAGTACCAACAAATAGGGCACCGATACCATTTTGATGTTTGTATGTCACTTGAACGCAGCCTTCTCTCTCCTGACTAGTATTATACATGTTATATAAGTTCATGAAAGTTGCACTGTTTTGGCATTTGAGAGCCAAAACTCAGGGTTTAAAAGAGAATATTCAATTATTAATGTAATTTTACTGTCTTACTGTTGCACTACTATTATACATGTTATAAATTTATGAATATTGCACTATTTTGGCCTTTGAGAGCCAAAAGTTTATTCAACTATTGTCACCCATTCCAGGTAGTCAATAAAAAGTTCTACTATCCTAAGTAGTATGCAGTTCTTCATATATATAAACACACATCGATTTCAAACAGATGGTATCGGTATCGGCCAATACTGCACAGCCAGGTATCGGGGCCAAAAAATGGCATCGGCGCAACACTAGTTTTAAGGCGAAAAGTCAGATTTTGAGGCTTGACCACACCCACATGCTTTAATACCTCAAAAAGTTTTTGATAAGGTTTGATCCCCAATGACTTAAGATTATACTGGGTGATTTTGAAGTCTGTAACTCCAAAGCTCTTGGAGCAGTTTGCTCCAAAAAAAATAAAAAAAAATAGCTTCCTGTTGTGCTTGGACCATCACTCCAAGATACTTTTTTGTAGGTTATATATGTGTCCCAAATTGCAAATTAATCCTCAGTCAAAGCATGTCTTGGGGCTGATTCATTTATTGATGCTAGGTGGCGCTGTGGAGGTGTTAGGTCACATTCACCAAATCTTTCATCACATATCTCTCGGGGCCTGGACTAAAATCGATCATTTCGAATTTGGTGCAAATTAGATGGAAAATGTGGTGATTAGAGCGATAGCTTGAAATCCCTGGGAGGAGTTTGTTGAAGTTTGAGAGATGTAAATGTCAAAAATGGCCAAAAATTACCCTTTTATCCCAAATGGCTGACTCTCCTACCCTACCTGTGCATATTTATCAGTTATCTGGGTCATCGCAACAGCAAACAGGCTTAAATCAGAAGGAATTGGACTTTCGTTCAGTTCGTTCTGAAAATGTTTTGACACCTATCCAGAAATCTTTGTCAGTTCTGGTGGCTCACATTTGCAACCTGTAGTTGGTGCACTGCTGTTTTTTAAGGCTATGGGGGCCCATCCTCCTAGGCACATGATCTGCCTAGGAGGATGGCGCATGATGCCATCCTCCCTACATAGACAGGCCATGTAATTTCCACAAGAATTACACGCACACATGATTCTTTTCACAATACCTTTAGAACAGACTGCTCCAATACCAATGACAACAGCTCTTGGATGAACCCTGGACTGTCGTTGACATCAAGCCAGACCATTTGTAGAGGTGTGACATCATGGAGAAGTTCTCTCTTGGTATATTGCCTCAGCAAACTCTACAAACACAAAATGCTTTATTATTTATCTTTATGCATTATCAAATTAATCAGTCTCAGTAGTAGTGCTCTGTTCCAGTTAGGGATAAATAATATTCACAGTGCAATAAAAATATTCACCTCACCTTCAGCAGCTCAGCCATGTCATTTCCAATGAAAGGTAGCACAGGCTCCTCAGTCTGGTATTTGGTGAGGAAAGGTGTCATGCTTCGTGAGACAGCCATGAAGAAATGCAACTTGGCCGGAATGAGAGGGTCTTTGTTTGCTGCCACAATGGTGTTGTAGGAAGAAGTTCCAGGGTGAGGGAGCTTTGTGGTTGTGACAGCCTCGACATACTTCATCTTGTTTGGCCAGATCATGAGAGCCCTCTCCACCACTGGGAGGTTCACGACCCAGGGGTGGCCACAGAAAGGCAAAGCGAAAACCTTGGATATATTGAGATAACATAAATCCTCTCGTATTGCAGGCAAATGTGGAATATTGTGTGCAGAGCCCTCAGAAACTTTTCTATATGCCAGTGAGTGAATCCACACTTGAAAGCAGTGTGGAGCGTATGGAGGCTGCAACTCCCCACCACTGCCAGCTGAGCACCCCCAAACTATTCTGTGTTGGGCCTGTCCATGGACAAAGAGATCATCTTTCTCAAATCAAAGTCACGTACACATTCCTATAGGAATCAAAAGCTAGTTTTAGCATAACATGCATATGGGTATGTATTACTGTACACATGGTGGTGGTGGACAAGTATTCAGATCCTTTATTAATGTTAAAGTGCTAATGCCTCACTATAAAAATATTATGTAATGCATTGAAAATGTTACGTAGGTAAAAGTATGTATAGTTAGGAAAATGTAATAATAATCAAAGCTGAATTAGGTTGAGGTAGAACTATTCTGTATCACACTGCAATCAATATTTTTTTCACTATGCAATGATCTGCTAGTTCCTTTTTCCTCCATTCATTTATTGTTAAAAAAAAAGAAGAAAAATAAATAAAATAGTGAGATATGTTGTCACATTTGCCCAGAGCACAAACGTGATGTCTTCACAATTCTTACTTTGTCAGACCAAGCCTCAAAATCTGTTTTTTTACCACAGACTTGTACACACCCTTGTGTACAAGGTTTAATTTTGATATCAGACTAAGATGATCCGAGTAAAAAGAAAATTTAGTTTTGACTTTAAACAGATAACTCATGCTTGAAAACGAACTAGTTTTACAAAATTAAAACATATTCATTGCTAACTATCACAAATCCTTAATAGCAGTTGTTGCCGCAAAGAGTTTTTAAAGCAATTATTGTGTAGGTTGTATTTGGTTGCTTTGTATAGCCTTTTTTTCTCCTAAAAAGTTTAAATATATTTTAAAATTGATTCACTGTGTTCATATTTTTAATCTATTTCAATGATATGAAGCATTTATAGTGTGACCAAAAAGGAAAAGTAATCAAAAGGAGGCTGAATACCCATGCACACTACAGTTCTCAATTATTGTTGGAAAAAAAAATCTAAAAACCATGTATATTTTTCCTCACACTGTAAAATTATATTTAGATAATAAACACTCACACTTTCAAAAGAAATGAAATAAAATCCCAGTAAATTACATGAATGTGTGGCAGTAGTGTGACAATATGCAAAAAAGTTCAAGGGGTATGAATATTTCTACAAACACATGAAGAATGTATTTCCTTTTTGCACTAACCCCAAAAAGTCATATTCAGTCAGGCTGCAGCTCATAATAAAGTGAAGCCAAATTTTCACACAACTCTCCAGTCTCCTGCTTTTTTCCCTCTTTATCGAAGCCAATCATTTTTCTTGTTCTCCCTCCCCGACTCTCCCCACCCCACGTGCTAGTGCTACTCTCTGGACTCCTCTGAAGAAAGCTCATCTAAGAGTTCCTGCAAAACTCGATTCATTTTTTTTTTTTAATGGTCGGAAGAAGTGCGGGAGCTTCTTTCCAGGCGCTTTGATGCAAGACTTTACATCTAACCCCCTTCACAGAAAGTTAGAGTTCAGTTCCATGAAGCCTGCATGCACTTATCCGAATAATTCTTTGGAGACTCATCTTTGGTGGAGGACTATCAAAGCAAGTCTTCAAAACGGGATATTATTATGTGCTGGATTTCACAGCCATGCAATATGCACAGACAACCTGCTTTTTTTTTTTTTTTTTGCCCTGCAGCAAGCGTGATGGATGGCTGTGCAGCTGCTAAAAGACAGAAAAAAGGAAGCGACACACTGCGACATTAAATATACAAAACTCCATCACGCACACATGTCTGCATGTGTGCGTGATGGAGCAAACCTGCATGAGGCTCAACAGCAAACTGTAAAGCCCCGACAGAGCAGGATTGGTTCTAATTGGAATGCCAACATTCAGAACTCTAATGATACTGAAAGCCTTTTAACATTCACTTGATAGGTAATGTAGGTGTTACCTGAGCTGGGTTTAAAAACACCGTCTCCCACTTTTGTCCTTTGAAGAAATGGCTGTCATTTGACGGATGTTATTTAGGGAAAATTACAGATGAGACTTTGGAAGCTGTGAATCCACCAGCCTCCCCTCAGACAAAAAAAAACCAAACCAAAACATTTCAGCCTTTCAGTCAGTAAAATGAGAAAGCAAAGGGTATCTCTGATACAATTCCATCAATCTTTTCTGCATGCGATTCACAGAAACAATGTTTGTCAATTAAGAGCAAAGCCAAGCCACTGTTAAGCTAATCACCATGACGATTTTGTTTCACACTCCAACGTGACCTTCCTCACACAAAGTGTTCCTAGCCAGACTGGTTTCATGAGTTTTTTTTTTTTTATTCAGTTTCTACCCAGTGATTTTTTTTCATGCCACTACCCAGTGCTCCTCTGCCATCCTCATACATCACCTTGCAAAACGCATTCTCCTCCCTTGAATCTTTATACATTTTGTCATTTTACGATGATAAACCTCAGTGTATGATGTAAAAAAAAAAGAAAATGATGCAACACTTTTACAAATAAGAGTAAAATCTGACACATTTATGCATTCAGACTAACAAAATCAGTAGGTTGTCAACACACCTACTGCTGCAATTATAGCTGCAGGCCTGTTGGGGGTATCTATGTACCAGCTTTGCCAATAGACACGCTGAAATATTTGACAATCCTTTTCTGCAAAACAGCTCCAGCTCAGTAAAACTGGATGGACAGCATCTTTGAACAACAGTTTCCTGGTCTTGTCACAGAAAAAAAAAATTAGTGGATCATTTTAATGCATGAGTATGCTTTGTTCTGAATTATTCCATTGAAGCTCTTGCTGAATGTTTAGGTTAGTTGTCCTTTTAGAAGGTAAATGAATGCCTTCACAAAGGACAGTCGGAAGTCATCTGCAGACTCTAACAGGTTTTCTTCAAGCAGCTTTTCTCAACCTGTAAGGACTGAAAGACAAATTCTGGACCTATTTGTAACTGGTCCCAGGCCTATGCCATGTGCAAAATAAAAAGGAAAAGAAGACCATTTTTGAGAAAGACAAATAAGCTCGCTTCATACTCCCTAAAAAGTAAATGCTTTTATTGCCTTATAATGGCTGAACTCCCCAACCCTTAAACAAAACCTGCAACAGGTGACACACTGGCACAGTGCAGAATACATGAGATGTTTTTTTTTTTTTTGTTTTATTGTTATGTCAGCCTTATATTTAATGCTTGAATACATCACTCAATGGATTCAATTAAATATTTTAAATATTCAGTGTGTGAGTACTTAACTAAAGCAACTGATTCGGAGTATTTTTGAAATTAATTCTCAGCAGCTGGACCTCTTTATTTCAAGTTGTGCAATTAAGGCACTGTTGCCATTATAAAACGGTGGAGGTTGGTGTTGGCATACTGTAATCTTCTGTTCTACAATTCCACCATCTAACTACAGAATATTTTTGTTCAACAACTATAAATACTTTCTTGAAATTGTATTCCTAGATTTTGGTCACAGCTTGTCATCAAAACATGACCAGCTGAGAACTACCATTCTTCTAGAACTCTCCTGTATTCAGCTCCCATTGGTCTTTACTTCCTGTTTCCTGTTCCTCATACCATGATGCTGTCACCACCATGTCTTACAAATATGGTTTGGCATGGCTTAATTTGAACAGCGTTCAAAACTTCTGGTATTGTTTTATTACCTTACAGTGCTTTAAATGTCTCAACCAGTGTTCAATTGTTTAAGTATCGGAATCAAAATTCTGATTTAGGTTATAATCTTTTAATTTTTTTATCTATAGAGCTTAGTTCTTGTTTTGTTTTTTTTACATCATATTTTCAAGTTATTCCTGTTTCTCATTTTCTTTGATTTTAAGTCTTCCTTGTGTCTTTTGTTTTTTTTTTGGTTTGTTTGTTTGTTGCTTTGGACACTTATGTTTTTTAGGAGTTAGCTGTTATGTTATTCCTATGTTATTCCTCTTAGACAACCCTATTTTATTTCCTGACATACCTGTGTCCTCAGTTCATGCTTCCCCTCAGCTACAACACATCATTTAGACCTAACTCATCCTGCCCCCATTATTCACCTTCCTCAGTGTGTATATACTCTGCTGCTCTTCACTCCCATGTCAGATCCTTCTGTTGCCATGACTGCTTGCTTCCTGTAATGTTCCTGGCCTTTACTCTTGTCATTGTTTTTGGGATTTTTCCCCCTTCTCAAGTTTCTCCTTTTCTGTAAATTCACCACAACACCTCAATTCATTTAGTTGTTTGCTTTGATTTTATGTGAAGAATCACAGTTAAAGGGGGAATAAAACTTTGAAAAACGTTAAAGGGTATGCACATTTTGTACACCTTGTGTTGATGTGGCTTCTCGCAGTGTTTTAAATTAAGAGCACTAGAAGAATTGTTTGAAAAGGTTGGGAAGCTGACAATCACGACAGAAAGGAAACAGTTCTGTGCACTGAGGCAGCAAGAGGACCTTTAATCGTCTGTTCTGCTCTTCTTGCAGCAAGAGGTGGGAGACAACAGGTGTAGAAATAAAAACAGGAAAGAACCAATGAAAAATGAATGTATAAATTAACCAGAGGAAGAGGGAAAACACTCAGGTTTCATTTGTCAAAAAGCTGTCGCAACTGTCAAGTGCTCGCAATTAGGTGTCCATTAGCAGCAGTTGTTGTTCAGCCATCTGTCGATGAATGCAGACACTATTGCGGTGGAAGGAAATAATACAACATCCACTGATCAACACATGCAGGTTTCTGTTCTCTCCGACCCCAGCGGGAATGACAGTTTAACTGGCATAGATGTTGCTCTAACACACGCCAGGGATGTTACAAACAGAGAAGGAATGAGGGATGAAGGGAAGGAGGGATGTTGGGGTCATGCCTGCCTCCTCTCCAGTTAATTGGCCTAGCTTGTAGCGTGCACTTGACAGATTGAATTATCAAGCTGCCTCCATGGTCTGAAATCCCCCAGCAATATATCCTGGTCGACTATTAACGACCAGCTACAGCCGTCTCCTCTTCTCTGCCAGGCTCTGCAACCGGGCTCTCCGTTCTACTCCAACCCTCTCCCTATCTCGGTGACTTAAAACATTAAGCAGAGAATTTCTTAGAGTCTGCGTGTCTCTTCCCATGCTGCTGAATGTTCTTTGGTCTTTCAAACGTAGTTTTCCAAAAGCAAAAAAACTAAAAAAAAACTTTGAAATCAAACCTTTTCATAGGAAAAAGTAAAACTTCTAAACTCGGAGGCCTAATTGCCTCTGTACAGCCGACCCTTAGTTTTATTCTTCAAATAGTCAAATCTTGGGGAGGTATGGGCTGGGGCAGCAGAGCAGATAATGACAAATACAAGATGAAGGTTGATCTCCTATCGTTGTGTATTCCATCGTATGGACAACGTTAATGAAGAATCAGCGAGTGTGAAAAAAGGATGGCAGAACAAAGCTGCTGTGCAGAATGGAGCCCATTAAGGGTCTTGTCCTGAAGGCTATTAGACTGCTCAACCACAAACACAAGACTTCAACAATGGTTAATTTCAATATACATCCGTTGCATGAGCAGCTCACCTTTGTAACTATCCTTCGCACTCTCTTTTTCTCCAAACATCTGCTTTCTATCACTTTTTATGTATGGCACATCAGTGTGTTAAAGACTTACACTCTGTTCTTCATAGACTGGATGACTGAGAGCTAAACACTTCAGATGGCTCTTTACAGAGTCCAAAGACGTCTGCCAGAGGAGATCGGGTGTGAAACATCAGTTCTTCTTTGAATTTCTAACACCTGATGATAATGTATTGAAATGCTACATCTAGGCAGAGGTGACCTATGAGGCTGTTATTTCTCTAGTGCCATGGAGGATGGTCTGTTCCTGTTCTTTTCCAGTTTCGGTGGTTGTTTGGAAATTATACTGGTGAACTCACAATCTGATCAGCTGAAAAGGCAAACTCCCTGATTTATTGTTGCATGCTGCTGGTCAGATGGCCAAAAACAACATAAATTCCATTTAATCCAGCAGACAACCCAACTAATTAACCAGCTGACCAGTTACTTTGTAGAGTAAGTGTAACAAAAGGCATGATTTTCTGGTTAACAAGCATGCTCAAATAAAACGCCTGCTACCTAGGTTAACGAGTATCATGTTAACATATTAAGTCAACATATAAAAAAAAACTTGAATACATAAAAGTGAAATTAGGGCTGGGCAACGATTAAAATATTTAATCGCGATTAATCGCACTGATTAATCGCGATTAATCGCGATTAATCGCATTGTATTTACAAACTCCAAGAATGAATTCAAAAGTAGTGTAAAGAGCACTTTTATTTTAATGTTCTGCTGCCATATGAACAAAAGTGTTGTAACATTTGTAGCACTTATCAGTAACACATATTTAGTGTAAAGCTCAACTTAAACATGTAAAACAAAAAATAGCAATAATAATAAATTAAAGCTTATTGCCACTGACAGGGAATTCTCTTTATGGGGAAAAAATCTACCAAAAACAGGCAATTTCTGAGGTAACAGCAGGGAGCAGCATTACCATTTTATGTTCAATACCAAAGTTTAACTTGGCAGTGGTTCCAACTAACTTGTTTCTGTCATATTCCATGCTGGAAGAACTTTAAACTGAAATGCTTGCTAACTCGATATGCTTGCGTTTATTTGACGTTGACACGCGGTTTTTTGTTGTTGCTTTCTCGCGCGCATATAGTGAATGGCAGGGGGAAAACAGGCAAAAATACATGGATACTTTGAAACGAGAAGCGACTTCACCGACGGCGTCGATGCAGACCCCCCCCGCTCCGCTCCGCACAAAACTTGTTCCGGCCGCCAACTCACCGCCTCGCCTCGCCTCGCCTAAGCTCGCTCGCGGTACCTGCGGGAAACACCGCCTTCCGCATGTCAGCTGTGTTTTTTTCCGGCCAGCACCTTTCTTCCTCTTTGAATCTGAGGCTGGGCTGACAGCGAGGTTATTGGCGCATTATCGCCACCTACTGTTCTGATTCAAACCCCTACACCGCAGCAACAGACCTTCACAAAATAAAAGCATGTGACCAACATGCGTTAACGCGCGTTAAAGAAAATATTGCCGTTAATAGTCTAATGAGTTAACGCGAAATTAACGCGTTAACTTGCCCAGCCCTAAGTGAAATATGATGTTATCAAATCTGTAATTGTTGGGAAAACCTTAATAAGGAACATAAAATCATAAAATCGTCATTAGAGAAACAGAATTAACAAAAACATAAACATAAAACGCAAATACAAAATAAAGTACGAAATATGACACCGTGCTACTGAATGTTAAAAGCCAGGTTGAATCAATAAGTTTTAAGCCTAGCCTCAAAAACGCCAAAATCAGTAGTGGTACAAATGTCAGGAGGAAATTTGTTCCAGAGCCTGGGTCCAGTGACTGAGAAGGCCTGATCACCCCAGTGTTTGTCCCTAGCTCTAGGGACTTTTAAAAAGGGATGGTCTGTTGACCTTAAGGCCGAGACAGGTTTGGAGGGGCAAGAGCATTATGGGCTTTAAAAACAAATAGCGAAATTTTAAAATCAATCCTCAAAGTAATTGGAAACCAGTGGAGAGTAAAAAAGGACTGCTTTAATCGAGGAATGTTGGTTAAAAAGTGGGCAGCGGCATTTTGAAACAACTGAAGACAGTTGATTGACGACTAGGAGACATCAACATAGAGTGTGTTGAAATAGTCAATTCTACAGCTTATAAACACGTGACTAGTTTTCTCGAGATCAATAAAATTGTAAAATGGGGTTTACCTTTGTCAAAAGATGTAATTGATAAGGAATACAGATAAAGTCAATCTTGTAGACAAAACATGCAGAAAATATGGTTCCGCTTCAGAAATGTTTTAGCTGAATATGGTACAACGCTCTTTCTCTTTGAAAATAACATCATACCAAAGTCTTAGATCATAAACAGAAAACCTAGACCACATCAGCGTAAACTGTACATGAGAAAAATAAAACTTGCTTAAAACCTGGCAATCTAATATGCAACTGCGTGTTTCACTGGGACTGCTGCTGACGTAAGAAAAGAAAGAAGAAGAACAAGAAACGTACAAAAATCATTGGAAGTTGCGTTTAATCCGGATTTTGACAAGGCCATAGCAAAACCTTTTTTTTTTTTTATTTGAGCCATTTTGATATGTGTGCTTTGGATTATTTTTCTGTTGCATTACCCAAGTGATCTTGAGTTTGAGGTTCCAAACAATTACAGCAAGACGTCCTAAAGTATTAAAGCACCTCTAACCAACTACCCCTACAATGTTTGATTAAAGTAAGGATGTTCTTTTTTCTGAAAATGATATGTTGACCAGTTGGTATTATTATTAAATCATGACACAAAGCTTGACTGAGGCCTAATTCCCCAGCTAACTGAGGCCTTTCATGCCGACTTCGAATAATTGTTGCAGGCCGGTCACTCATGGAAACGTTCACAACTGTAAACAGTAAAAAGTGTGTTTGGTATGTTTTCCGGTCATTTTTGTTTGATGACATGAAACATTTAATGATGACAAATAAGCAAAAACAGCAGAAATATTTAAGGGACTAAATACTTTTTCATAGCTCTGTATTGAGCTGGTGATGCTTTTTTCTTTTTTGTCCTTTTTACATGCTGAGATGTTTTCGACTGTTGCTCGTATTCTGTTTGGTTGAGCTCTCAAGGTCACTGCAGCAGGGAAACAAAAAAAAAAAAAAGTCTCACAAAATGAAACTGAAACTCTTGGCAGGGTTGGAAAAGCATAAAGTCAAAGAGCTGTTATTTGATTTCTGGAAAGTCACCCTTTAAACGCGAGTCAGTTAACACAAATCTGTGTTTAACAGAGTCACCGCAAAATGACCGGCACTTTATGGAGAGGTGTTTTATCCGCGGCTAAACCTAGCAATTAAAAACAGGAACAGCATGCTGTTTACAGCCAGTCTGAGGTCCCATCAGACTAAAATGAAATGCTGAAAAGACACCCTTTTGTCCAGACTGGCATATTTCTCAGTGTGAAACTGAGGCGGCTATAATGGCCATGATGGTGCAACCTCCTGCTGTGGCTAAAACCAGGCTGCCTGCTGGCTTCCTGACATTGCTGTATAATCAGTGCTTACCATCGCTAGCACCAGTCAAATGCTCCGAAATAACACACACGAATGCATATATTGACAAAATGACTCACACGATGCGCGCACGCTCGCTTTCTCTCGGAGATACATAGTGACGTGCACACATCGCTCCACACATCACACAAGGACAACAAATAGGCATCCTTTTATTCGCCCACTTTCACACGTGCACACGCTCACAGCTTGTGTGTGGGCCATTGTGTTTGACAGAGAGTCGTATCGGTGGTTATCTGTGTATGCGCTGTCGGTGTGTGTCGTGTTAAAATGCCAACTGTGGGCGTTTAACTTGAAGATAAGATATTGAGAGATGTGAAGGCAAAGACTTGCAGACTTCGGGACACACGGTGTGTCAAGATAAAAGTACAGAAGTGGTGTGTGTATGTGTGTGTGTGTGTGTGTGTGTGTGTGTGTGTTGTGCAACCATTAAGAGCAAGAAAATTTAAGGGGAGATTGAAAAAAAAGAATCTTATTCCAATTATCTCTTATGGCTTGTCCTTGTGACAAGCGTCAGATGAGATGTTCACTGTGAGAAAACCCACCTGACCCTGAAGACTTTTTTTACCCTTCTCAGACTGAGTAGCACTCATATTCTGGTTACACAGTCACTGCTGATAGGCTTCCGATCCCATGGGATATCTTTTTTTTTTTCTTTTGCTCTGTTGGACTAATTCATTAAAATAAAAATGTTATGCTGGTGTTCTTCCTCTGTATCAACTGTAACTCGAGAGCTTCCAAAGAGCATTCAACTGACTAATGTGCCGGTTAGCAAAGCCATGTTTGTCTTTGTGCAAATTCAATTGAACACTCAAATCTTCACAGTTTGTGAAATATTGACATGATAATTTAAGTTGGTTGCAATATTTTAGGTCCAACAGATTAGCAGCCAAGGGTTCATGTCAAAATTAAAGGGCACATATGCAAAATCCACTTTTTAAACAGTTACTTTTTTTTTAAATGAGACATGCATCTCATAAATGAATATTAAACGAATATTAAAAAAAAAATATAAAATGATCCTGAAGTACAAGTCGGTAGTTGAAAATGTTCGGTTGTTAAGTGTTTATTTTCTTTTTGCATGGAGGCAGATTTTTTATTGTTTTTATGATACAACTAACATGCAGCTTAAGTAAAAAGAAATTCCTATTTTAAGATTACTCTAACAAGCTGTTTGCAGAATTAGATGAGATTCTCCTTCTAAGATATTTCCTTTGTGCCTGTCTCTCTTTTTGTGCTTCCTTTGTTTGGCTTTATTATTGGGATGAAAAAAAAAAACAAAGGCAACAGCTAACTTCAAATAAATCCCAGTGCAAACAAAATAGTGTTTGAATATACAGTGCCAGCCAAACATTTGGAAAAATCTCTGCGTTATATGCCCAGTGTTTCCCTGCTGACTGTTCTAAATAATTCAGCGCAGTATTATGCATCCAGGTTACAATACTACAGTACTAAGCATTTGGTGATGATCTCTAGGCCCTTTATCCTTACTCGAGTGCTATATATCAACATTTGTACAACTATGTATGCGCATAGAGAAGTTGGACATAACAGGTACTTACAGAACAAACATGTACCTGCATTTCTGGACCAGTAAAATATGGCACCTTTGTCATATTTGTACAAGGAGAGGCGAGTCATACAAACAATAATTTGGTAACAATCATACAGCCATTGATTAGAATTAATTTAAAATAATTAAATAAATTGTCAGATATCTGAAAGATAGTTACGGAGCCCGGGAGAGCTCAATTTAAGTGATTTCTTTTTTTCAGGTCGTGATAATTTGTGAGCACGTTTACTTTAATTGAGCCCTCGAATAAAAAAAACGTGAGCATGTTTTCTTTTAATTGAGTCCTCAAATTAATAAAACTTATTCGAGCACACGTTTTAATTATTCGTGGGTGCGTTTTGGTAGATTGAGATCTCGAATATACTATAACGTGCTCATGTTTACATGTGTCAAGACAATATTGAGTGCACGTTTTACATATTGTGGCCACATTTAAGTAGATCGTGCACACAATGTTCTATAACCATGTTCACTAAATTGTGCGCTCGTTTGAGTAAATAGTGCACTCGTTTAATAAATTGTGCCCTCGTTTTACTAAGCTTAAAATGAGAGCTCAATTTAGTAAAATGAGCTCACACTATAGTAAAACGAGAGCACAATATAGTAAATTGTGCACACAATTTAGTAAAAGGAGAGCACAATTTAGTAAAACGAGCGCACAGTCTCAACATGCAAAACATTTTGCGATGACCCCTCTAGGGCTCCGTAGATAGTGACACAAACAAGAGCAATAAGAAGTAGGTTAGCAAAACACTAATATATTTCCTTTGTTTAAATTAATCATTACACAGAAAAACTACACCGCTAGTTTTCGCAGTGGAAACAAAAAGGATATCTTCAATCTTAAAATGCTTCTTACACAAACTTATGAATGTCAAATTTACACCTCTAAGGTCAGCCAGTCTTCTTCGTGGCTTGTTAGATGCAGTCAAGAAGAAGCCACTGCGCGCATATAGACACACGCGCGCGCGCGCGCACACACACACACACACACACACACACACACACGAGCAAACCTATTTAAAAGTAGGGCAGAGATTATCCACCATCTCCTCACATTGTGCAGACAGTTCTCAGAACCCATCTATAGTGCAGAAAGGGCCCATGGGACCCTATTACCAGTGACACCACCAGACTCGGGAACCCTAAAGCTACACACAGTGCCAGAAAGAAAGCCTGACACAAAGACAAAATGCAAAGCAAACATAACGAGGAAGCAATGACAATCAGAATGAAATGGTAGAACAGTAGCAAAAATAAACTGTTATTGCTGGGTTGGTTCTTTACCCTTTTAGTACTGAATCACACACATTAGAAACTGACCAGAAAAAAAAGGAAAGCTCAAGAAAAATGGTTTTGGGTGACAAACCAAACATTTGTTTTACTTTTGGGCCCATGCAGGGGGGGGGGGGGTACTCTTTCTAAGCATCTGAGATGCTGCTGAGCAAACATAGTTTAAATATTTTACATGTCCTTAAATAACAACTGAAAATTCTAATGAGCTTGAATTTGTAATTGCTTGTATGCTTTGTGCAATATACCTTGCATTTTCCACAGATCACTTCAACCAAATTCCAGTATTCTCTTCCAAACTTTTGAGTGTCTCATAATTGGCTTTTTGACACACGGGGACACAGTTTAGTGTGTGCAACTATGTGTATAATTTCAAACCTCAAGTCTCTCTGTATATGTAATACAAGAAAAATTCGGAAGGTGTGTGTGTCCCAATGTGTAGCCATCATACTGGCTGCAGCAGTGATGGTTTTTCCTCCACATAACTGTGTACAGTTGTTGAGTCATTATAGAGACAGATGAGCCAAGGCTCATTTTTTCCCCCCTCTTCTCTCAACAGGCAGATGTCTGCTCTTGATCTCCGTCTGTTGCCTTTTGTGTCGCCCCGCGACGCTTTTGCTTGGATATTCTCCGAGTCAATTAGCTAACGAGCAGCTAACGAGCAGATAAGGCCAATTAAGATAATAGTGATTGTGATGATGGTAATTATGACAATGAGATTGGTGAGCCACCAGGTCAGCTTTAGGAAAGCAAATAAATCCAGGGCAGGAAAACAAATCAAACAACAAAAAAACACAACCTACTGATGACTACACAACTGCAGTCAAAGAAAGACGGGAAGCATCTTTTTATTGTTTGATGATTTAAAGGTGGTTTTTGGTCACATGTAAATCTTTCAGATCATCAAAATATTAATAAAAAGACCAAGATAACCTGAGTGAAAATAGCAGTTTGTGTTCAAGCAATAATTTCATTGATTTAAGGAAGAAAAAAAACAATCCTGTATCGTGATATTCCATCCTCAACCTTATAAGTGGATGTGCCACCCTTAGCAACAACTGTCATCAAGCGGCTGCCATAACTGTGCCATGAATTATTAACATTGCTGTGGCAGAACTTCGTCTCAATCTTCTTTGCAGAATTGTTTCAAGTCAACTGAAGGGTTTTTGAGCATTTTTGGATTTCAGTTTCTTTTTGTTTGGCAGGTTGAGTTACTCGTGTGCTGTGGTTTGTTGCCCAGCTGCATAACCTTGGTGTACTTTTTACAATATCTCTGGTTTTCTGTGAACTATTTCATTTTTACATATGGTGTTTCACATCCAGTTTATGTATTTATTTGTATAGGGTTAAGTTTAGATCCTTTTGATCTCCTTTTGTTTGACTGTGTATTCACACTCTGTTTATTCTTATTTTCCCTAAATCATCATTAACAATGCAGGTCCCTTCCACTTGTGTGCAAGGCCTGTTCTAGACATTAGAGGGCAGGCAGAAATGTGATGGGTTGCATCGTCATACGTGCACATTATTTGTTATTGTTGATCAGTGTGTTCTTCATGGGATTGGGGTAAACTAGATGTGTATTGTTGCCAGATTGGGCTGGTCTCTGTCCAACTGGGCTTCTTTTGAAAACATTGGGCTGGAGAAAAATAGCTTTTGGCAGGTTGTTAAAATTTGGGTTGCTTTTCACAAAATCTGCTGGGTTTTCAGAAAGAATTCACAAGACAATTCTATCAAAATACTTGTCATTGTATGGCAGAAAACCAAAAACTTACACATCTCAACAACATGTTGCATCTTTTCACTCATGCCAATAGTTAATTTATTATGAACTAGAGAATCTGTCAAACTTGATTTCATCAATCAGTGATGGGCATTGTTAATCAAATGTCACTGTGAAACGATATAGTCAATTGTAAAGGCCACAAATGTTTTTAATAGTTCATGTAATATACAGTTAGGTGCAGCCTTTACTTTGTTGAGCTATGACTTGTTGTTGAGACAGCCTCATTTTGAAACAGGAAAATACTAAATATATCCAGAAAGCTAAAATCGTGGATTGCCCCTGTCCCAGAGGATGACTCCAAACTTCTTGCCAGAATTGTAATACAGAAATCCAACCTCAAATTCATGACCTTATAGTCATTAAAGCTTGGGTACAAGCAATGCAACACTGACCCCAAGTATACACCCAAATAGGATAAAAAAAAAATAAGTGTGGATCAACAAAGTCAGTTTTCCCTTGTCAAGCATGGATTTCAGTCCAAAAGAACATTTATGAGAAGAGCTGAAAAGATATGTGCCAGATAAAATCATTTGTCTGGCGAGGAAAAGGTGAACACTATGAGTTCTTTGTGATGAAAATAGTGAAACATCCTGATACAATCAATATGTGAAGCAACTTCACATGCTGAAACAGACATCTTCTGAAAGATGAATGAAAAGTGGAGTTAAAATATCCAGAGAAAATTTGGTGATGACTGAGCGGCACATTGTTTTATGATGCTGATTGCAGACAGATTACTTACAGTTGGTCCAAGACCAAATGGCATAGAGGTCATAGAGAGGTGGAAAAGCTTCTGCCTTTTCTGAATATTTGATTTGAGAGGGCAAGGCATTTGTTTAAGGGGGCATTGCTCCCTCTTGTCCCTGCGCCTTGGCGACCTCACTTGTCTGTATTTTTCCTTTTTGTCCTGAACAAGCAAACATGGCAGCTTAGGCATAAATGAGCAATAAGCAAAATGTCAGTATTTTACATAGAAAGAACTAAATAAATAGTTTTGTGAAGAACCAAAGGTATCTTTGGTATGTGCAAATGAACAGCTGCCACTCAGGGCGTACCCACTCCCTGCTCATAACATACCACCACCAGGCACAAAATGGCAGAGAGCACGCCCATTGGATCGGATCGGATTGGATTTTCTAATGACAGAGTTAGTTCATACTTTTCATGAAGACCTGTCATAACAAGTTGTCTAGAAGCTGAAGCAGCAAAGCAGCTCCAAACCATACTACCACCGCCCTACTGAACAATCAGTGTAATGCTGTTTATCACACCAATCCAAAGAATATTTTTTCCAAAAGTGTTGAGGATCATTAGTTCTTTTACAATGAATGTGAGATGTGCTTTTGTTTTCTGGGAACTCTCCCATGGAGACTATTTTTGCTCAGTGTCTGTCTCATTGTCGAATCATGAAGCCCGTATGATTTTGTATTGGGTTCTTTTGTGACCCCCTGGATTAATCAATGATGTGTTCTTGGAGTAATTTTGAGAGGCCAGCCGCTCCTAAAAAGGATCACAGGTGCTCCATAATTTATCCATTTACTTAAAATGACTCTCTCACTTTGGAGTCATTTTCCATACTGATAATGTCACTAAATATGTATCTCATCTGGTATTACATTTCTTTAGGTCAGTGTAGAGCGTGTGGCTTTTGCTATCTTTTATCATTTTGCTATATGGAAAAAAATCTTAATTCATTACGTCTAGTTGTAATCGGGTTTTCGTGTGACAATTAACATTGAACTTAGCCTTCCAGAAATGTGGTTAATAATATCACTTTCACTTCGATGAGGTATAACTGTGGATATTCACACAAAGAGACAGTTCTGGAGGTAGAAAACAAGGAACGCAATCAGTGAGATCTAGAAACTTACATATTTGTGGTTTATCACTATTTCACACTTATACATTTCTTGAAAGTCAAACGTATAAGAAAACATTTTTGGTCTCTGCCAGCTGGTTTATGAATCAGTTTTAAGAGCTTAAAATGGGTGATGGAAGGGCTAAAGCGCCTCAGGAGGGGCTAGAGGGGGAGGGTGTTTGGGTGTATGTGTGTTTGCCTGCGGGCACTGCTCGGGTTCTCCCCAGAGGGTAACAAATGTGAAGTGATCATTTCTTTGCAGTGGAAATACACACAACTATATAAAGAGCTCCAAAGAGCATCCATTCTGCAGGGTAGCAGCTTTTAAAATTCAGCAAGCATATTTAAACAACATATTCAATACAAAAAAAAGAATACTTTTTTTATCTGGCTTCAACTCTACCGCTTTGAGTATAGACAAATACACACAGACTGATCTGTAATGGCCATAACCTCCTTTATAACCCCACTGAGCTACAAAAAAAAAAAACACAGTAAGTGTCTCAGGTTAGAAATTGGATATGTCAAATGCTCACTCTGCCGTGAAATACATAATAGTGAGAAATTTCCCCCTTCTTCCTCTTCTCTTTATTTTCGCCTTCTTATGTTTGCCACAGTGTACAGTGGCCCCTCACCCCTTGTACTGCAGGTCTCATCGTGCTGCTGTCAGACTCATCAGCCAAACTCTTGCAGTCGTCAGCTCTTCCTTAACCCACCATTAGTGTGACTGCAGGAATGATGAGATCTTTCACTGGATTCTTACACACAAACAGGGCACTTTAAAGGAGCAATATGTAGAATTGTTGAATATCAGCAGCTGCTATTGCTATAATCTGTTGTTCTAGGACTACTGAAGCCATTTTTTATGATTATGTACCCGGTTTTGTGCTTTGTTGCAGCATAAGTAGGCTCCCAAATGCACAAATATTTTGCTGAACTGTGTCGGTCTTGAAATATTTTTTTGTCTAGACGCAGTGTTGCTAAACAAAATGAAATGTTCCTGAACTCTTCAGACAAAGCACTGAAAAGAACAACTTTGTTCAATATTGCCTTTTTATAGGAAACAAAAATAACTTTCCTTCAATAACCTTACCACTGTTATACCATTGTCATCTCCAAGCATCAGCAGACATACAGAAAGACAATTACCTCCAGGGAGCTGAGAGTCATAGAAACAATTGGATGTTGTTGAACATCAAGACAAAGCTTTGTTCCTAGCATCACACTCTGTTTTGAAGCAATTTAAATACATTTTAGTTAAAGCTTGTTACATACTCCATGAGAACAAAGAGTATTTGTCTCGTAGTCGCGGTGGGAAGAACACGAAAAAAAGTTTGTTTCGGCTCCGTCTATTCATACTGCACGGGACACTCAGCTGAACAAGTCAGCCCAACATCACTGAAGATCGGAGGACGGGGGCCACAAAGAGCTGAAAGTTGTGTAGTAGACACATAATAGCTCACGGTGTGCTCTGCCGCTATCTGGAAAGACTATGAACACTGGGGACGTGCAGGGCTACGGGGACTGCCCCGCAAGGAGAAAATTTACGTAACCAATGCAAGTGAGTGGAATTAGCATGTTTGACCGCTAAAACCACCAGTAGTCGCACACCCCTTGAGAAAAAAGTTCTGCCCCGACATTGAGTAAGGACAAAGCAGAGAGACCCTCCAAGACAAGGCTGAGAGACCAAAATGATGTCATTTGCTACGGGAGCAAGACGAATTATCTCGGCTCTCTTGGAGTATGTAGTGGCCTTCAGTCTGATGTAAAAGAACAAAGTGAAACATCAACATTTAGGCTGTCTCTTTCAATTTTAACTGTTGTCATTTTTCGTAATTTTTACAATTTTATCAACAAAAAACTGGCTTCATACAACTTTTGCATATTTTTATCTTCCTGATTTCCCCCCATACATCATAAGCTGAGTGTGTGTGATTCGCTCCTTACACAAATGTGCATATCTGCACACCTTGGTTCTCACACAATAAGGTTGATATAAGTATTTTCAGTTAATATCCCCACGTTCGAAGTGAAGTCGAAGGCAGCATAGCCAAGTTTAAAGCTAGGTAGAGAAGTATAGGCCACAAATACCACTATAGTGCTCGTGAACACACACATACACGCAGAAGACACTGAAGCATGCAACTGAAGTAGAAAACCTGTAGCTTTTTCAAAGTAAAATATCCAAAGTTTGCCCCTAAAAATAAAGGGTAATTATCTCCACGTTCCTTGTGTCAGAAATAGCATTTTTTAGTTCTCAAAAATGTGAGCTCCACTGAGATGTGCTTTTTTATTGTAATGTGTAAAAACACATACTTAATCAACATTCAATGCCAGAATGTCAAAAATATAAATGTAAAACATTTATTATACATGTTTGATTATAAATTAATTTAAAAAAAAAAACATAGTGTCTTCATCAAACAAATTTGAGCCATGCCAGACTTAAGAAGACTGACATGGCTTAAAATTCAAGTCTGGTTCAGTTGAAGTGTGGATCATTGCTTTACATTTTAATAACAAAGCAGACAAGACAAATAGCACTAACAGAGCTTAGCTGTCAACTGATATTCACTTTGGACCACTAAGAATATTTTAGAAGACATCAAGTGTAAATCTCTTTTGCACAACAGAATAGCTTCAATCTTCTAACATTTTATAAAGATTTAAAGTAATGTGCACCAGTGTAACTACACTCGGAAGTGCATTTAATATGGACAAGGTGGACAATTTTTTTCTTTGTCTGGGTTTAATGAGCAGTGTTTTAGTGTGACACAACAGCCATTCTCTGCTGGCGTAAGGAAAGAGACAAAAAAAGTGAAGTTCCTGAAAAGCAGTGGTAATCATTCTACAGGTACTGATGGGCTGAACAGATTGACAGCTTCTACTTAGATGTTTACTAGAGATATTGCTTTTGAAGAAACACCATTATAAAGGTTCCCCCGGTTGGCCCTGACATTTCAGGAGAAATCTTTCTGAAAGGTGACTTTTTAACGGTGCAGTCTCCTGAACATAATAAACACAAAAAAATAAAATAAAATAAACACTTGCCTACATTTGACTAAAAATTTAATCTAGTAATGTTTCTTTGTCTGACCACGTCAAATTTCTTGTCCCTATGCTAAGCCATTAATGGACATTAAGATGCTAAAGGTTATGGGGAAATAATTATACACTCTTATTTGGATGTATGATCTCTAACATCACATCTTTATATTATAAATGTGAAAAAAGTTCATAAAGAAAATCAACTTGGACTTAAAGTCTCAAAAACAAAAACATATGGTGGCATGTGTATGTTGTCAGTGCCTTTAATCTGATACCCCTAAATAAATCCTAGTACAACCACTGGCATTTAGAAATCACAAAATGATGATCTAAGTTCATGTGCTGGTACTTCAACTCACATATAAATCAATTTGTTCTGTGAAGGTCTCTAAGGTTTGTTAGAGAACATTAGAGAAGAAAGAGCATCATGAAGACCAATAAAACAATATCCTGAGCGTCAGACAACTAAAAACCTGTCAAGACATTACTGTCTACCTTAAATGACAAGCCTGGCATGTAGAGCATTACACACAACAGGCGCTGGGCGCGGCGCACTGCTAAGCATGCATTTTGCACCCAAGTTAACGAAACAGATTAATGTTGTGACAATATCAGGGCGCCCAAAATCAAAGATAGCCTGTTACAAGACTGTTGTGTTCAAGATGGATGAGAAGCTAGCAGTATTGGAAGGGCATATCTTTTCAGTTTGTCAGTTAAAGTTGAGTTTAAAAAGTGATTAATATGAGGTTTCTATCCTACATGAAACTGTTGGTAAATACAAACCTGTTTCCTTACAATCGATTCACTCTGGTTATGTTGAACGGCTAGCAATTGTGAAGGAAAATACAGTCAACAGCTAATGTCCTCATAAAAATATCCTGGCTTTTCTTCTGATGGCAGTCCTGAGGTGTGCGCATTTGCAAGCCATCCACTATGTGGAAGTGCCTATAACAGAGAAGCATGCTACACAGTAACTCTGGAGAAGTTGCAGAGGTAGAAGTTGCAAAGATAGAATCTATCTACATGAAAACCTTTAGTGGTGCACTCCATAAAAAAAGGCCGTTTTTAAAGAGTGGCAAGAAGAAAGTCAATATTGAAAGTAGAAGTGGTGGACTCATCTGATCAAATGAAAAACTAACAGTACACTTCACAGTGTATACATAATCCCCAAGGTGACACAGTATGGTGGAGATAGAATTATGCTATGGGAATTCTAACTTCAGCAGGGTTGTCGACATTGATCAAAGCCGATGGGAGAATGGATTGAGGTAAAAGCAGGGCAATCCTGGAAGAAAACTTCCATTACCCTCTCTAACATAGAAAGTATTCCTTGGTCAGTGCGTCTGTGTTCTTTTTGTGTGTTTTTGTGTGCTCTGTCTTCTCTAACCCCGAGTTGGTCATGGCAGATGTACATGTTTTACAGGTCATATCTTTAGTTTCAGAATAATGACCACATGGTTATCTCTCATAAAATAAATGTAAACTTTGATTTGACTTTCTCCTCTCGTCAAGCTAGCAGCAACCTTATAAGAACACTTCCGGGTGAAAAATGAAATACTGTAACTTCCTATTCTGTTTATTCAGAAGTTTAACACTCATATATTGTATTTACTTACTATGCTTTGCCTCGTTCATTTTGTTGTAAATTATAATGTAAATTTCAACATCACTATTTAGAATTGAAAACAAAACTTTTAAATGTGGATTTAGAAAATTGTTTACCAGCATTAAAGAAAATCCAATGAGAAGAAGAAAACTCTCCAAATCATAGTTGGTGTAATATACAATGAAGCAATGGATAATACTGGGAAAACTGGGATAAACTGGTGTTAATTTAGTCATTACAAAGATAAAAAAACTCAGATTAATTCATAAAATCAACATGAACATGTTTTAATATCTTTGTATTATTATTATTATTATTATTATTATTATTATTATTATTATTATTATTATTATTATTATTATTATTATAATTGTTGTTTGTTTTTTTGTGGTTCATAAATGTCCATATTTCTAAAAGGGTAAATATAACATTTAATACATTTTTGGAATAATTTAAAGAAGCTTTACCACAATGATCTCAAAATCCAGTTGTCCAGGCCCAGTGTCCTGCAACTTTTAGATGTGTCTCTGGTTGAACACACCTGACTTAAATATGAGCTTATTAGAAGAGCTCTGCAGAGCTTGACTACATGCAGGACACTGTTCCTCGAGGGTTGTAGTTTGAAGTTTAGCAGATTTCTGGATGATACATGGAATATTAAACATCCATCCATCCATTTTCTGAATATTAATATTCAGACAATTAATATTAAACAATTAAGATATCATTTTCAAAGGTTTATTTGTCAATTTAGGACAAACTGTACAGGTTTGGATTTCTAACCTACAGCTATGCAGGGTCATATATTTGCTAGATGTTTTTGATTAGGTGAGAAACGTTTTTTCAGTCTTTCAGTCTTGAGGCTTGACTGACATTGAGCCAGAGACTTGACACTTTACTTGGACTTGGAAACAAGTACTTGAGAACATCTCTGTTAGGAACATACACCATATGGCATAATTGCAGTGAAAGCTGGTTCTACACAGTACTGACTCAGGAAGGTGAAAACAAGCCATGCATGCAATACAATGCTTACTAAAAGAAAGAAAGAAAGAAAACCATATATAGTTGCGTTTCCACTTTTCAATTATACATTGCTTCGTATTGGTCAGTCTCATAAAATCCCTTAAATATGTGTGGAAATTTGTGTTTTTTAAAAGCGGTAAAAGTTGAAAAAACTCAAGGTGTATACATTTCTTTGCACAGCACTATAAAATGCTACACTTCATTCCAAGACATGAAGGAAAAAAATCCAGGTGTATGTACTCTAAGGATGAACAAATGACGAAAATTTTGCCTCCAGCTTCTCATCATTCAACAAACTCTTCTCTTGCCTAACTGTTTTTGGGCTCATTCTGGAGCAAATAGACTCTAAATACTAACCCTTATCCTTTAAAACCTTGGTGTAATTGTGCTCCTTTCCTCTGAGATGGGAGTTCACGCCTCTTTCTCCAGTTCTTGCTTCTTTTATGTGTCTGATGTAGTGGTGAATCACGCTTACCCATCTTTTATGCGCTCTTTAATAGACACTCACAGTAATTGCGCTATTAACTTTGGAGACTTCTGGCTTGGGTGTCCGTAAAAGACTGCGTCCCTGTTTTTTGGGACACGATGAGATTGCACAGGGGGATATTTTGGACTCCAAGTGCAGCAATTAAGATGTGCAGACACACAGAGGTTGGTGGTTCAAATTTGTTTTGTTTTTTCAGTGTCATTCTCATGCTATTACATACATTCATAAAGTTTTTGTGGCTAAAATGTAAGAAATAGCATATAGAAAGCAGTTATATTTAGAAATGAAAGGTAAAATGCAAGGGTGCAAAAACTCCAATCAAAGTAGCATTTTCTGGCTTGCAAAGTGTAAACCATAAAGCGATTTTTGTCCTCGAATCTGAGAATGGCAGGCACACACTACTTGAAAAACCAAACATGTTCAGCTTAAACACCAAGGTTTTATAACCTGGCATAAAACAATCCACTACTGCACCCCAGCTGTTCTGCCCCATATAAGGGGTTAAATGACTTTAAGCAGCGGGGCAAAAAAGGCAAGTTGAATATGAGGAGAGTTGGAGGTAGTGGTGGCGATGTGGGCAAGGTGAATGAGGGTGTGGAGAGCGGTTTGTAGTGGTGGTGTTTACGGTGAAGTGCTGGTCAAGCACGGCTGCCTAGTTGTCTTGAGTGACCCCCCGCTATAGATGGTCCGTTGCAGCCTAATTTCATCCTCCACTGAGCAGGGGGACCAAAGGGGAGCAGGCAGTCCTCCGAGGCCCGTGTCAATTCCCCCTCTTATGGGCTTGGAATTGACACGGTTCCCTGAGGGGGCATCAGGTGATGGTGGAAGGGTTGGAGTGATGAGGAGGAGCAGGGGAGCTTGGTCCCACAGAGAGGTTGATGAAAGAGGCTGACTCACTGTGACTAACTGTGGAGGAGACAGCTGATAGATACCTTAGAATTAGAGTCTGTTCCAGTGAATGAGGAGCTTGGCAGCCAAAGGAGGATGAAGACAAGGATTAAATGGGATGATGGATAGCGAGGAGTATTTTTGTATTCTCTAAGTAGGCTTGGATCATAAGTGAGCTGTTCTCTAAGTAGGGTATAGAACAGCTCAGGGTAGAAAGATGTGACATTATAACTGAATATATTTCTAACATGGTAATGCAAAATATCACAAGTCAATTTTAAATATGGGTATTTTCTTTCCTGCCAGCTCTTTAAGTCTTTAAGATAGAATGGTAAAAAAAATGCAACTTCTGTTCTTGAGAGCATTGGCTGGGTGACAAATTACATAAGAAGAACCCCATCACTTTTGGGGTCTTAAAAGGGAGCTAGTACCTTTGCATTTTTTTCTTGCCATAGAGAAGAACAAAACAGTAGACACATGGGGATGGAATGGTTTTACAGATATGAAAAGCTGGTCGGAAGAGGAGAAATGAGAAACCCTTGGTACAATATATGGGTCTGAAATGGCAAAGGAATGAATGACCAGGTTTCATCTGCAGAATGTAAGGGCTTTGATGCTTAAATCTTTAAAATAAACAACACATTTAATTTATTCCTCAAACAGTCAATAGACATGGTGTAAATAATGCTTTCTGCATTTACTTAGATACTTACTGTTAATGTTAGAGTCCAATATAAGACTTTGAAGTAATGTGCACCTTCAGTAACTGTGTAAAGAAATTTACTTGGTATTCTTTTAGCATTTGATATTTTTCCTTTTATTGTTATTTATTTGAATTCATTAACTTTAGAACGGTTTAATTCTGATACAGTGAGCTTCTGTATTTTGCAAACAACAACACAATTAAAATGATATGTAACTTACACAAAGTGCAATCCAAAAGATTTAGCAGTATGGAACTTGTGATGAACGTGTGACCTCGACAAAGTTTGCTGTAACCTGTTTGGTTCTAGGAATTTGTTTCTTTGGATTTAATAAACAAAAACTGTCAACAGAATGTGGAAAAGTGGTCTGCATACTTATGATCTTGAACTTGTAATTATATGACACTATATAAACATAAATCCACAAAAAAGAACATTGTAGTATTTCCAATCACCAAAATTAAGTATATAAAAACATAGCCTAAGACTGATGTTTTTACATTCAGAATTAAGGGAACAATTCATATTGTAATGGCTATCAAATCTCCAACTCAAATTTGAGTTCATAAAAATGTATCCAGTGTGAAAGACAATGTCAGAAAAAAAATGTCTTATAGTAGTAGCTATGAGAACTAACAAGCTGGCAGTCTGTAGAAGGATCTGGTAGCCTTCTGTTGGTGTTGACTCACCTTGGCAAATGACCACAAAAGCTGTAAATAAAAAAATAAAATAAAATAATCAGCCAGGGTTCAAGTAAAAGCTGAAGTTTTGGACCAGCATTATTACTCAAAGTACCAGCATCAGCATTGTGTGGCAATAACGGTGTTACCACAATTCCCTACTTTATATTAGTGAGCAACAAGCCTTTTTCTTCTACACATAATCAACTTGTGTTTTACTTTTTTTTAACTGTACTCCATTTGCACCACATTGATGTAGCTGCCTATGAGGTAAATAAAAGACTTCCTGTTGTGTTTTTACAATGTAGCCTTACATTATTTGATGTTGGTTGATATCTCAAACAGATAAACAGTGTAAATTACTTCAGCAATGAAGTAATTTTCCTATCGCTCAGTGGGCATAGCTAAAGTGATGTCATCAACTGGCCAAATCAACTTCTCAAATAGTCATCCACAGTCAAGCACACAAAATTAAGATAAGATAAGATAAGATAAGATAAGATAAGATAGTCTTTATTGATCTCACAATGGAGAAATTCACTGGGTCGATCCGTTGATGTATTAGGGAGATACAGCTTTGTAAGTGTCCTAGGAGGCACCATTGATCTAAATATTAATGTAATCCAATGGAACTGTGAGTACGTTAAAAAATATACTTCTTATCCAGTTTTAAGCAAATTTGATCATGCATGTGTGATTTAGAGCAAAAAGCACAGGCATACAGCGTGCTATGGAAACATGCCACTCAGCCACGCCCACACTGTTCAGCATCAATATGTTTTGTTGGATCACACTTTGCTTGAAAGTTGTAAGCGTTTAAAATAAGTAAATCCATTACTGAAACCGACAACTTCCTGTTTTAAGTGAGCGTGGCTAAAGTGATGTATTCAAATAAGCACATGACTTTAGTGAGAACTAATGTGATATGACTCACAAAAAGTTTGGTACTGCTGCAACCTCGTGTGTTGAAGTTATTACAGTTTCTTCTGCAAGAAGTCAGATTTTGAGGCTTGGCCACGCCCACATGGTTTCATGTTGCACAAAGCTTTTGATAACTTGATTCCCAATGGGTGAAGACTATACTGATTGAATTTGAAGTCTGTAACTCAAAATCTGTAGGAGTTTGCTCAAATACAACACGAGTGAAAGGGACTACATTTTGATTCAAATTGGATGACTTCCTGTAGGGTTTGGACCATAACTCCAAGAGACTCTTTTGTAGGTCCTGAGAAGTTACATATATGTACCGAATTTCACAATTCTCGCAGAAAGCATGGCTTGGGGTGATTGTTTTAGTGCAGCTAGGGAGCGGTGTGGAAGAAATAGGCCACACACACCGAATGTTGGGGTGGATTCTTCTGTAGGGCTGGAATAGGATCGATCACACGGATTTTGATGCAGATCTGATGATCTATGTGGAAAATAGTGTCAAACGTATGGCCATGGCATGACGCTGCACTTCGCCATGCAACCACTGCCACGCCCTCCAGCGAAAACTGTCTGTGCTCCAAATAAAGTAAGACCACCATGTTTTCTGCCTTCTGACACAGTTACAAGTTGATGAGGTCAATAGGGACTAAGAGGGACATTTCCAGCCAAAAAAATGGGACTTCCTGTTCCCAGGGTGTGTGGCTTCGATGATGTCAGCGTTTGACCACATAGAATCATTGGGTCTCTGAGAGGGATCAATGATAACAAATGTGGTTTAATTTTGCAATTCCATATAAAAGTTACAGCATTTTGAATTTTCTGGTGAGAAGGTCAAATTTGAGGCCTGGCCCTGCCACTTCAAGATGCATGAAAACTCAAGATTTGGATAACTTTTAATCCCCCATGCCTACCCTGCATACTGACATACCAAAATCCCTAGGAGGGGTTTGTTAAAGTTCAACATGTAGGAAAATGAAAAATTGCCAAAAATGAATTGAACTTTTACAGCAGCCTAAGCCTATAGCAGCGTAACTTCAGAGGTAGCTCAGGATAACCTAAGGCGCTCTAACTATCAGCCTTATCAAAAAAGAAAGCTTTAAGCCTAAACCTGGGAGTTGGTTCCATAGAAGAGGAGCCTGATAACTAAAAGATCTGCCTCCCATTCTACTTTTAGAGACTCTAGGAACCACCAGTATACCTGCAGTCTGAGAGTGAAGTGCTCTGTTAGGAACATACGGGGTAATCAGATCTCTGATGTATGATGAAGCTTGATTATTAATTGCTGTTCCTGTTCTGATGTTGATTTTTAAGAATCTTTGAGATTACAGTAGCAGAAACACCAGAGGAGCTACACCAGCTATTGGAGCTCTTAGGTCCTAAACCTCTTTAACTTGCTTGCCATTTTACAAAAGGCTTCCTCATGTCTCAGCAGCTCAATTTTATAAATGAAAACATAGCACAAGTGGCAAGATAAATCATCTTCTACTTTTAATTTTCTTTGATGGCTGTTTCTAAGTTAGCTCGACTTTCCCTCTCTGCTGCTCTTTAATATTGTGGAAGTAGTTACCCTTGAACTTGACAGCCATACATTTGATTTTTGTTTTTTAAGACATAATGTAAATGTCTTCCACAAAATGTCTGTTTTATCGTTTCTGGATTAAATGCTACGCTTATCACCTTTAACAATACAAGCAACAATTTCTTTTGTCATGCTGACTATTTTCTCCCTTGTTGAAAGATTTTAGAATAATACATGGCTTTCCACTCATCTTCTGCATCTTTACATTTCATCTTCAGTGCAGTATCTGCATTGTAATCTGTATCTAGTGCATCACATTTTTTATCACTGTCCATGGATTTTGTTCTGAGACAAATATCTTTATAACTTGATAAAACAGAGGTTTCAAGCTTAGTCACATTACAGTTTGGTTTATGAGTTTCTAGAGCTTAAAGAGTGAAGAGGATGGAAATATGGTATGTATTATATATATTTATATTTTATACCTGTTTTTAATACATTTCAATATTTATCTTTTTTTCTTCCCTTTTATGAAAATATTACAACATAATATCATATTTATAACTATATTTATTCAGTGTGTTAGATAAAAGTATTTAGTCTACAGTCCAACATTAATACACTCTGACTGCTGAAGGGTAACTTGAAAGTTTGTGTTTTTTTTTTTTTTTTTAGCAAATTCTTTTCTAGACCTAAACCAGGTCTGATTGTGCTACTTTATATAAAACCATTATTTAGAAATGAAACTGGAAAACAGATCCAAACACACCTCTGTGTGGTGATTTGACCTATCTGGGTATTTATACTGGGGCCACTCAGCTATCTAGAAAAATATGGACCGAAGTGCTTAACAACAAGTGTCTAGTTCCAAATGCAGGCTGTGGGAAAGTCTTACAGTCATACTTGAGGTAATGCAGTTCAGATTTATATGGCTTTGTGATCACAAAAAAATAAACATTTGTGAATATTTTAATACACATCTGTTCACATAGAATTTGTTTTAATAGCAAAAATCAGTCCCATTTAATTGTGTGAGCTGAACGTTAAACTAATTATTGTTGGCATTTGCTGGCTAGCAACGAGGGAGACAGCAACACATCGTGATTCATCTTTACACTAAAATCAGCCTAAACAGACAATATAGTGAAATTTAGCAATTCAAGAAGAACTATGTTTAATTGTGGCATGTTGATCGAGGCAACAGTGGTTGGACATTACTGATTGTCTATTCAAAAGATGTTCTTCCTTAGAGAAAACACTCAGGTGGATGGAATTTCCTGCATGGCATTTCTGCCTGGTGCACCTCTTCCGGTGCCCATGGGTCAGCTGCAGGTTTATCAATCAGGAACCACTGTTCACCAACGTTTCACCCCTTTTAATCCTAGAACGTCTCCTGGTGGTGGGGCAGTGACAGGGACGTCTCCGTGCCACCCCCTGCAGCTGACAGGTGTTACCCCATGCAGCTGACAGGTGTTACCCCATGCAGCTGTTGCAGGGGTTAGTTGTTCTTTCCCCAACACTTGTTCTTACTTCTCAGGTAGAGCCAAACGCTACTTTTTCTGCCTCCTCCTCCAGTTCCCTCACCACCTTCTTTAGTCTTCTTCCAGTCACTGCTGCATCCCTCAAGAGGCGCATTGTGGGCAGCCCCACAAAGCCATTGCATCCCACCTTTACTGGATAGATGGTGGTCTTCCAGCCAGCCTCGTTTATGTGGCCACCATCTCGGCGTACCTGGCCTTCTTCTACTCAAAGGCAGCCTCAATTCCTTCTTCCTGTGAGATTGTCAGTTCGATTAGGTGCACTGCTGTTGCATTGATCGGCCAAACAACAATGTCAGGATTGAGAGATGCGGTGGTGATCTCTGTGGAGAACAAAAGTTGTCTGTTTAAGTTAAAGGCAGAGTCTGTGTTTTTCTAGAAGTTTCCCCAAGTCCCTTTTTGAATTACTGTGCCTGCGCAAGACCGTCCTACCTTGTTCTTCCACTCCTCAGTGAGATTGCGTGAAGAAAATCTCCCAAATCCACTCTGGTCTTGTTTCTGTCTACTAAGGCCTTCCTCTTCTTCTCATACCCCCTGTTGAGACTGAGGTCTTTTGGAGTGTGAGGGGTACTCCTGAAGACCTTCTTTAACTGTATGGTGGGATCAGACTTGTTCTATGGTGTGGTCTGTTGGAGGAGCAGCTTGTCTGTAGCTGAGAGGAAATGGCTGGATAAGCTCATTAGGAGAGCCAGCTCTGTCCTGGGATGCCCCCTGGACCAGGTGCAGGTGGTGGGAGCCAGAAGGATTGTAAGAAAAAACACATTACTGATGGACAATGCTGTGTCATTATGCATAATGACGTTTTAAGTTATTTAATGTTTAAAGAAAAAACTCTCAGTCTGTTAGGTATTTTCCAGTGAATATCAGCCCTAACGGCTCACGTCAGGACAATAGTTGAAAGGGTGATTCGGGCACTGATCTACATTGTCTACTTGTATATAGTTTTCCTCTGAACAGGATTACCATCTATAGGTTTAAGTTTAGTTATAATTAAAAGGAGAACAGTCAGATATTCCCAAATCTACAGAACTTAGATATAAACAAATTTGATGGACAAATACTAGAAAGCAGTAAATTATTCATCAATATAACTCAGATTTAAAATTTTCTTGCAGATTTGAACGTTCGCAGTAGATTTACAGTAAAGGCCAAGGACTGTTACACCAGTTTCAGCAAAAGATCAACAAGAAAACCAAACAGTAAGGTTCGCCTGTCCTGACATTTTGGCATCTTGCTATTTGTTACGCTTTAGGAAATTGACAATAAATGACTTTGAAATGTTCTGCTAGAAATTCAAAAATTCGGATGCATGCATAGGTTCTTTGCTGGGTACCCTGGGTTTTTCCAACAGTCAAAACACATGACTTTTAGGTTCATTGGTCATTCTAAATACCCTTAGGTGTGTGTGTGTGTGTGTGGGTGTACCTGGTTGTTTGTCTATTGTGCTGCTGTGATGAACTGGTGGTCTCTCCAGGGCGTACCATGCTTTATGCCCATTGACCGCTGGAGATGAACACCAACTCCCCCACCACCCTGCAAGCACAAGAGGGTATAGACAATGGATAAATGGACTACCAGTTAGCTAACAGTTTTCCAATCAGTGTAGTACTAATAACAACAACGTGTATTATAACAATAAATTTATACTTAAAACTGGATTAAACAGTATTACCAGTGGGCTGAATAAAATGTTAACAGAAAGTGATTCAGGCTACTATTTAAGAATTTATGCTACCTGTTTCACTTCATTAACATCTTTTACGTTTTCATATAGTGTAGATGAAATATCTACATATCACAGGAACCACTGACATATTAAATGTGGTCGAATGAATTCAAGGTTCCTATCTGTTTTACCCTAGAGCTAGACTCATGCACAAACCTTCATTATCAGCGTTATTAGTCGCAGTGAGAGCAGCTCTTAGTCGTATCGACCAGTCTACTGAGATCTCACAGTGCAAATTGGAAATATATCACGTCCATCAGCCGTTACCTCCATCCAGCTTGGCAGCCGCATTTACAACCATTCCATATTTATAAATAACACAATTGTGATGGGGTGGGGGCGGGGGTAACCTTGAAAGGGCTTGTGGCATTGTTTTTTATGATACTCATCCGAGGTAATTACACATTGATTGAGTCTCCTGACAAACAGCGGGGTCGAACAAGAGGCAGAGCTATACCTCTATGTCTTTTGGTGTCTTCCCCTCCTCTGGTTATGAGTGATAATTCTGAGGGTCCTGCTGCTGTGCTTCGCTCTTAAATGTACCTCTCTAAGTGGGCAAGGAGGAGGAGCGGGCCAACAGTAAAAAGAGTAAGAATGTGATATTTCAGTATCACTTTACAGCTCTGGTCACAGATACAGTGACATACCAGTTGTAGCGCATAAATCTGATCTGAGGTGGGGAGAGAACCTGATAGGGGGTTAACTAACAGTTGGGATTTGCAAGACTAAGAGATAATTGCCTGTCTTCTCACCCCCTAATTTTATAAACATAAAGCCATGTAACAAAAATTGTTTTCCCTTTGTTAATGTTCTCTGGGGAATGTATGTAAATTGCTATTATACTGTGTTATTGGAATCCAAAGTCAAATTTGTTGTTTGAACCCACAAACTTGGTAAATTTAATTCTGATTCTGATATTATTACAGATATATACATAATTAAAGAGTGTTAATTAAATGTAGCCTCAGCAGAATCTAATGCATTATGAAAAAAAAAAATGTTAGCTTAATGATGAGTAGCTTACAAAGGTATTCACATCCTTTGAAGTGTTCACAATTAGCCTGTATTTACAAAGAATCCTAAAACTGAAAGTCATTTCAGGATTTTTTTTTGAATTCTCCGAATTGTAAGACTTCTTAGAATTTTACCTTGGTAAGAAAACAGTCATCAACAAAGCATCTTAGTCCTTAACAGAGCTCCTAAAGTGAAAAAATGTTTTACAAGTAGTGAGGAGAACTTTTAGCGAGTCTAAGAGCACCTGAAGCAGGGAAATTGGTTGTAACAGAGAGAGCTGATTGGCTGGTCCACCACCTAAACAACAATGGTTGTGGATTTTTTTTAAATAATTGGTTATTACAGTATCAGTATTTACTCTCAACACATCTGGAATATATGTTGTATCATAGTGGAATTATCACTTAAGTTATTTTTCATCGGTGTAGAAGCTGATTTACAAAAAAGGATCATTATGTTTAAAATTACCTCTTAAAACTGCATATAAATAAAATAATGTACATGTGCAGACTATGAATAATAAGAACAATGCACATTTGTGGCTTAGTTCAATAATGTACCCATAATTATTAGGTAAAGGGAAAAAATGTCATAGGAATCGCTGTAACCCACAAAGCAATCATCTGACCCAAAGTGACATTTCAGTCTAAAGGTCATGGAATGTTTCTGGAAAACCTCGCCCTGTTCTGATTCCAACAAATGACAATTATGTGCAGTGTCAGAGAGGGTTTTAGGGCTGCGGCACAGTTTGCCAAGATGTCACACTCAATACATGCAAACACACATGGCAGCACATGGCATACAAAACTACACATTTTTAATACAAGGCACAGATCCAACAGTCTAAGATGTATTTAAATATATTCTTTAAGAGGCTTTTTTGTAGTTTAATTACATGTACAGAGGCTCGTACAATTTCATACAAAACATACACTTTTTATCATGTGTAAGACATTTCTACTTGGGGTAAAATGACCTTGTTGTCATTCATCTTCACATCTCTTCCCTTGGGGTTGAACTACTGAGAGGAAGGGAGAGTGAAAGGCGCAGGCAGACAGAGTAAGAAAGAAAGGGCCTGAGACTGCAAATCTGTTACAAAGGCAAGTCATTGATTCCGGTATGCGGAATTAATGAAGCCTCTGCCGGATATGACAGTACAGTGTCAGACAGGGGAGAGTTATGCAGACCATCGGGCTCTGGCAGCCATTAGCTTACAGATAGTTGTCTCTCAGGATGACAAAAGCACTAGGAGAAGTTAAAAAGGCATTCATTAAAAAAAAGAAAAGGAAGCCAATTTACTTGAGCAACATTGACGTGCCTTTTGGCATCTTCTTATGGCAGTTTTCACTCAAAGGCTTCCGGTGTTGCTTTTCTTCTCACACAAACACTCTGCACTGTTGTTTGATGTCTGATGAGTCATGGTTAAGATAAATCCTGTTTGTTTGTTTTATTACTTGATTTTGCCAGCAAGGATACCTGTTTTAAACTCCAAACACCTTTTTTTTTTGTTCTCTTATTTTCATTTTTCAGTAAAGCAAGCATAAAACATGTGTTTAAGCTTTTGAATCTCATATTATATGACAAAAATGTCATTTAATATGAAAAGAAAAGAAAATTATTTTACTTTTTGGGCGCAGGGTGGTCCACTATTCAGTCATGACACTGTAGAGTGGATCACCCACGCTTTTCTGCTACCACTATCCTAGGGCTGCCTTCCCCTCCTCTGGCAGCTTTTTTTCTCTTTCATTTTTTGATGCAACCCCAACATAGCATGTCAGTGCATTTGGTCAGTGATGTTTGAAAGATGGACAGTCGTACAGCAAGAGAAGAGGAGGGCAACCTACGGGACAACACGGAGAAAGCTAAAATCAAAGAGGAAAGCTCTGAAAAATAGCCGCTGATAAAAGTGCAAAAATTGGCAACTTTTTCAATAAAATGATTTAAATTTTTTTGAAAAGTCAAAAATAAGGTTTGAAAAGTCAAATAAGGACAATGAAGTGGGTAAGGAAATATGTCGAACTATGTGTGCAAACCACCATACAAGTTAATTGCCATGTCATTCAATTTTGTGATGTGGTGCATAATGTAATGTTATGTTTAAACAAGCCATGAGCCCACAAGTCCTGAGTGGGCAGGTAGGATTATTCATTAAGTGAATGTTGGTGAAGATTCTCAGTCATCCAGATCATCCAATAAAAGTGTAAAAAACACAACAACAGTTCAGTTCTGAAGCTGAAGAAGTTTGCCTCCCATCCAGAAAGCCTTCTCAATTGAAAATGTCGAGTAGTGAAGACTCTCAAGCTGTATAGACCTGCCAGCGAGGCCTCGTTAGAGATTAGATTCACCTGGAACTGACCATCCCTCGCAATGGATAGTTTTTAGGCTCATCGTTTGCCTGTATCACAGGAGAAATGTTGTGATCACATGCACGGAGGTGTGAATTGGGGTGAAACTTAGCAGGAATCAAACCTGTTGCTGTGTTGTACGTTTTTGAAAGTTGAAACATGAGCCCTCCTCCTCTGTTTAAGGTTGTTTTTTCTCGCTTTACGTAAATGACTCTCAAACTATCTGTCTTCTGTCTTCCTTCACCCCTGTATTAAGAGAGGGATGAGAGACTTTTAGAACAGCCAATAGCTATTTACTTTCCAACAGAGTGCCATGCATTGTCCATGCAAAAAATGGTCTTCTCTTTGTATTCCAATTTTCTCTCAGTCTAAAAACAATTCATGGTAGGTTTTCTAGAAACTATAAATCACAAAATGTTTTAAATTTCTGAGTTAAATGTTGTCTCATTTCTTAGGATTTTGACACTGTGGTGTATTAGTCTGCCATTTTTAGTGCTCAACACTAAAATACTGAATCGTTTTTTTTATTACCTGAAAGTAGTTAAAGACTTATGAATTTCCTTATAAAATGGAAATAAACTGTCTCTATCTCCCTCTGAACGATTGTTTTGAATTCCTCATACAACTGGTTAGTAATTGTTACTTAAACTTTTGTGTGATACAGTTTCTTTTGTATGTAAACGACTGCAGAAGGGTATGCCTTTATCTCTGAGTGTCATACTCAGTTACTGGCCAGTAACCGATAATAGCACAATGCCTCCAAGCAACAATGCCCCACATTACACAATAGATCTGAAGTGACTAGTGTTGAGGGCAGATCCACGGCAGGCACACTCATGTCTGTGGGCTTGTTGGAGCTTCATCAACTGCCTCAAACATTAACAAAAGATAATTTTAAAAAGAACAAAGCTCTCAAATGGCTTACATTTTGCCCTGATATTCATGCCAGTGTTTCATAAATGGCCTCATTTAAAATTTGCCACATCTGAGCTGTGAAACAAATGGCGCAGAGCCCCATAAGGCTTGTGGGATGGGCTGAGACTGTGGCCAACATTTGTTTAAGTTCTACTGAAATCAAAGTTTTTGGCTCTTTTATTTTCAAATAATCTCACTGAGCAGACGATGTAGACCCCATTTATTTTCCTATACTACATAAAACACTAACCCGCCACCCAAGCCGTAAATCATCATTTACTGATAGAATTCAAGCCACTTTGCCACTGGAGGGTTCCCGCTACGATTTAGGATGAGCAACAATTTAAAACAACTTTGCGAACAGCCAAATCATGACTGGGGATGAAAAATGTCAATATCCATAACTGTGATACAAAATAGGACTTTCCCCCAGAGGATACGCACACACACTCCTTAAGTTTTGACTCACCCAAAACCTGTTTCTTGGCACAAATTGAAAACCCTTTCAAGCAATGATTGAGGAAAGGTGGAAGCACTGATTATGTGAAGGTATTCCAGCCTGACCTGGATTTGAGGGGTTATTAGGGTGAAGTGCTCCCACTACCCGACGCTCAAACCCTCCTTTACCTCACTCCATCCTTTCTGAGGGCCCTCATCATCAGCCATTAATGCAGGCATAGCTGTGCCTGCATCTAAATGTTTCATTATGGCATGAGTGCAGATACCAATTTCTGCACCCATTTCTCCCCACTTTTCCCGGTGTGCCCCCCATATACACTCTGCACCCTCTGCCTCTCCTCCAACCTCTCACACTGAGGGAGGAGAGATAAGCATGACAAATTAAAATAAATGAGAGTGAAGAAAAAGGTGGTGCGGGGACAATGCCAGTGCCCTAGCTCCTCCTCCGCCTTCTCCTCCTCTGCTTGGAAAGGGAAAAAGAAGATGACAGCAAAAAAGAGATGCAACAAAAAGATCTCAACTGAGAAAAGAAGAAAGGGGGTGAGTGGTGGTGAGAAAGACAAATTATTTATCCAACCATTATTATCATTTCACCACCAGCTGTCCTTGCTAAGAACTGCAGTTTCATCCTCTGCTCCCTCTGTACTCTCTGAGTAATGAGTGGCAGTAATTGGGGTATCTTACTGACCTTTGCTGCTCTTTGTCTCCACATGTGCAGATCTATATGCACCGTTGTGCCACAGGAACCCTGCTCGGGTTATGTCATTTACAACATTCTGTCTTATTCTATACAGCTCAGAAAGCACTTTTAACAATGTTTTACTATATAACATGACATGTCAGGCTGATCTTGTCAGAGAAGAGGATATGGGCAATAATGGTGACTGGTCCAAGAGGACTAGTCGCGTCATAACAATTCAAATCCGCTTGGCTTTATTGTCAGCCCATTTGGAGCTTTGCAAGAATTTAGATTTAGACTTTATTTAATGATATTTCACTGTATTGGGGCAGGGGGAGGTATCTTTTACTTTAAAAAGTGCTCTTTATTGAAATGAATTACCATCTAACTTCTAGATATAAAAGAGTACCAATGACATAAAATTCAGTAAATAATATAAACCCAAGTAAAACACACCTGCAGATATACTGAGCATTAGCATATTTGCTTATAAAAACAATCAAAAATCCCAAAACAATGAAGAAAAACAGAATCCTGAGGCCTTTTTGCTCATCTACTGACAGCTGTCTTGTAGAAAAAGCTTGTTGATTTCTTTACATGAGGCAAGAGTTCTTGACAAACAAGGGTTTTAGCATGAGGGTAAGCTGAGCCAAACTGACACAAGCATCCAATCCTTCGAGTGAGGGCTGTGATTTTCAAATCTAGATATCAAAGGGAGTAGATGGAATCAGATTTGGTTATTCCTTGTCTTTATCAAAAGTATTTGTATTTAAACTGTTTTAAATGGTGTTTAAATTTACATTTTTAGATCCCTGGGAACAAACCAGACAATTCGCACATGTGATTCTTAATATCAATGTATAGGAGAAGAACAAACAAAGCAAAGTACCTAAATAAACTGCTTGAAAAAATTCCCATCAACAAAGGTCTTATATAATAAAATAATTGCAAGTGGTAAGTTTGTTAGGTTGATATATCTTTGATTAATAGCCTAAACTACCATCCATCTTTATCAGTGTTTTGTATGTTTTTGACTGTAGAACAAGATTATAGAATCAGTGTACAAAGGTGAATGCACACCCGGAAGTGAACATGACAGCATAAGGGCCTCCTGTAATCAACATGAGTAGAATTACTGCAGCAATAATTGAGAACCCCAGAGGGTTTGATAAAACAATTTGACAGGGACATATGAAGGGGTACAACGTGGCATGCATGAACCACACGATATGATAGTTGTAATTTTGGTTATTGGTAATTTTCGTAAATCTTATGATTGTGGAAATTGGGATGTTTTGAAGATGTTGAGACAAACTATCTGTTGTGATTTTATACTTTAACTTTATTAATAATTACATTTTCTGACAAATGCAAATGTAAACAAAGTTCATGTGGTAGCCATCACAGCAATGGCATAAAACAGTACAATCCCAGACTTTGCCCTTTATAAAAATGGACTCATGATAATTATTGTTCTTTGTAGTTTAGCACCTGAACACTGTGACAGAATCAAGTGATTATAAATGAATAACCTTGGTAACATTGCAGTTAGCTAGGTAGAGTTTAGAGCACAGAAAGTCTGCAGTATTCTACTGGTAATGTGGCTTAGGGTCAATGCACATGTTCACCCTCTTCAACTTAATGTTGTACCGGGGCATGTGTTTACAAGTGCAAGTATCCTTGCTGAATGTGTATCTTTTAATTTTTGTTGCATCTGAGCAACAACCATAATCGTTGGGAGATGTTGACAGATGTTTTTTTGGTTCACAGCAACTTTATCCTTTATCTTGTATCATGGTTACATATATCTATCAAGACTAATCAGAATTTCAGATATGTGGTCATTTTACTTGGTGTTTTTCATTTATATTTGTGGTGTGTTGAAAAAATAGTTTAGATTTTTTTTTAAAAAGTAGTTTTAATATTATTTTGCCCAAAATAGCACCTACAATAAATCAGAACAAAGTGTGCAAAAAAGATGATGGGAAGTATGTTTAAAAACAATGCAGTACATTCTTACATATACCTGTAAGAATGTACCTGCCTCATCCAACCACTCCCTGCCAGAACGCCTCGTCTTGTTTCACCATCTGCATGTGTTTTTCCCCAGTGACTTCTTGTCGTTTTCAAGCAATGATTGAGGAATTGTGGAAGTGTGGATTATGTGAAGGTATTCCAGCCTGATCTGTATTTGACTGGTTATTAGGGTGAAGTTCTCCCACTACCCAACACTCAAACCCTGCTTTACCCCACTCCATCCTTTCTTAGGCCCAGATAAAGGATCTGGTGGAGGACTATAGAAGGGCCTTAAAGGCATTTTATTACCATCCAGCCTCACCATCCATCCTTAGATCTACCAGAAGGAGTCAGTCTGAGACTAGCATGCAAGCCACTGACCCAGTTGGCATCAGAGCGGACGCACTGGAGTTTGTCCATGGCAGAGAGGATGCATCTGAGTTTGTCCATGTCAGAGAGGACGCATCTGAATTTGTTCTCGTCAGAGAGGATGCACCTGAACCCGCTCATGTCAGTGAGGACATATCTGAACCCGCTCACATCAGTGAGGACGTATCTGTGCCATCTTACGTCACTGTGAACATCTCAGAGCCTGTCTACATCTGGAAGGATGTTCCTGACCCAGTTCCTGCCTCTGAGGGTCCACTGGATGCCTCTGGTCCTGTTCCTGCCTCTGAAGGTCCGATGAACTCCTCAGCTCCTGTTCTCAACACTGAGGGTGTTGTGGATACCTCGGCTCCAGTTCTCGTATCTGAGGTTCTGGTGGATGCTTCAGCTCCAGTCTTCACTCCAGAGTCCATCAAGGAGTGGGTGCAGGGGGACCCGCCTCCGGTCTTTGTGCCAAAGTCTCTCAAGGAGGGGGTCCAGGTAGGTCCACGTCTGGTTTTTGTTTCAGAGTTTCTCGAAGAGGGGGTCACGGTGGACCCATCTCCGGTTTTCACTCCAGAGTTCCACGAGAAGGGGGTGCAGGTGAATCCACCTCCAGTCTTCGTACCTGTACTTGTTGAGATGAAGGTCCATTGGGATCTGTCTCTAGTCAGTGCATCAGAATTCATTGAAGGGGGGTCCAAGCATCCAGGGCCCCATGATTATTACAAGGTCCCGAAGTTGCTCCAGGGCCTCCCGCTACCTGAGCTGTTGAGACTGATGCCATTTCCCGCTCTTCTGTATGAGTTGCTGTGAGGCCTGCTACAGGGGACCCTGGGCACCTAGCTTCAGGTTATGTCAAACCTCAGGCTTCAGGAATGTCAGACCCCAAGCCTCAGGATACGTCAGACTCCAAGCTCCTGGACATATCAGACCCTGAGCTCCAGGTCTCATTTGATGCCAAGCTCCAGGTCTCGTCTGACACCATGCTCCAGGCTTCATCTGATTCCAAGCTCCGTGTCTTGTCTGATGGCCAGCTCCAGGTCTCATCTGATGCCCAGCTCTAGGTCTCATCTGATGCTCAGCTCCAGGTCACGTCTGAAGCTCAGCCTAAGGCAAGACATGGGTCACTCATACAAGGTTCTTGTTTGCATCGTGGGCGCCCAACAAGAGTCCTGAACCGTTGCAGACGGTCGCCAAGAGCCCTGCTCTATCGAGGACGTCCTGAGATCTTGGTAAACCTGGAGGACCCTCTGAGCCAACCGCTAAGGATTTTTCATCACCGGGTAAGGCCTCTGGAGTCTCTGCTGTGCTGGGAAAGGCCTCCAGAGAGCTTGCCATGCCGTGGTCTGCCTCCGGGCCTACCCCATGAGGCCCTGTCACATCGGGGTCCATCTCTGGGCCATTCACCTGAAGTCTTAGTTCGTCCTCTTAGGATTGTTTTTTGTTTTAGACTCTTGCGTCCTTCTAAGGCCCCTTCCACACGCCATGTCTGGGTTGTTTTTTGTTTGATTTTTGGACTCTTCCACCTGCTGCCATTAATTATCCGCTAAGTCATTCCAACTATTCCTCTACCTACATATACCTGCCTCATCCAACCGCTCCCTGCCAGAACTTCTCTTATTTCTCCCTCTGCATGTGTTGTTCCCCAGTGACTTCTTGTGATTTTGCCTGTGTGATTCCTAGTCTGTTTCCTAGTGCTTGTTTGTACTGCCTGGAAAACGTTTCTGTTGAGAATTATGTGTCTTCCTTTGCTCACACTGGAAACACGTCAGCGGCTTCTAATCCAGTCTGATTCTGCCTGCAACTTTGGGTCAGTCTGGATCTGCCTGCAATTCATCTGTTCAAGTTGTCCTATGCCTGCATACCTGCTCAAGTCAGCCTCAGCCTGCATCCTCTGGTCAAATCTACCAGACCAGAAGATGGTCTGGTAGTGCCCCCCCCCCCCCCAAGTTTCTCCAGTTCCCTTTTTCCCAGCCTCTCAATAAAACCTTTAAACTGCATATCTGCCACCGTGGCTGTTGTCCCATTTAGAATTGTAATGGAAAAAAAACACCTGACAGCATATGTATTGATGACTTTTCCAGAGTTCCTACTTAGCTGTTAATAACCTATAATGGAGTTACAATAGAAAAGATCTTGTGTCTCAACATGACATTGTGGTATGGGTGCTGCTCATTACATGAAAGGAAGGATTTACCACAAGTGGTGAGGTCAGCACAGCGGATTGTGTGATGCTGTCTACAGGATCTAGACATGGTCTTTGTTGCATTAGTCCAGAAAAGGGACAGACATATTGCCAGAGATCCCAGTATTTGTCTCATTTCCATCAGGGAAATGATTTGGGAACATGAGATCAAATATGAACAGACTTAAAAACAGCTTCTTTCCCAAAGCTATAAGGACTATCAGCCCCTCCTGAGAATAGACCACCAGCCCAGCTCATAGTATGTTACAACCACACTACTGGTTCCACAGGTTTGCCATCTGATGATATTCATTTACACAGTCTCTCACTTGCAAATGTGTATTTGCACACTTCAATTTATCTGGGACTGTCTGTTTAGACAATACAAAAAGACAATCACAACAGAGCAACTGTCATAACAGTTTTATTTTACTGAGTAAATGTTTATTATTGCTATTATATAAATATGAAGTACAGGGCCGCACAGTGACGCAGTGGGTAACGCTGTTCCCATGAAGCAAGAAGGTCCTTGGTTCAAGTCCTACCGGTCCCCTGGGTCTTTATGCATGGAGTTTGCATGTTCTCCCTATGCATGCGTGAGTTCTCTCCTGGTACTCCAGCTGCCTCAACATGAATATTAGGTTAATTGACCTCTCTAAATTCTCCTTAGGCTTAAGTGTGTGAGAATGTTTTTTTTTGTCCTGTTTGTCTTTGTTGCCCTGCAATAGACTGGTGACCTGTCCAGGGTGTACCCCGCCTCTCGCCCATTCACAGCTGAAGATATGCACCAACATCCCTAGCGACCTCACGATGGATAGATGTGTTAGAAAATGGATGGATGGAAGGATGGAAGGATGTGGGTCACTTTTAACCCACAAGACAACACAAGGGTTAAGTCCAGTGTTGGCCACTGCAATGAACTGATTTAAAACAAAATACTTAGGAAGGTTGTGTCTGTGTGTTATGTGTAATAATGAGCATTCTGAGCTGGTGTTTGCCACATCAAAAATGTCATTATGGTAACAATGACAATAAAGATTATTGATTCTTCAAGGACAATGAAACATGCAACATGGTTGTCCCTCTCTTACAAAGCTGTTATTGCAAGCAAAGACTCAGGCAAAGGTCATACACAAACTGGCAGATGAGATCCAGAGGGTTGGACAAAGGGTGTGGTCCAGTGAACAGGTCACCTGGTCAATGTCCTGAAAATCAGAAGCCAAAGAAGAAATCCAACCAGACAACAGACAACTGCAAACTAACTGATTGCCCTTGACCTAAACTGACAGGCAGGGTATGTGAGCACTATTCAGATAAAAAAGTGTGAGGCCCCATGGTAACTCTGGTTGAGCTAAGGAGATTCATAACTCAAGCCGGAATTCTGTTGACATGGCAACTATTAAAGGCATACTATGCAACATTTTTCAGTTAATTAATGTGTTCCATACCGTTTTGGATGATTAAATGAGTCATTTCAGGTCGAACAAAGGTTTTCTCGGCCGCCCTGGGGGTCTGTGGGGGAAATACCGCACTTGCAATTGCAAGAGCTCACGGCCCGCACACACAGAAGTCTTGCTTTACGGCGATATGCACACACGAAAGCAACAACAAAGAACCGCGTGTTAACGTCAAATAAACATGCAAGCATATCGAGTTTTATTGTTATTATTATTATTATTATTATTATTATTGATGTAAACATGATCATTTAAACATATCATTTTTTATGTTGGCGAGACGCTACCACCGCAGTAGCGTCTCGCAAACATAAAAAAAAAAAAAAAAAAATAATAATAATAATAATAATAATAATAATAATAATAATAAAACTGGCGAGGCGGCGGCCGCGGCTTGGCGAGGCGACGGCGGCGGCGGCGACCGCCTCGCCGAGATAGCGCTGCGGGAAGCTTGATGTTCATACCTTCACTGTGTTAGTCATTGTTTGTACTGCCATTTTTTCCACTTTTCGTTGCGTTCGCCTGTCTGCTAAGCTCAAAACAACCGCGCCTGGCTTGACGGGGAAACCAGAACAGCTGAGCGTCTTTATGACAGTGCACTTTTACTTTCGCCCTCTGGGGGGAGCCACGCTGGAAAATCAACCCCGGTTGCATAGTATACCTTTAACAGTTAATATTAAGAGCTATAAGAAGAAAGCCATCATTGAAATAAAACTCTAGGGAACCTTGTTTAAAGCCGCAAGCCCCATATGAGATTCACCAAACATGTAGAATAACATTTTCTGATAAGATATGATCTGTAGGCCAAAAGCAAAATGCTGTGCGGATGTAAATTAACACTGCACATCCTCCTCATTGTCATGTTTGTATGTGAGAACCCAAAATCAAGCCAACACAGAGCATGTTTTAAAGTGGGTTTATTGGAAATGTTATAGACCAGTTCACGCGTGACGTCAGCGCTACATCTGGGTCCCGCGGGTAGACAAAAAACAGTACTGTTCTCGTCTACTACATGACAAAAAGGGGTGATTTAGAGCGTACTTTTAGTTAGTTTATTTTTGGAATCTAAACAATGTCTACGACTTGTTGTGCTCCCGGTTGCACAGACAGGTATTCCAATTCGTTGGATGTACGTTTCTGTCGTTTACCGAAGGAGGAAGGACGAAGAAAGAAATGGATAATTTCAATGAAAAGAGCGCAGGCAGACACTCCCAATGGACTGGGGGAGCCATCATAGCACAACAGAATATGCAGTCTACACTTCATCTCCGGTAAATACAACTTAATTTTGCACTGGTCATTGTTCTACTTAAATAGCGGCGACGGGGAGGTGGTGATCGCTAGACGGGGCCGGGAGAAGCGGAGTCGCTGCAGCAGCAGCACGCCGCATCATTCTAGTTTTCTTCGAGCAATCATTGTGCAATAATGTTCACTAGACAGTGGCTGCATTACGCCCATGTTCACGCGCGCTAGTACGTCTGTGTTTACGCTGCAATGTCGCCGACACCCCCACCCATTTTAACAAGACAAAAACACCCAAATAATCCTTTGTGAACAATGTTTTTTTTAACCTTCCTCTCTGCTGAGGCGCGGTCTGTGTCCAACTCCGCTTTCTGCTGTTACGCAAACATGTCTGAACATCCATCCATTTTCTGACCCGCTTAATCCCTCATGGCGTCGCGGGGGTTGCTGGTGCCGATATAAAATTACTGTAGCCGTCCAGTGGTTTTAGGGGCTTTCGTGCTCTCTCGTCTGTACTGGCCTGCGTGTTTATAAGGCAGCTGTATATGTCGCGGTACGAAACACTTGGCCAGCATTACACAGACTCGCTCCGTCCCTTCAGGCTTTTGCTGCGTTGATCTGGCAATCTGATACCATCAACCATCAACTTACTCTTAAAACGATCTTGTAATGGTTATCTAAAGAAGAAAAATACGTGGAGAACTCGTCAGTTTCTCTGTTTGCGTCCGCCATTGTGTTCGCCTTTTGCCTACCAGTCCGGCGACTGGTAGGCAAAAACCCGCATCAACACAATAACAATGAACTGGTCTATATGCTGACAGACCAATAGTTGCTGGCAGAGTCAGACTTGACCAGATGCGGACTGAGCACATGAGAACTGAAAGCAGAACTGAAAGGTATATATGATGGCTGGGGAACAGGTGAGCAGAGTAAAAACAGATAAGTGGAACTGGTCTGGGCTGATGATGGAGCTAATTTGAGGGTGACAGAGGTGACAGAGCTAATTATAGACAAGTCTGGAAAAGTCTAAAACAAACAAATTAAAAAAACTAAACCATGACACTCATGGTAAAACAAAAACTGCTCAGCAACATGTTGTGAGCATGCTTTTCCTTCAGCAGGGAAAGGAAGACTGATCAGAGTTTGTGAAAATACCTAGAGTTAAATACAGGTAAACGGCTAACAAACACGATAATGGTGGAGGTGAGTGCAAGTTAAAAAGTAAAAAACAGAAGATGAGTGGTCAACACAAAAACAGGAATTAATGAGAAGAAAAGACACACAATGGGTAACCAAGAATGAAGCTGGAGGCATAATGAAAGGAACTGACAAACAATAAAGGATAACCTATTGATGTGGTGATTCCTGGATACAAAAGAGGTGACACTAATTGACATCAAGGCTGCAGTTGTGGGAACTGGAGAGGAACAAAGAAAACGACTGAATAGATTGCTAAACACAGGGAATCACAAGGAAGCAATAACTAAACAGAGGAACACAAACAACTCGTAAACAACTCAGTCACAAGGAAAACCTGAAGTAAATGGAACCACGTACACAATACATACATCAAAGTAAACAGGAACTAAGATCTACAAAGATAAATCATGACCAAGACTAAAACTCCTATCTTTGCAATGTAAAGAACACTCAAAAGCAAATCACCAAGGATCATGACCTGTTGATGCTGCAAAAGATTCAAAACTAGGGGTTGAGGTTCATCTCCAACCAGGACAACCTAAACATACAGCCAGAGCTTTAGTTGAGAACCTGGGCTGAGACTTGAAAATCGTTGTTCAACAGATGCTGTCCAACCATTCGGACTGAACTTGAAGTATTTTCCAAAAAATAATGGGCAACATCTTCCACTCTTCACATGTGTAATGCTGGTAAAAACACCCTTTAATTTTTAGTCTGTTTTTTTACTTTGCTTACAAAAAAACAAACAAACATGTATACCTGTCCTCTTATAGAACAGTTATGCACAGCTTTGTTTTTGCCTATCACATTAAACTCTAATAAAATCCATAGAAAAATTCAATGAGTATTAATACTTTTGCAACAACCAGGAACTAAATTAACAAACACCCCACTTTAGGTGATTACTTTGAAAAAGTTGCACCCTGTGCTATTTCCTCAAATTAGTTTTCACAGCTTCAGCATTAGCAGCAGTCAGACTGACCCTTTTTCCTTTGCAACAAAACTTTGTGAAATATTATAACAAACAAATATCTCCATTTTGAGGTTATGTTAACCTCACAGAAGACTTTTCTCATAACTTCTCAATCAAACTCCCAACATTAGCACTGAGACTGCTGAGGTTCTGTGAGGAGGCGGATGGGACAAATCAATAAATTGATACACTGACACAGATGTCTGTCAATTCAGAGGACTCTTCTCAGAAAAACTATAATTTTTTGCTCAAAGCTGTAAAACTAACCTAAAGGTTGGTCCTGATGTAGATAGAATGTTACTGTTTGTAAATGTTGTCCTGTTTTATTTATGTATCCCTGTGTGTGTGTGTGTGTGTGTGTGTGTGTGTGTGTGTGTGTGTGTGTGTGTGTGTGTGTGTGTGTATATATCTATATCTATATATATATTTTATTTATTTTTTCTAAAATGTATTTATGTAACGTGATGTAGATAGCTGTTTAGCACAGGAAAGCAATGGTTGGCATTGACACCTCAGTTTAATTTTATGTCCTTTAATTAGTTTATACAGAGTGGTGGGTAATATTTAAAAGGTGCCATGACATCACTGTATAAACCATTTCATGTAGCTGATTTTGCTGATGATATGCAGCTCTACCAAGTTACCAGGTTTTCCAGTTATAAACACCTTTCTTACATTTGACAGCATTTATAAATTATATAAACTCATGGTCATGGGCACTGCGATAGACTGGTGACTTGTCCAGGGTTGCCCATTGACAACTGGATATAGACACCAGCACCCCATACAACCCCACAAGGGATAGACGTGTTAGAATATGGATAGAGATGGATAAACATATGGGTCATGGCAACGATGTGATCGCCACCTTCTGTATCGGTATAGATGTTTTTTTGAGGGAATAATGGGCATTCCTCAAATGACGTCAAATTACTAAATTTAGAACAGGGAGTGCACCTGCATCGCAGCCATCCTGTGGTCGGACAAGCTGTATAGAGTGGTGAAGCAGACGTTATTCCCCGTTATTCCCCGAATATTGTATCAGTAAATATAATGGTAACAAAGAAACACTGCTGCTTCGGTATCGGGAGTGACTCTCGATATGGCCATCGTGACCATATGAAAGGTTTTTGGAAATTTAGACTATTGTATCCTAGATTTCTTTCCCCCTGGTTTAATAACATATTTGGGTCTTACGTTGGCACTATTGATGTTTATAGGTCTCACTCCCTCGGTCTCCTTGGTTTCCTTCTGCCTCCACTGCTCCTCAAAATACTCAATTTTTACATCAGTATATAAGCTCAACGATCATTGCCGGATTCTTCCATTTCACTAAGTTACTTTACGCTGTTTAATTAAACGATAAACATGCTCACCCCAAGTTTTTGTCTGCAGTGTCAGAGATGTAATTCTGGCCTCTAAAAAGCCAAACATCCCAGTCCTTGTAGTTTCTATTTTGCATCTCACAAGAACTAAAAGCAACTCTGTCAAATTAAAAGAATAATGCTACATGTGTTATTGTGATAAGGAATGCAAGATGAACCAAAACAGTGGCACTACCAGATAATTATGAGTGTGTGTGTGTGTGTGTGTGTGTGTGTGTGTGTGTGTGTGTGTGTGTGTGTGTGTGTGTGTGTGTGGCAGGGGAGCGCATAGGGGGGTCAAGAGTTTTTAAAAGAGGGTCCAATGAAATTTGACACAGCAAATAATAGCAATATAGATGTGAAGGATTTACTGATCCCAGTCTATCATGGGTAAAACATAATTGAAATGCATGCTGCTGACTGCTAATTTATTTTAATGGTTCAACAAATATGAAACAAGAAGCTCAAACCAAGTTTAAAACAAACCACTCAGATGACTCTGCAGTAGTCAGGGGGAATCAGAGATGGACAAGAAGCTGAATACAGAGAGCTGGTGGACTGCTTTGTGGCGTAGTGTGAAAGCAATCATCTCATCTTGAATGTGAACAAAACAAAGGAGATAATTGTAGATTTCAGGAGAAACAAGATTAGATCAAACTCAATTTCCATCATAGGAGAAGATGTGCAGATGGTTGAGGAATATAAATACCTCAGTATTCATCTGGACAACAGACTGGGATGGAGATGCAACAATGAAGCCATCTGTTGGGACAGCAGAATCAGAACCAGGGACCTAAAAAGTCTCCACAACCTGATAAACAAGGCTGACTCAGTTCTGGGGATGACTGTGGAACCTCTGGCGATGATAATGCAAAGAAGGATTTTGCATAAAATCAAGAAAATGATGGACAATCCTGAAAATCCTCTTCATGACACTGTCACAGGAAAACCAAGTCTCTTTAGTCAAAGGCTTCTTCAGATAGGTTTTAAAACAGACTGCTACAGGAGATTTTTCCTGCCCACAGCCATCACCATCTATAATAACTTCTTGACCAAAAGAGTTACATCAACATTTAATTTCCCTCTGGGATAAATAAAGTATCTTTGAATTGAATATGAATTGAGTAAAACACATGTAGTGAGAGCAAGAGGACCTGCATGTGAGGTAACACAGAATGGAACATGAAGTGATTAATTAAGACGCATAACTTAAAGGCAGAAACAAACCTCCAAAATAAAAATAAGACATGAGCAAAAACAAACCAGAACAGAACCAAAATCTTATCAAGCACCACACAGTAATCTTATGTCTAACAGCCATTAACTCTACCTTGCTCCAAGGGGTCAGAGCTTTTTATTGCCCGATTGGAGTGGCATTGGACAGCAAAGATATTAAAAAACAGCTGTTATCCAGGGCCAAACTGAACCATAATATAACATAGTTTTAGTTCAACCAAAGTGTATTGGTTCAATTATTACTTGCACCCCGAGGGAAATATATACACTCTGTGAAAGCCTGGACTGTATACGGCTATAAAAAGCTATCAAGAATGCTATGTTATGATAATAATTTAAAACAAGTGTTTTTTTTTTTCTTTTTGTTAAAGCATAGGGTTGAGCAAAATGGTGCACTTCTTATTGTTAGTATTAAGTTTGTTGCTGTGCCAATAGGAGATGACAAGAGTCCCAAAGAAACCTTTCTGATTCTATTTTTATGATGGTATTTTATGATCCATTATGTGCAGAAGAAAAACCCGACAGCACACTTTGAAGGCCATATTACTCAAGAGTGGTTTTCACTGCAAATAAGCAATGATTGTGTGCTCTCTGACAAACACTTTGCTTTCATTTGACTTACTAATATGTGAAGACTAAATCAGTGTTATATGTTTTCCATTAAACACAGGAAATATGTCTGTTGTATTAGTGGTAACAGATCTACTTTTAAAATATAGTATCATAATGATTATATATATATATATATATATATATATATATATATATATATATATATATATATATATATATATATATATAATTTTTTTTTTTTTTTTGCAATTGCTAACATGTATTATATGTAGTTAAGATACTTTTTTTAAACTCTTAGCACATCTACATCATACAATGGGCTAATTTTTCAATTTCTGCTCAAAATCAAATTTTATAATTAAACACAAACTCTTCATTTTAAAATACAATATTATCTTTTTCTACACAGACCACTTTATCAAAGAATAGAACATCTGACTTAAGATAAAATCATTCTGTTAAACATTAGCTTATGTATTTATTTTACAATGTATGCAGAGTCAATTCATTTTTAAGAGTTGGATTTGAGCCATTAGATCACTGAACACCAAATCTGTTTGTCCTTTGCTGTTGCTGTATCTCTTGCTTTAAACAGGAAATAGCAGAATGCCTCGCAGTGAACAAATTCCGCAAGAAAGAAACAAAAATGCATCTTTCCAGTCTGCAGTAATATTATAAATAGCTATGTGTCAGTCACTGAGGCCTTATACACACTTAGCTTTTTATAAAAATGAATGTCTCCCTCACATGTTTTTAAAAAATAATATGGTATACACATCATTGTTTTCAGACAAACAGACAGCTAAGCATTGTCATAAACATGTCCAAAGCATAGGGGGCAGTGTACAGTGAAGCTAAACTCCAAAATCCTTCAGAACAATGGTGACGTTGAAAGCATTGTGCCTCTGTATTGGGAGGGAGAGTTGGTGTAAAACAGCTGACCTCCAAGCGTACTTTCTCCTTTGCATCAACGTAGTGGTGCAGTTGAGCTTGTAAAAACGAACAAGGAAAAACATCTCAACCAACAGTAATGTTTATAACGTTCCATGTTTGATTGTACTTTTAAGTCTCGATACTGAGGTGAAAACAGGAAGGGCTGTGTGGTTGCCAGGGTAATCTAAGTTAGAAATAAACAATCAGAGAAGCTATAGATTTTGGAGCACGGTATTTGTTCAGTTTAAAGAAACTACACCTGGATGTTCTTTTGCATGGTTAAGAAAATATTTTTACCCAATGTATTATGAGGTAAAATACATAATTTAGTGATAACAATTGAGTAACTGATTGTGTGATCGAGAGAGTCCAGGCTTTTTTTAGTAGGAATAACCAGTGAAACGGGGACAATCCAGGACAACTTTTCTCTGCCAATGTCGCAACAAGCTGCGGGTGCCTTTGCTAAACGGATTCTCCTCCAGTGTGTGCATGGCAGGGTGTGTAAACAGAAAAGCATGGCATCCTTGTAAGTGTTGACCATTAACATAAGAAAATATATGTGATGTAGCCATTTCAGTAAAAAAACCTAAGTAAAGTCCCTCTGATGAAACCTTATTTCTTCCGGGTGATTGTGGCAGAGCTTGAGGTACGTGTTTAGTCTTGTGCTTGTTCTATGTGAGGACAGTCCAGTAGGGAGGGAGAAAAAATGTGTTTTTTCCCAATGAGAAACAGTTTAGATAAAACTGAACTGTTTTTTTCACTCATAGTTTGATTTTTTTTATGCAGAATCAGGTGTAGTTCCTTTAACAATGATCAGAAATGTAATGCACCACGGACATAGTAGGAACAAGTTGGCAGAGCACAAACTGAGAAAAGCGTGAAAAAAACTAAACTTTATGAGAAAATAGTAATTTTTTTGTTTTATTGCAAATCATGTTTGATGGAGTTAGGATGAAACATCTCAATACTTTAAATGACTGTTTTGAAGATTTTAAAAAGATACATTTTGTATTTATACTCGGGATATTTTCAGCTTAAAATCCCCCCGATCGGTATCAGTATGTCGGGGTGGGGAAAGCCACAGCTCATTATTATAACGTCTTTGTGTGGCTCCGCGGAGCCTTTTGTTATGCGTGTCGGCCAATAAGCTCCGTGCTTGAAGAGAGCAGATGGCTACTTATGCAGCTACTTAACTTAATTTTTCCTTCTGATAAACTATTTCATTAAACCTTTGTACAGCTTAACATCTTATTGACTGATTTTCTATACCTTCTTTTCTGTGCAGGATAAGGTACCTCTCTCCAGCAATTAATGGGCAAGAGGCTGGGGCAAAGCGTACATACTGGGCAGAATGTCAAATGACAGGATGTTTTGACATCCTGGACAGGATGACAAAATGGAAATGCCGCTGTTGAAAAGTTAGGCGGGGCTGTATATGGTGAATATTGTTTGTAGAGTTTTACATTTTATTTTTTATGTTTTCATAATATATGCATAATTCTTTCTAGATATTTAATCAAAAAGCATAAAGTACAGATGCTAATACAAAATAATTTAGGCTGCATCTGAAAATGTCTAATTATAGCTCCCACTATCATGGGAAGGGAACGAGCTTCGGACTGCTTTACCAATGTCAAACAGCCTTTAACTCATACGTAACTGTTACATGGATAATTCTAGTCAAATCCGGGCCTACAGCCTTCTGAAAAAAAATACAAAGTGTGTGATCTCTTCTCTCTAGACATTTTTTTAATTTCTGTGAGTTAGGCTGTGTGTATATGTCATGTCACGCAAAGGATTGTGGGATTCCATATAGGTCGTTAAAACCAGTAAGGGACCTTACAAGGTTCCTATGCTAAAGGATCTATGAGAGGATGCGCACAGGCTCCTTTTCCTACCGCCTTCTCTGTTCACTGCATTATTCGGACAGCACTTATCATGGTGAGAAGGAGACAACCATGAAAAGAGCACGTGCTCTAAAATTGTCACCTTCATGAATGAATGAAATCTCGGCAGCTCCTCCTGACTATAAAAATAATTCACTTTCATCTACTGTATCTGTTGCTTTCAAGCTGAATTTTAAGGACTTTATTTGAAAAAAAAAACCTTCTAAAGACACAAAACAGAAAAATGGCCAGTTCCAACTGAATTTTTTAAACATATGGTCATGAATTTCTGACAAGAAATATACCGATACTCTTCATTACCTAAACGGTGATTGAAAAATACTGTATACATATAAAAATAATGATCTTCAAAAGGTATTTTGTGACTTCATGGGAATGTTACGTATTAGTTTAGAATACTATATCTGCAGTTTAATATTTGCAAATATCAGTAATTAGTAGATTTTGCAGTGACATGTCAGTTTTAAATTAGAAGAAGGTGGTATGATTAAATACATAAGAAATAGACAATTCTTTAAAAAACATGTATATTACAGCAAAACTCAATAAACAGTTTGATACAAGTGAAGCAAGAACCTCTAAAGTAGCATCTGGAACTCCTTAGATTTTCCCTTTGATACTTCTTTTCTGTCAGGATGCTTCACACCTCATATTTTTTATATTATGTCTAACTTTTATTTTATGTTCTATTATCCATCTTTCTTTGCATCAGGACATGGCAAATGAGTAGTGGGAATTGAAAAATCTCCAAGCATAGACACAAGAGGCTGAATATAAACAATGGAACTTTTCTACAAACCCTTTCTTGTCTTACATTTGCTTTCCACTCTTGAAGCTCCTCTCAAGCTGTCCACTACACGGCATGTCGTATATAAAATTACGCTCTTTCTGCAAAGGGAGCAGTGATATGAAGACATCAGATTGTATAGTTGCATTACAGTATCTGAAATGTAACTGTGAAAAATTGCCTCAGAAACCTACAAAATTCCCCATGCTTGTTGGAAATTAGCTCCTGCAATCTGACCATGCCATTAATGCTACAACAGATATTTATAGAAATGGACAGTTTTGACTGCAGAAGTAGCACCCTGTTTGAGGTCAGACACCTCCCACTGTTGGTGTTTGTTCAAGGCTTTTAATGAAATTTGCTCCCGGTCATTAGGCCCCCTGTCTGACATGTGTTCTGAATCTGAGTGGAAGAATCAATGACAGCTGATAGGGATACACACCAATGAGTCTGGATGGATCGTGCTGTTGCACTTTCTAATTATGCTCTAGAAAAATTAAATTGATGAGCACCCCTGCATCTCTAATGCTATACTAATGTTCACCACATTTGGTATAGAAATACAGCAGGCGGACATTTTCTTCACTTAGAATTCTAGGGATTGTTTTCCTAACACTTCACTTAATTGTGCACTCGATATCAAAGCCTTTGTGACACAAGCTCTGAATAAGTCTAGTGGAATACACTTGGCAATGTTGATGACAAAAACCTCCAGATGAAGCCCCACTTTTGTCACGTGGCTTATTTGTGCACCTAGACATGTTGCTGCTTCCACAAACACTTGTAAAAATTAATGCAGCGGTGCATTGTCTCAGGTGTAAAACTTTGTGCAGTTGTTATCATGGATTGGCCTTTTTTTTCCAGGATTTGAGTTCAGCCCTTCAGTTACAATGAAAGAAAACCTTCAGCATACAAAGAAATTTTAGACAAATTCATGGTCCCATTTTTGTGGGAACAGTGTGAGATTCCAACATGAGTGCATCAGCGTACGAAACCAGGCTCAGAAAGAAAAAGATGTGCGAGACTTGTTTGGGGAGTCTTAACCTTAACCCAGGGGTTGGCAACCTTTACCACTCAAAAAGACATTTGGACCCATTTCACACAGACGTTGGGTTGAAGGTTAAGTAAAATACTCAATGTCTATTTGAGTCCTTGTCGTAATGAAAGAAAAAAAACGGCAAACTTAAATTATCCACTGGCAGCAAACAAAAAGGCCGTCCACTCTCTGCGTGCAGTCATCCTCTTACTGCCGCTGTGCAGTCAGCCGTCAACCTGAATAATAAAATGTGTATTGCAATGAACAATGAAACAATATTGCAACGGATCTGGAAGAAGGCAACAAGCGGGAACCCTACGACAAGCACTGATGGGTATGGCATGCCCACACCTCTGCTGCTGGGGGGGGTGATAGACGCGATTTCTTGACAATGCTCATGCACAGAGCTGCAATACTTTTCATTGTGATTTAGACAGGTGCAGTTTATTTTAAAGATGCAGTTTTAGTGCATATTTAGACAGGAACAGGGAAACCAGCGACCAGTGGTGGGGCTACAGGGAGCTGAGGTGTGTTGCCATGGGCGTGTTTACCTGCTGAATGTAACCGCTGTGAAAGTTTTTATTTCTGATTTAATAAAATCTTTACGGATCGCTCTGTTATTGTAACTCTGTGCTGCTCTACCGAAGTGTTCTCTCGCGCTGGCTCGCTCGTCATCGGACACAAATCAAATTAAACTTCTTCGTGTTTGTACTTTGCGGCGTAAATTGTGAGTCAGACTCAGATTTAGAAGCTGGTACGTGAAATAAATAAAGCAAGAACATGCACAGGTAGATTATCAGAGTTTAATCCGGGAATCCACCTGGATGGTCTCTGCTTCAGAGACTTTCCAGGTTGTGGAGGTGTGACCGATCTGAACGTAACTTTCTGTCTCTGGCTCCACGCTGAGGCACCGATGCACCTTAAAATCCTCAGGATTCTGTTGTGGATGTTGTGTGTAACTTTATTGCAATTTTATTCAATTAATGTTCTAATTTTATTTCCATAACCTTTGACAGGATGGGTTTGTTGTAACTATTACATATTTTTTTTTGCGTCAACGCGGCTAAAAAAGTTTGGAACCTCTGTTTTAATAATTAAATATTAAAATATTGGAGATGTTGCAAGATCACCATAATCTTCATAGAATTACATTTTGAAAATGAATGAACTAAAATCAAATACATTTTAATTAAATAATTAAAAATAATTAATTATCTTCAAAAGCTGAGGGAACAGAGAACCGCATGCAACTCTGGAGCTATGGGTCGCCGACCCCTGCCTTAACCTGATAGAATGAATTACAACAGAGAGTGTGAGCCAGGCTCTCTTATCCAACATCAGTGACTGTGGCTCAGTGGGTAGAGTAGTTGTCTTGCAATGGAAAAGGTTCAATTCCTGGCAATAGTTGAAAGGGTGATTTGAGCATTGGTGTTCTTTTAACTGCAAACCCTGCACACATATAGAATAAAGGAGTGACCAATTCCCTTTAAGTTCAAGAATAAATAAATACTCTCTTCTAGGCTAGTGAAACTATGTACACACAAAAGGAACAAAAGGAAAAATAGAATAGTTGAAAACCATCACCATCATAATTCAGTGAATCCTGGTTCACTGCAGATCCTTGTTAGAAAACTAAAGTTCATATTAAAGAATGTGGAATGAGGTTAAATTAGCATAACTCATTTAGAACATTTGGTATTGTTCAAACACATTCACAATGCACATCCTGAGTTAAACAAAACATTATTCGCTAAAATAACATTTTAAAGAATGATTTGCTCAGTAAAATCAATACATTTAGGACACTTGATTTTATTAATGCAATAATTTCTCTGGCAAATGATTAAGGCTCAAATTGGTAATTTAGGATTAAACCACCAAGTTAATAACGATCAAACGGAAATGATGTGTCGGGGCAATTCCTGTGGGCAATGTTTACATTAGTTTGAGTTTAATCCTTACACAAACACCAATACCTCGACAATAATGCTCCCTTTTAATGCTGTAACAACACTCATAGAACTATTGAAACAATGGCAGAGCTAAATGAACAAACATTATGTTTAAAATTAACCGTAGTTGCATCCACTAGGGCCATAGCACTAATGTTACCCGGGAAGCTAATAGCTAGCGGACAGTCAGCGCTAATTTAAGACTTTTAAGTTTTATTTGGTCGCAGTGAGCAAACCGGACAACACAAACCTTAATATCCCTTCGGCGCATAAAACCCTTATGGAAATAAAGTTTGTTATAACTGTAAAAACACACTCAAGCAATTCAGCAAAGCTTGGTTTCCAGAATGCTAGCGGGGCTAGCAAAATAGCTCTGTCAAGCTTTAAGAACACAGTGAAAACATATTAAGTAAACCACTTTACTTTCCCTGCCTAACTCTGTCAAACCTGTCTGTCCCTCTGTGGACGTTTGGTTGACTTTGGGCATCCAGGCTGGTGTTCTGAGCAGCGAGCAGGCAACTAGCTTGAAAGGGGAAACAACAGTCGTTTGGAAAGCCAGGCCTTGCTGGGCGAGCTGTTCGAGGCTCCGGGAAGAAAGTGAGCTCTGCCTGTGAAGGGGTCCCCCAGTGTGGGCTTTCTGCATGGCCTTTCCAGTGTTGGGGACCTCCGCACGGCCTTCGTGGCACGGCTGCAGCATACTTAGCTTTCCTGCAACAGCTGAGAAAAAAAGTTAAAAAACAAAACAACTGGACTTTTTTCCCGAAGTTTGAAGACATTCCGCTTCCTATCCAGAAAGTTTTCTCAATTCAAAATGTCTGGAGTAGTGTAGAGTTGCAAGCTTTAACCGAAACAAGTCCACACTATTAATAATGGGGAATCACTCCCCATTATTAAGGGGGTGAACCTGTTTCCGTTCAATTTGCATGTAATCTAAGCCATTACGATGCCTTTGTTGGGCAGTACTATAGAGCTTGCAACTCCACACTACTCCAGACATTTTGAATTGAGAAAGCTTTCTGGATAATTAGCAAAACGTCTTCAAACTTCGAAAGAAATAGTCCAGTTGTTTTTTTGGAATGACCATGACCTGGATGACTGAAAATCTTCTCTAGCATATAGACAGATTCTTCACTCCGGTGTCTGGCTATGCAAAAGATAGGCTACAGACTTAGCTTTATTCCCAATGGAGCATATTTGTGAGTCTGTGAAAAGCATGAGACGAACATGGGTGGCTTGTCTCCCCAATGTAGAACTTTCTCCTCAAGGGTCCACAGGCAAAGAGGAAGATAAGCCTGGGGGAGTGTGGCTTCATAGCAATGGCACCCTGCTGTGGGGGTCAGTTCCTTGGTGCCTGTAAACGTATCACATTTCTTTGTAGTGTACAATGTACAATCTGATTTTATATTCCACTTGGCTGAAAGCACAACACTTTCCTAATCTGTTTCTTTTCCCACCTTATTTCAGTTGTTCATTGACTGATCACCGTGATATTGCAATCTTTTCACTACGGGACATGAACGTACTGCTATCTATGGAATAGGTAAATTGTATTCTAGAACGTTAAAGTACACTTTTTTTTAAAAAAAAACACTGGTTGCTTCTTGACAAATGGAATAACAAACTCAAAAGAATAGATGATAAACTAGGAAAGGATTTACTTAAATATAGCAAAGACTGATGTGGTCCTATCTTTTGTTGATATAATATATGATCATGTGTGGAAAAGTCAGCATTACTGATGCAATGTCTGCACTCACCTTATAATGCTGTGTGAGTGAATTTGGTGCAGAGGTGTGCAGAGAGACTGTGAAAATACCCTGTAAGTTCCACTTGAGTGCCTCTCTTGCTGTCAGCCGTCTGCAAGGCCAGGTCGCCTCAGGGTCAGCCTATTTCTGATTATCCAAGATGATTGGCGGCTCTGTCTGCAGCCACAGATGAGTGAGTCGATCTGACATCAAGTCTTATTGGAGGAGACCCAAGTTCATGGGCAGGGTCAAAGGTGACCAGAGACCAGAGGAGGGAGATGTTAGCTTATGATTGGTTTATGAGTGACAGCTTGACACAGCCAGGTAGAGAGAGAAGAAGAAAGAAACAAGAGGTCATGGTGTTACCTACATGTCACATTGGATTAGTTGCCTTGGTGACTATAATGGGCTTTATATAATTAAGAGTCAGCGTAATAATCATATTCTGTGCTGACATCATAAATACTGCTGCTTAACATCTCAGGGATATACTTTCACATTTATGTTATTATGCTTTAATGCACCTGGCCTCCCTCCATGTGATGTCTTGAAAATGTAAAGAAGCTGATGATATCCACAGTTCCATGCACTGGCCAGGTAGAGGACATAGCACACATGTGGAAGACGGAGCTTTGGTCAGATGAGACCAAAGTATGAGAAACGGATTGAGCATCTGATCAGGGTCTATGATAAGATGAATAAAGCTAAATACAGGACAATCCTCAGAAGAAAAATACTGTTAGATTCTCACTTTGCAGGGCTTCACTTCTCACAAGAACTGAACTAAACATACAGCCATTGATATAACAAATAGGTTTAGATCAAACAATACTGAGGTTTTAGAATGGCTGAATCAAAAGTTTAAACCTAGACACAAACAAGGATTTTTGATAAGACTGAAAAAATATAATATTTTAATATACTTTTCTAACAATAAGATAAAGATTGAGCTTAATTAAGCTTGATTTTTGGGGTATAATTCAAAACAATTTTACAAAACACTTGCAGGGGCACAAGATGGTGCGGATGTATTGGGCTGTTAACAATTGGATGCCACTTTATAGATTTTGAAAACCATGTTTTTTTTTTCCTTTCGCTTCACAATAATGCTCTGCTTTGTATTCAACTATCACACAAAACCCTAATAAAACACACTGAAGTTTGTAAGGTGACAAAAAGTGAAATTCGTAAATAGTTTATTGCACTATGAAAACATATAAACATTTCATTGAGGAATACTTACTGGAGCTGCAATTATACAGAATTTCAATATCAATAATAAGATTTTATAATTTTATAAAATATTTTTTACAGCAATCCATTGATTTGCCTTTGGAAACAAGTTAATTTTTTCTATTACTGAGTCAATACCCATTAGAATCACAGTCTTGTACAACAGCAAATCCTAATATCTTGGTTATCTCTCCAAAGAGTAATCTTCAAGTTTTATCAACATTATATGGATGGAAGACACATTTATCTTAACATCTGGTAGGTTTATTTGTATTTTTCTCTTTCACCAGCATATATTCCTGGCCTGTTATGCCTGCTGCATTTGTAATCTAATTGTGTATGGGGGTCAATAGATAAATAAAGGTAAATAACTTGAGGAAACCTTTGACTTCATGTCAAACCAGGGAATTTAATTACTTATTATTCTTGTAATAAAGCCACTTCATTAAATCCTGTTTCAATTCAAAATTGCTTTTACAATTGTTTTACTAATTCACGACATGCATGCTAGTTTGCCCCATAGTAAATGTTTGAGTTACTGACTGAATATAGTCATCAGATGTTCAAGGCCTATCAGCTCTTCCCTAAATTAGATCTATAGTGCTTTGGGTGTTGTCAGTTGTTGTGGTTTCAATCTCCTCACTGGGGAGATTGGACAACTATTCTGTTTATACATCAAGAAGACTTACCTTCTAGTCAAAAAGTCAGATAGCTCTCCCTTTAAGCCAGGCATACTGGGGTTGGGAATTGATAAGATTTTCACGATTCCGATTCCCTTATCGATTATGTGAAACGATTTGATTCCTTATCAATTCTCTTATTGATTCCAATCTGGGGAAATTTTTTTAACCTCTTAAACAAAGATAGACATGGTATTAAGCATTTAAATTTAAAGTAATACTAATCTAACATTTTAGAGACATAAAAAGACAACAAATAAACATTAAAGTATGGTTTAAAGGTTGGGTTCTGCAATGTTATAAGATGAGTATAAAACTCATCTTTAGATCCAATCTCTGCTCAAAATGTTGATCTGCCTAATCTACTTTCAGCAGTTACCATCAGTTATTGCAACCGTAAACCGCAGAAAATGCGGCCAGATCGGCTCCTTCTGAGTTTACTCTCTGCTCCTGTCAGGATGAGCTCCAGTGAGTTATGAGGTGGAGGGATATTTCAGCCGTCACTTAGTTTAGAGCCCAAACAAGCAACTTCACTTTCAGAAACAAGCACAAAAAACCTGCAACCCACAACTCATGAAATTTACAAGCGACTTTAGAAAAAAGAAGACCAAAGTTGCATAAAATAAGTGAGCTTCGCAACAGTGAGCATTCTATCAAAGTGTGTCATATCACTCCGCCCCTCTGGTCGGTAAACAAATGTTACGGCAAATTCTACATTATAAAAAAAGAAAAACCTACCGAAAAGTCTCGCTCTCATGTCATCTTGAAGACATTCTTCTTCGAGATGTTGGCTACAGACGACGTGTTTTCTCTCTGGCCAGACGTTTGATGGCAAGTTGGCAATCCAACAAAAGAACCGGTGGTGGATCATGAATTGGAAAGGTGAAAAAACTAATGTTTTTTTCACTTTTACCCGATGTATTGGAACATCCAACTGCCATGCACGTGGACATTGTTGCTTTAACAACAGCTCTCGAGAATTTCAATGGTGAAATCCTCTGGAAATCCGAAATAATTGTTGTTGTAGAGCGCAGTGCCTTACCGCGACATTACGTCACAGGATGCCCATATTTGGGCAATAATGGCCGCCCCCATACACAGTGATCGAGACGACAATTTATGCTTTTATTTTCTTATTGATTAACGCTAAATTCATTACTTCACCACAAACGTATTAGTTTTAGTTATAGCTAATGATCTCCTGATTTTCCCTTGTTGACCAGACTTTCGATCGCTTTACCCGATGGGGCGCCTTTTTTTTTGTTTTGCTTTTCTAGACTTACGTAAGTCGTGCTGCCCGGTTCTGGTGCTCCCTGGAATCGATAAGAGAATCGTGAAGCGAGCTGTCAAACGGTGCCATGGAATTGGAACACACAGAACCGGTTCAGGAACCGGTTTTCGATTCCCATCCCTAGTGCATACACTGTACGATATTTTCAATCGTTGTACTCATACAGAGCAAACTATACGATGAAACCGCAGGGTTTAAAAGTTCACTGCTCACGACATCTGTTCTTACACTGTGCGGCCTGACGCTCTGATGCGAAATGACTGCTCACACTGTACGTTCAAAAACCACACGTCAGACTCAGCCCCGTAGAGAGATGGTGCTACTCGGACTCGTCGACCCGGAAGCCAAACGTCAACAATAGAAGAAGAAAAAGGCGGAAGTGTCAATGCTCACTGCTAAATATGAGGCTTACTAGATGGAAACGCGCTGCCTTGGCAATTCTACGAGTTGTTCCTCCATAGTTTGACTCCATGTCACACGTACCGCCGTCATGCTTCTCTCCGCTCCTATGTTTTCTTTTGAGAAGACGAAGAAGAATTTCCTTGTCTGCAGTGTTTCCCGCAGGAATTTGCTTAGGCGAGGCGGTTTTAATCAAACATGTTTTAATCAAACATGTTTGATTAAAATCAAACATGTTTGATTTTAATCCGACCGTCTGATTCCTGATCGGGGGGTGGTCGTGAGAGGCTAATCGCCCCTCGTTACTCCCCATATACTACACAACGCAGGACGCACGATCAAGCTGGAACTTAGCCCGATCCAAAAAATTCTCGCACGACTGAAGAATCGGCCCGAAAATGGCAAAAACTCGTACAGTGTACGCCCGGCTTTACAGACAATGTAGATTACTGTGCAGTTGTATGAGCACATCACACGAACACTAAGGGACCTTCAGCAGAAAAAATCTAATAAATCTACACATTTTTTAACCCACAGTGGCTCAAGGAGAGGAAAACCTACATTTGGTTGCAGTTATACTTGCAAGATAATTTTCTAGATGGACATTTTAAAAGTAGCTAGATCTCAGAGGAGGAGGTTGGCCTACCCCTGGACTAGCTAACCTGTCGGGGAAAGGGTTTGTCCGCCATTTTCAGTCAAGCTGCCATGAGCGTTACTCATGTTTTATGGGTTTCTGATGGGCAGAGTAAATTGTTCTGCTGAGAATGCCTTTTATTTACAAAGTGACTAATTTGGTGTTTGGAGCTACACTGGATTTACAAACTTAAATTGTTTAAGCAAGGCCTCAATGAGACAGCAAAATAAAATCTGGCACTTGCAGGTTATGGTGCTATTAAGCCTTTTGGGGAAACCAGAGTGGATTTAGAAATGAGTTAGCAGGTGCACAGGGAAATGGAGTTCCACAACAAAACGAAGAAAAATATGAAAATCTTAAAATGACTGACAGACCATAATTTTTTAGTCAGGCAAGAACTTTATTTTGAGGATACTATGAAAGCATAGGAAACTATGTGGAGCTCCTTTTTCTACTTGCTGAGAGCAACACAGATTGACATTACCACCTATCCACTAATAATGTTTGATTGGACGTTGGGCAAAATGCATAACCACCTGATAACTGTCATGCTGAAGTGATGGGGTAAAAGATCAGAATGGAAGTTTTTTTAAGAACCATTAGTCTCTGTTCTAGTGGTGTGCGTTACGTAATGGACACAAGTGTCAAGGAGGAATACGACAGGGCAGGCTAGACTTTCAGCATCAGCTTCAGTGGTGATACAACAGGACTTAATGATGGAACTGAGACACACAGATATTCTGTACAACAAATTTTGAATGAAGGCTAGATTTTGTGTAGAAATAATCTGGATTTTTAGTGAGTGAAATACTGTATTTTTCCTGAATAATATTGCAGTTCTATAAGGTTATTATCTGTTCTTTTTCATGTGTGTCGCAGCTGCAGCTGAAGTAAGAGACTTGTGTAGCCCAGGTTTTTATCTTTACCAAAACTACTTATTCTGGTTTATTCTGGCTTCACATGCCATTTATGTGTGATACAACAGCTCTTTACAGTGTATTTCATTATAATAAGATGGGTTTACTACCATAAAATAGTTACTGAGGCAAAACTGAATTCAGATGGAGTATTTTGGAAGAGGTGTGAAATGCCTTATCCACAACTAGTTAAGATACAAATGTCCATGGAAGTCATTAACACACACACACACACACACACACACACACACACACACACACACACACACACACACACACACACACACACACACAAAGGAAGTTTTTTTTTTTTTACTTCAAGTGCTGGGTTTGTGCTGGTGTATATGTATCTGTCTATCTCTGTCTGTCTATCTATATATCTGCTGGGTTGGAAAATTAAATTGATTGTAGCCCGGCAGTTTTAGACTGGCCCGTCTGTCCGTCCGTCATCTTCCGCTTATCCATGGTTGGGTCGCGGGGGCAGCAGCTTCAGTAGGGAGGCCCAGACGTCCCTCTCCCCAGCCACTTGGGCCAGCTCCTCAGGGGGAATCCCAAGGCTCTCCCAGGCCAGCCGGGAGACATCCAGCGTGTCCTGGGTCTTCCCCTGGGCCTCCTCCCAGAGGGACGTGCCCGGAACACCTCACCAGGGAGGCGTCCAGGAGGCATCCTGACCAGATGCCCGAGCCACCTCAACTGGCTCCTCTCGACATAGAGGAGCAGTGGCTCTAATCTGAGTCCTCCCCAGATGACTGAGGTCCTCACCCTATCTCCCTTAGAGATAGGGTGAGGACCTCACCCTATCTCTAAGGGAGAGCCCAGACACACTACGAAGAAAACTCATTTCGGCCGCTTGTATCCGGGATCTCGTTCTTTCGGTCACGACCCAAAGCTCGTGACCATAGATGAGGGTAGGAACGTAGACCGGTAAATCGAGAGCTTTGCCTTTTGGCTCAGCTCTCTCTTCACCACAACGGATCGGTACAGCACCCGCTTCACAGCAGACGCCGCACCAATCCGCCTGTCGATCTCCCGCTCCATCTTCCCCTCATTCATGAACAAGACCCCAAGATACTTGAACTCCTCCACTAGGGGCAGCACATCCTCCCCAACCCGGTATATAATTGGCTTCCTGTTAATTCAAGAATAGAATTTAAAATTCTCCTTCTCACATATAAAGCCCTTAATAATCAAGCTTCATCATATATCAGAGATCTGATTACCCCGTATGTTCCTAACAGAGCACTTCGCTCTCAGACTGCAGGTCTGCTGGTGGTTCCTAAAGTCTCTAAAAGTAGAATGGGAGGCAGATCCTTTAGCTATCAGGCTCTTCTCCTGTGGAACCAACTCCCAGTTTTGGTCCATGAGACAGACACCCTATCTACTTTTAAGACTAGGCTTAAAACTTTCCTTTTTGACAAAGCTTATAGTTAGAGTGGCTTAGGTTACCCTGAGCTATCTCTGTAGTTATGCTGCTATAGGCTCAGGCTGCTGGAGGACGGGGTCTATTTTTCTTATGCATTATTTGTTGATATTTCATCTTTTTACTTTTTGTTCTCTGTCATTTTTTCTCTTCATAGTAGGTACACCTGGTCTGGCGTTCTGTTAGGTGTGTCATCATACAGGGAAGACAGATAATCCGCTATTACCATATAACATAGAAAGGAACCTGGATCAATTTGTGCTTCTGTGCTGTTGTGTCTCTGCTCTGTCTTCTCTAAGCCCCAGTCGGTCGAGGCAGATGTCCGTTCACACTGAGCCTGGTTCTGCTGGAGGTTTTCCTCTCTTTTAAAGGGGAGTTTCCCTCTCCACTATCACTTCATGCATGGTCAGTATGAGCGACTGCTGCAAATGTTGGACCCACACTTCCTATACGCATATACATGAAGATGCAAAAAAATCTTCCAGAACTGTTATTATGGTGGCAGTTTATTGTTAATATTAAACTAGCACCTTAGCCAGTGTTAAAAAGTGCAAAATAAGCACACTTTAAATATTAACTATGAAGCCGTAAACAATGCCACCATTTTCAAATAATTTACTCATGGGAGTATTTAACTACACTACATTCCTGTAGCAACTAGCTGTGCTGCAGTGTTAATGCTAGTTTGTACATTGACATGAGGTATTTGAGATTCAGTTTCAAGTCTGTTATTTTATCATCTTCACTATTCTATAGATGGTATCCTTTTTCTCAGCATCTACACATTTTAAAACACAAACCATCTGCAAATGTTTGGGCAAATTTTACTTTTGAATTTAGTTGTCATGTGCCTTTACCTCCTGTGCTAATGGATGGAAAATAGTTAGATTTGATATGACCCTGCAGTCTGTGTTTATTCACAAGCTATTCACTGCAGCATAGCATTGAAATATAAAAGGCAGATTTTTATTCTGTTAGATGAAAAAAATAATTATGTTCTTTTATTATATTTGATGGAACAACTTCAAAACAAATCCTGAGTATGAATTTTCTCTGCCAAAATGAAAAGCGTTAAACTTGCCTTTGTCATGTCAGGCATCATTCACAAGAATTTGAGCCTTTCGTATGCATCATCCTGTTTGAAGAAAAATATGTGGATATTAAATTGGATGGAATGATTTTATTTTAATGCGGGTAACCTTGTACTTCAGTGGATGATTGAACTGACTCCAGTGAGAGTGCAATAGGCGAGGCACTCAGGCTTTCTGGGGATGCAGCACGGTGACTAACGTCTGAAGCCTGTAGATGTACTGAGAGGCTAAATAAAGGTTAGGAGCTGTAATGTAAATTTTAAAGGTACAAGCTTCTGCGCTTTCAAACATACAGCATACAAGTAGTGCAGCTGCTTCCCTTTACGCTCCCCCATCACCTACGCTCTTAATTGCCGCTTTCAAATAATGCTCCCTTTCTTAATCATTCCTTCACTTCACCCATACTTTGATATGCTGCCTCAGATCTTCACTTCCACCCACGGTCCTCTTCTAGAAAAGCTTTATCCTTGAGTTTTTGTCTCTGTTGAAACATATTACTGCTCTTCTGTTTTTTTCCTTCAGCTCCACTTGTCATTCACGTTCCATCACTGTCCATTGTCCTCTCTTTCTATCTCTGCACTATATCTCTCCTTCTATACTCCCTAAACCTCTCACTAATCAGTGTCTCATCCTTTAAAGCTACCTTTTGCAGCTAAAGAAAAAAAATAAGGGAGCATCACTGGAGAGCAAGCGTGAGGCCAATTGTCTCTACTCTCCACTCTTTATGGTCCATCTCAGGTAAGAGTTCAAGTGCTGCTGAGGGATGTTGAGATCACATCAAATACAAATCAAATTTCTCCCCTGAGGCTGGAATAGCCAGATTTGTATTAAAAACTGCTTGAGCACACCAGGAAATGTCAGGGCTTGCAGTCTGGAAAGCTATAGCACCACATGCTCTACTCATTTTATGGGGTGACAGGAAAATGTCAGGTTAAAGATTAGATAGACTTGGGACCTGACCAATTGCTCTCAGTTTTGTGGAAGGATGTAATTATTATTGTAGGTGTCACTGAGGACAAGGGAAGAATATTATGACAAATGTTGTTTGTACCTCTTCTAAATGCAATGCGGGAGAGGAGCATAGTGTTTGAATTTAACGAAAAAGGTGAAAGTCATCAAGGCTAACATTCTCAATAAAAGAGCAGGCCATTGGCACTAATGCTTACTTCACTGAAGAGAAAGGACAATCACCCTACTTTGAAAAAGAAAAAAAAAAAATCTAAATATCCTTTTAAGCAAATACTGAATAAATTGTGGGCATATTTATAAAAATGTCCCAGCAAGAGTTTTTTTTTTTTTACTTGTTTAATGTGTAACTCACCCCCATGTAAAAACTAAGGCTGTCAATCGATTAAAAAAAATAATCTAATTAATTACATACTCTGTAATTAATTAATCTAAATTAATCGCATATAATTTTTGCTGTGAAAGTATTTTAAATATTTAAATTCAAATGATTCAATGAATAATCAGCATTAGATACATTAAAGTATCGGCTGTATCTAATGCATTATCCCTGATAATGCATTTGGCCACCGGGCTGGACTAAATCGTTTGGCCAGCATTCACAGACTCGCTATCTGGACGGTATCTGGATGTTATCTGGCAATCTGATACCATCAACTTACTCTTAAAACGATCTTGTGATACATTATCTAAAGAAGAAAAATACGTCGAGAACTCGTCGTTCCCCCCCTCCCCCCTGCAGTAAATGCATCTTTCTTTTGTGTTCCTAGAATGCTGTGTTTCAAAAACAACTGATAGCCCAACACATGTTTTTTTTTACTGTATTTCTTTTAACAAAGTACATTCATAAAAAAGGCCTATTCATAAAATATCCATCCAAATATTTCCATCTTACATGCTACTTTTACTGAAACATCACGGACAGAGGGCTTAGTTTTAAAATTGAGCTGTCATTAGATCATATTCATAAACAATTGTTTTCAACAGCAGACAAACTGAACTAAACAGATGCCAATGTCAAACTGAACTCACGTCAACAGGAGACATTAACTGAAATAATAATAAAAAAAGATAACCTGAATTTAACAGACGTCAACATATTCCATATTCCAATCTACTTTTTAGGCTAATTATACACAATTTAGACCTATTGCTATTTTATTAGTTGTTATGTCTTATCTGATGTATTTCTGATGTTTGGCACTTTGTTTTACCTCGTGTTAAAGTGCTCTTTAAATAATGATGACATTAATTATGATTATGATCAGAATAAACTTTTGCATCACTTCCCAGAAGCAGGAAAGAAAAGAGACAAAAACATTTTGTCTCTTTTTCACACCTCACTTACTAACTCTAATATTTTAGTCTAAATAATTTAGCCTAAATATTTTAGGCTACAATATGACACTTTTTATTTGTTTTTCTTCAATCCCTCGGTGATGTTTAGTTATTTCCGCCAAAGGCTGCAGCATTTTGATTTAATTCATCTGAATGCAGTATTATTTGCAAGCCATACTCTGTTTGGATGAAAAAAAAACAACCTGTCTGTGATTGGCTTTAACTGCCGAGCGAGCGCACAGCTGGTGTTGAGCTTGGAATGAGCAGGTGTGCGTGAGCAAAGTAGCGCGCGAGCAGAGATGGAACTCACCGCGAGGACAGTGGGTTGAGAAGAGTTTTTCAGACCGTGCCAGACCGGTTTTGAGCGTTGAGAGTTGTTTCACTGCGCGCTTGGATTGGTTCCTGCGCACTCAAACAGAAGGCACGAATATCGCTACAGAGTTTCACAGAGTTGAGCGGCAGCGCTGTCTTCTTCTCTGTCTTCTCGCGCCCCCCCCCCAGGGGAGGCGCGCCTCACAGATTAATCTGCGTTATTTTTTTTAATCCGTTATTTTTTTTCAAATTAATTAATCGAAATTAACGCATTATTTTGACAGCCCTAGTAAAAATATAATTCTCAACCCTAGACAAATTTGAAAAGTCCCATCAAAGTGGGCAAGGATACGTGGGAACGGGAGGGGAGAAGTTTGTGTTCAGGATAAGGGGAAACCAGGAGCAAGCTTGACTTACCATATTGAATCATTGGGAGTGTTATGCTGATAGTTATGCCCCGGTTTGGTCTTTTGAGGTGGACGATTTTTCACGCCGTTATCACCGGAGGTTACTGGAGGCTTTGTGGAGCCCAGTGGGCCAGAGCCTTATCAGTTTGAGCTGCTGGCACAAGTCACTGACTCAGTGAAGCCCAAAGCCAGTGCTGCTGAAGCAGTGGACAGGATAGGTCTATTTACATATATTTATTTTATGCTTTGTAATCCAGGCGAGATCACCGATAGCTTTGCTCATCATTATTCCTTTGCAATGTGAACACAAAGCTTGGTTGATCTCATCTTTGCTCTGACTGCAGGCAGGTTTCAATACGAGGCAGCAGATGTTTGCCTGTGAGACAGGGAAGTAAGAAGGGTCTCACAAGTTTTAGATTGAATATTCGCACTCCGTGGCTTCAGCAGCGTCTGCCTCCTGTTCAAGCCGATAGATGGAGGCTTATCTGGGGCTGCTGCTTTCTGTCTGCTGGCTTGCCGTTGAAGTCGTGGTGCGTGACTATCCAATATCCAACCTAGAACTGACTTCACCACAGTCTCACAGCAGCCCCTTCCCTGCTGCCTCGAGACAAAAATGGCAGAACAATTGTTTGCTTTCACCTAAATTTGCCAATAACACATAAAAGTTGGTAGATTTGTTGCTAGTCATTTCTTTCGAAGAAAAAAAGTCACTAGAGGGTCTGAAAAGTGCAACAGTTCTCCTATAGAGGCAAAAGATGGAGCTGTTTTCCTTTCTTTTTATTTTAGATGGAGCTGCTTTTATACCCCACAGCAGCAAAGCTACCTACATCATTTTTTCCAAATTGTATCAAAAAGACCTTTGAACCAATACCAATACGGTTGTGAACACACAACCCTCATGATGAAACATGGGGCTGGCAACATAAGACTTTGCAATTCCACATCAAGTCTAAAATCATTGCAGGGCAAGCCCCTGTCAAGGCTTAAGTTTATTAGGGCCACATCCAAGTCAAGTTTCAAGTTTTAAGGAGTTCAAGTCTTTAAGAAGTTTAAGAAGGTCAAGTGTTAAGTCTTTCACCACAAATCACGCCTCAAGTCTCCAGCTACTGAAATAAAAATGTTCTCTTTAAATCCATGTGCACCACTAACCCTGCATTGCTGTAGGTTAGGATTCCAACCCCTGAGCTGTTTGTCCTTAGGCCAAAATTATCATATGAACATTTAATAATTATCATTACATTTAAAAAAATATTTATTAACAGTTGTCTTTTAACCTGTTACATTTGAAACACTATTTAAAATCTGCTACAGGCAGATTCATATTATTTTGACAAATGATCACATATAATATTTACCCAATTAGAAATTTCAATAGAAATATATGCTTCAAGAAAAATAACTAATTAAAACATATTAAAATGTTTTAATGAGGAAGACCTGCTAACTTACTAATTTCAAACAGGAAAAAAACACATGCCCATTATCATAGTGTGCACTCCAACACATATTGCACTAAATGGTTTTTGAGGGGTTTCTTCTTCTGACGTCTCTATATTTTAATATCGGGAACTCATATTCTAAATCAGAATTTAAAACCCTTGTTCTTAATTATTAATAACATAAAGATTTGAATTAAAGATATAAATTACAACAAAATTAACAAAGCAAAGTGTAGCAAATAGAAATGTGTTGAATATCTGATTGTATGGAACAAGAAGTGTTTTTATTTTTAATAGTTTGAGTGGGATTCATCTTGATGTAATGTTGTAGTTACCTGAGGTGCAAGAAAACGTCAGAGGTAAGTTATATTTAATTTGCTCTGAAATAATACAAAGTCATTTAGTGCAGCATTAATTTGGGGAGACATTCATGTGGAGCTACAGCTATTAACAGATTGTTATGAACCATTACCATTCCATTATCCACTAACATTACCAGTTAATAATCAAGCTTCCTTTCATAGCAAAACATATGCAGCAGCTCTTTCCTTTCATTCTTCATTACATGAGATCAAAACTGTTAGATTTGTGTCTCAGACCATGTATTGGGCATGTTAGTTTTAAAAAAGGTACTAGTTATTTCTCTCAAAAAGTAACTGAGATAGTAAATCAGTTGCCGTACCATCAAAGTAACTTGTTACTAGGTGAAGTAACAATGCAGTAACTTTTGACAAGCTAAAATGTCAAAGGTTCTGGATGGCTTTCCTTCATTGGAACTTTAAATACTGCTGAGTTCAGTTAGCAGGTATGAGATACCTAATATGATGCTTAATAATTTATTAAATTCACTAAATGACTGAAAACATTGTACACTAATCTATTATTTTGGTGTGTTTGGTTGTCAGGTTTCTGGTCGGACTGGGAAGCAGACAAGAGCTCAGGAAGCGCATGATGAGCAGATGATGATTTATTATATCAATGAACAAGGATTACAAGCTGACAGGGAATCGGGATCCTTGAACACAGCACAGAAGAAGAGGAATGACCTGTTTTTGGACTATTCTGGACTGATGATGTCCCACTCCTCTCAGTCACCAGCCACCAGTCACCTAATTGTTTCTACCTGCTGCCAGAACTAATTAGTCAACTCTGCTCACCTGTAACTCTGCCTACTTATACCTGCCTCATTCAACCACACCCTGCCAGAACATCTTGTGTTGTCCCTCTGCCTGCCTGTATGGGTCCTCATTATCTTCTCCTCTTTCTATGGATCTGCTCATGCCCTGCCCTTTCTTGTTGATCTAACTAGTACTAGTGTGCACGGCCTGGTTAAGGTCGCTCCAGAATTCGTCATGTTTCACTGGGAACTCATCTGTGGCTTCTGGTCAAGTCTGATTTCACCTGAGCATCCAACTGCTGTTAAAGTCTGGTTCTGCCTGCTACAGTGCCTGCACCACTGACACCAGTCTACCTCTGACTGCTTCCCCTGGTCAGGGTCTGTTTCTGTCTCCACACCTGATCCGGTCTGGTTCTGCCTGCAACCTCTGCCTGCATCATCCGTTCTCCTGCCTATACCTGCCTGCCTACCTCTTCACCTTCTCTCTTTTAAAATAAACTTTTTAAAAGCAAACTCTGTGTCCAGTTAGAATGTTGAGTTCCCAGAGCACCATCCATTACAAAACATGTAGAACCAACTGATGCCCAATTTCTTTTTTTTCCAGTGCAGGATCCTATATCAGTATAGCTAATTTCATAAATGCTAAAACTTGATTATCAATTAATAACCTAAATTTGAACTTTGGAGTGCAACACCCAGACAGTTCATTGTGAACATGTAGCCGATTAACAGAATTAGGAGAAGATGCCTGAGAAAGACATTCAAACAGCACTCTGTGCTAGATGAAAAACAATGTTATCATACCATTTCTTGCGGACCAGAAAACCATCAAAGAAGCAATGTCACAGTGCCTTCCTTAACAAATGCTCTAATAGTACAGCCAGAGTGCTTTAGAGTCACCATGGGGCCTCTGCTGCTTGGCTCCTCTACGAGGCGCTAAGGGACGGCCAAGACGTTGTGGAATCTGATGACTCCTCCGCTTTCTACCGTCTTGGTGGAGCACTTGGTTTCCAGAGCCCCCCTGGGTCCAAGCGTCATGGACCGGCAGCGGACCCTCCTGGGTCGCCGCGTCACAGGCTGGCGGCGGACACTCCTGGGTCGTTGCGTCGCAGGTCGAAGGTGCCCACACCTGGGTTCCTGCCTCACGGACCGGCGGCAGTCCCTCCTGAGTCCCCGGCAGCGGACCCTCCTGGGTTGCCTCGACGCCGGCTGGCAGAAACCCCTCCTGGGTCTCCTCGTCGCCAGCTGGCGGTAACCCCTCCTCAGACTGGTAATAAAATCCATGGAAATGTTGGACCAAGGACGAGAAGGTACCGGGAGAGAACGGAGCAGACCAACAGGAGGGCGTCGAGACACCTTGGCCTGGTTGCACTGAGTGCAGGCCGCCACAAATTCCTTAACATCTGAGGACAGAGTTGGCCACCAGAACTGGGACTGGACGATGCCTAAAGACTTAGTGACCCCAGGGTGACAAAACAGGCGTGAGCTATGGCAGAAATTGAGTACCTTTTTTCTTAGAGAGCTCCGAACATACAGACGGTCCTTGGGGCAGGAGCTAGGGATAGGGACCCTCCCGAAAGACCTCCTGACCTCCCTCTCCAAATCAAGTATGGTGACGCCGCGCCTAACAGCTTCTGGGAGAATGTATTCCCCCTCTCCACCAGAGCTCTCCTCTCCAGCCTCATGTATCCTGGACAGGGCATCGGGTTTGATGCTCTTGGTTCCGGGTCTGTAAGATAAGGAGAAATTGAACCTTCCAAAAAATAGAGCCCACCTGGCCTGCCGGGGATTCAACCTCTTGGCCGTCCTTAAGTACTCCAAGTTCTTGTGATCTGTCCAAACTAGAAAAGGGAGTTTGGAACCCTCCAGCCAATGCCTCCATTCCTCCAAAGCCAGTTTTACTGCTAGAGGTTTTCGATCGCCCACAGCGTAGTTCCATTCGGCAACATACAACTTCCTTGAAAAGAAGGCACAGGGATGAATACGGCCATCACTGGCTTCTTGACTAAAAGACCGCCCCTACCTCAGTACTCGAGGCATTGACTTCTACAACAAACTGCTTCTCTGGGTCGGGGAAAACTAATATGGGGGCTGAGGTGAATAAGACCTTGAGCTTCTTGAAAGCCTTATCCACCTGATCGTTCCAAACAAATCTGACCTTGCATGATGTAAGGGCATGGAGAGGGGCAGCAACCTGACTATAGTTGCGAATGAACCTGCGATAAACATTAGGGTAACCTAAAAATCTCTGAAGCTGCTTCCTATCGGTGGGGGTAGCCCACTCAGTGACTGCAGTAACCTTGGCTGGGTCCATTGACATCCGGCCTGGAGAGACCACAAACCCCAGGAAGGATATGGTGGACACGTGAAATTCACATTTCTCAGCCTTGACAAATAGCTGATTTTGGAGCAGCCTGAGGAGAACAGAACAGACATGTTGCTTGTGGGTAGTAAGGTCCCTAGAATAAATAATAATATCATCCAAATAGACAAAAACAAACAGGCCAACCATGTCCCTTAGGACGTCATTAACCAGACTTTAGAAGACCGCCAGGGCATTAGTTAACCCGAACGGCATTACCAAATATTCGTAATGGCCAGTCGGTGTATTAAAGGCCGTTTTCCACTCACCCCCCTCCTTTATACGAACGAGGTGGTAAGCGTTCCTAAGGTCTAACTTGGTGAACACCCCAGCCCCCTGGATCTGGTCAAAAGCAGTGTTGATAAGGGGAATCGGGTAGCGATTCTTAACAGAAATGTCGTTATGTCCCCTATAATCTATACAGGGTCTTTGGGACCCATCCCTCTTACCTACAAAGAAAAATCCCGCGCCAGCGGGAGAAGAAGACGGACGGATTTTGCCAGCGTTGAGTGCATCATTTATGTATCTCTGCATGGCTTGTGACTCAGGAATTGATAGAGAGTACAGGTGACCCCTAGGAGGAGTAGTTCCTGGCAATAACTCAATACTACAATCAAATGGTCGGTGAGGAGGCAAGGCTGTGGCTTTGACCTTGTTAAAGAATTCTTTCAGGTCATGATAGTCAGACGGAACCTTGGATACATCCGGATACACCTCATCAACCTCGTTCTGGGGAACCTGAAAAGGTTGGGCACAGTGTAAACAGGTCCCAGAGCAAGACGGTGCCCAGCCCAACACCTCAACCCTTTGCCAGTCAATCATGGGGTTGTGTTTCTTAAGCCACGTCACGCCTAAGATCACGGGTGCCTGTGGAGAGTCGATAATCATGAAAAACAATTTCTCACGATGATTACCTCCGATAAGCAGTTCAACCGGTTCTGTGACAAGGTGGGAATGATTTAGCTGATGTCCATCCAGGGCGAGAATTCTTTGGGGTGATGACGGGAGAAGTTTAATGCCCAACCTCCTGGTGAGCCCCTCATCCATGAATTCTGTGTCTGCTCCCGAATCGACCAGAGCAGAGAGGTTATGTGACTTGGCAGAGGTTATCAGGACCACAGGTAGCATAAGGTCTGGGGAGATGCAAAGTTTAGTTCGGCTCAGTAGAAATCTCCCTGCTTCTACTGAGCCAAATGTTTTGCTGTACAGGTATGAACACGGTGTCCTTCCCCTCCGCAATACAAGCAGACGCCGAACTGAAACCTGCGTTGTCGTTCCTCCTTGGATAACCTTGATCTACCGACCTGCATTTGTTCAGGTTCAGGATGGCGGTTAGCGGAGGGGCCCACCAAAGGCGCGGATGGAGAAACCCTTGGGGTGTGTGAAACAGTGGCCAGGCGCCCCCTTCTCCTCTCCAACAACCGGAGATCAATTCGGGTAACCAGGTCCTCCAGTTGTGTTAATGTCTGAGGAAGGTCGCGAGTCACTAACTCGTCCTTGATCCTTTTACTAAAACCGTTAATAAACACGTCCATGAGAGCATCCTCGTTCCAGCGGCTCTCAGCAGCCAGCAAATGGAAGTCAATAATATAATGTGCTACGGTCTTATCCCCGTACTTCAAGGCCAGAAGCCCTCTAGTGGCCTCTCTACAGGGTAGCACAGGACTAAATACTCGGGACAGTTCCTTGGAAAAGGCGTGAAACGAGTAGCAAATACGTGAGTTGTTTTGCCACTCAGAGGTCCCCCATAGCTTTGCCTCACCAGCTAGAAGGGAGATCTAATATGCAACCCTGGAGCGTTCAGTAGGATAAACTGACGGTTGCAGTTCAAAGTGAATTTCACACTGAGTGATGAACGCTCTGCACTGCTCGGGATCGCCACAACACAATTCAGGGGGGAAAGGTTTGGTTCTGGGAGAGCCGACGTCACAAGATCAGGGTCCAGGGACGTAGCAAGTCGGGGGTCCAGAGTGGCGGTCCAAGGCAAAAACGAAGGCAAGGCTGGCTCGAAGGTCCTAAGACAAAAACAGGTCAAAAACAGGCAGGCACACAAGCTGGACAAGTCAACGACATAGGCACGAGACAATTTGGCGCTCTCCTCAGCTCTGAAAGCTAGTTATATAGTGATGAGAGCAGGTGGGTCAGATGAGTGAAAATGAGACTAGGGCGGAGCTGCAAAGTGAGAAGAAGACTAAGTATCCGTGCCAAGATTATGACAATATAAACAAACACCATCCACATTTTAGCTGTTAATAGTAATACATTTCCAAGGCAATGGATCATTTTTCGTTTCACTTCATAATGATTCCCTGATTTGTGTTGGTCAACCACAGATATAACAGTAAAGCTTGTGGACATTTTATACACTGTATTAAAAAAGTGGTATGAGCATTAATAGATAAATCTCTGTGAATGATTGAGGCCCTCAAGAATAACTGAGAAAATCCAAAATGCAAAAAGCAAGGTCTATAAAATGTGGAAGAATGGTCAAAGATTTTTATAAACATGTTCCTAAATCGTGTGGAAATAATTTTAAGAAGAGCTGAAGTCATTATAGGTTAATAACACTTCATGGTTTTGCTACCACTGCTGCTATTAGGCTCCTCCATTTAGCCCAGGATACAGATATGAGGCTGCTTTGATGATAAACAATCGCAATGTCAACATGTATGTTTGGTGGAAAATTTTATGCTGCATCTTGCAAAATGGGTACCACACAGTATTGCTTGTGCACTCCAGAAGTACTCCTGAAAAATAAACTATCTAGACTCTGGTAGATTTCACTGTGTGGTTTTACTCAGGTGAAGTAGGTGAAATTACACAAACATTTTATGTCACATTCGACAGAATGCGTGCTGCAGTTAAAAATACATATGTGAGGGTTTTATGAATAACTGCTTTAAAACCTATTTGAATACAGCTCCATATTGGTATAACAAGCTGATGAAGAGGTGCATTGATTTGGAGTCATGGTTCTAGTACTAGATGTTTATAAGACTGAAAGCAGTGCTCTTTTATTCTACATTAAGAAGGTAAAACAAAAACGTATCTTAATTTTGCTTTTTTATGAAAAAACCTTCTCTCTGTGGAAATTGATATATGAGTAACGAAATAAGTGAGATTGTACCAGACTGTACCTTACAAATATAGGTAGAGGATATAATTAAAGTTTAAATATCTCAATAAATTGAGATATTTTCCCGCATTGAGCTCAATGAATTCTTACAAACTTTAGAAAATGCTAAACACCTTATGAACTTCTGTTGCTTTTCTTGACAAATTAATGAAAAAAGACTGCTTTAGAAAACAAGCAGCAAAATGTCTTAGAATCACAAAGAGGGAGGACTCCATTTACTGACATCTGATGTGCAAAACCGCTGCTTAGATGTCTAGATTTTTATAAATAGAGACTCCCCAGAACCCATTCTTTCCCAGGTTTTACCGTTTTCACTCAATTAAACATGCCATTATACTTTGCAGAGCCAAACCACCTTGATGTCATGCATTTTCTAAAGTCAAGGGTTGTGATATTGCTAGAGCTACTATATGAATGTCCTCTTTGCCACAATTAGGGTTGATTTGGCATGTTGTGCCTGTGGGCTATAATCATACATGATGCATTTCTATCACCAGGGGGTGTTTGGTAGTTGTTTTGAATGAGTTTGAAGCACTTTGCATTCTGCTTTTGTGCTCCAGGCACCTCTCATTTATCCACTTATGTGGCTCTGCTTTTATTGAGGAAGCACCTGCACTCTGAGGCAAAAATGACCATGCTTTGATGGGCTCAGAGTAGAAAAAGGCCCTGTTTGGTTCCTTTAAAAATAACAACTTATTTTGTCCAAAAAAGTTACATGTAGTTTTTCCAGCAACAACTATTATGGCACACATATACAAGTGGTGAAAATAAGTCTCATACTGCAGCTGAAATAGATGCTAGGTTTGTCTATTTTCTCCTAAGATTGGCTAATTACTTTATGTCTTCTGTGCCTTGTTTCCCAGCAACAGCTAAGGGACAGTTTAAGCACATCTGCCTGTGTAAGCTTTTAAAAATCAAGGTCGTCAAATTGAGCTCTGCAAATTGCATCTTGTTTCATGATGCTGAAGAAAAAAAAAGTACTGAAGAAAAAGCAAACCAGACAAAGCACAACAAAGCATGGACAGCAAAGTATGAATGGTATTACACAATAAACTAAAGTCAGTGTGGTTGACTTAAATGTTAGGAACAACCTGAACTTCACATGGCCCCTGCTGACTGAATATGAAGGATTGCTGATAAATATGCTGCTGCTCTCGCACACATTTACACACTGCCAGTCTTTGACCAGGAAATGTCAGCTCTCAGGGTGTCAATATCTGACAACCTTTTTAAGCTTGATCCCAATGTTTAACCCCAACCACCAGAACAGACATCACTTTAATCAGTTCTCCTGGAAATGTTCAGGATGTCCTTCACGCTACAACTCGGCAAAAGTTTGAAAATTAGAGACATACATTCCTGTAGGCAAACATATTATACCAGTGGTATACCAGTGATCTGGATCTGTAACATTAGAGATGGTACCAAAGAATGAAATCAAGCATTTTATTACCTCTAGAGGCTGCAAGACCACTGAGCAAGAAGAATCACACCACAAAGACCAAGGAGCTCTCCAAAATCTTTGATCTTCCCCTGGATCATTTTCAAATAAAAACTTTATGGTACAGTGCCACAACAAAACTGCCAAGAGAGGGCGCCCACCAAAACTCATAGACCAACCAAGCAGGTTTGTAATTAGAGAGGCCGAACAGACCAAACGTGATCCTGAAGGAGTTACAGAGTTCTACAGCAGAGACTGGAGCATCTGTCCATAGGACCACAATAACCCATTGAACTGGACTTGATGGAAGACTGTGCAGACAAAGCCTTTACTTAGTGTTACAGTATGAGTTTGCCAAAAGGCATGTGAGTGACTCCCCATAGGTATGGAAAAAGGCGCTCTAATCAGACGAGACTAAAATATTATCTTTTGGCCACGAAGGAAAACATTATAGGTGCAGTTCCACCTGTCCTCCTTGTTTTTGTCTGCCTGGCTAAGCTCCTCCTGCTAGCTCTATTTCGGCCCGTTTTGTGATTCAACTGGCCTAGATAGGCCTGGAAGAGCACTTCCTGGCCATTGTCCCCACTCGGTGTGTTTGTGATATCAACACTTTATAGAAATCTGCAGAAATGGTAAACAATAAAAAAATACATAATTGTAAATGAAATATACATACAAGGAAAATACAAATAATGTATAGCTATTGTATTGGATATTTTTGGATAAGAGTGTTTCACAGGGATAAGTATCTACACTGCAAGAAAGACCTCTAAAAAATAGAAAAATAGTCACAAAATTGTGACAACATATCTTATCTTTCAGGTAAAATTGTTTGCCAGTGCTGTAAGAAAATTGCATTTAAGATTTCTTGAAATAAGAACAAAACATTTGCGGTTTTAGAATCCTAGATATCTTAATTTAAGTAGTAAATGCTCAAATAGAGATCTTATAGTGAGATTAATTTATCACATACTTATTCTTAATTTAGTAAACTAAATTAAGAACACTTCCAGTAAACTATGAATGCTATATGATAAAGGCTATATGATTTATATATTTCCCATCTTCAGAGGGTACAAAATGCTGCTGCACGTCTTTTACCGAAAATTTGACCACATTTCCCCTATTTTAGCTTCCTTACACTGGTTGCCAGTACACTTTAGAATTGATTTTAAAATTATTTTATTTGTTTTTGAAAGCTCTTAATGGCCTTGCACCTCCCTATCTGTCTGAGCTGTTACATTCTTACACACCCTCCCGTTCCCTCCGGTCAGCTGATCAGTTGCTTCTGAGGGTGCCAAGGCAAAGTGCAAGCCCAGAGGAGACCGTGCTTTTTCTGTGGCAGCTCCCAAGCTATGGAATGATCTTCCTTTGAGCATAAGACAGGCCTCTTCGTTCACTGTTTTTAAGTCTCATTTTAAGACACATCTTTTTTCGTTGGCTTTTGGCAAGATCTGAGAGGTTTCACTTTGTTTTATTGTGTGTGTATATTAAAATGTATTTTATATTCGATCCTTTCTATTTTATAATTGCATTGTACTTTATCATTGTGTACAGCACTTTGGTCCTGTCGGTGTATAAAGTGCTTCATAAATAAAGTTGGTATGGTATGGTATGGTATGGTATGGTATATTGAGTGAAAAAATGTTAAATCAAGAAGATAGTTTACAATTAACTAAGAAAACCATGAAAAATGGCGAAATAACACAATATTGGGTAGGAAATGGATCCTCTTCATTACAAAACGAAGGACGGAATCATGCCCACAATCTCCAACCTCTGATGGTCTTTAACTGTCCACAACAACAAATGTTGGGCATTTAAAGTACCATATTCAACTACAATTAGCACAATAAAGGACAAAACAGGGCACTTTTTTAAAAAGCCCATCTAGGGACAAGTGCTGCGAATTAGCAGTAGGTATTGCACTATGATGCCAACATGGGACTGCTGTCATGCTCAGTTTGTCTATGTCGACGTGTGTCTGTCCCTACCAAATAAACTTTGAACTGAACTAACAATATACAGCCTCTGAAAGCAGAAGTAAAAACAAATCACAACAAAAAATCTATGCGCCTGTAGATCAAATTCAAATGTTAATGATACTTGAGACCATTTCACTGCATTTTCTTTTCGTCACTATACTGACCAATAAAGGCTTCCCAAACTGCCATTGCCCTCTTGAAGGCAGCAGTAGCATCTTTGTTATCTATTGCATCTTGGAGAACCTCAGTTTGCAGAACTGATAGAACAGAGGCAATGCACTTTGTCATATGAAAATAGTAGTATATCATTAGGTACAGCATGGCCTCATGAAGGGAAAGGTGCAACAGGCATGGATCCTGTACAAACAAAGAAGCTGCTACTGTCTATCACCAGCACAGGGGTTGAGAGAGGCTGTTGCTGCAGAAAAAATGCTGGGTCTTCTGTGGACTGAAACAAAAAAAAGTTGTCGTCTATAAGGAAACCTGTTGCATACATGAATATCATTGATCAAATATTTATGGTTTAAAAAACTTAAAAAAAAGTATTTCTCTTCCATTACGCTACACACATGAAAGTGTGTAGTGTAATGACAGACAAAGCAAATTCTTACCATTGAGACATGCAAAAATGCTTTTGAGGCAGTTGACAGCTACTTTGAGAGACCAACACCCGATGGAAACAGAACTGGAAGAGAGGCGAGCAGCACAACGGCTTGTTCTTCTGTTTAAGAGAAAGACAGAAAAACACTGCAATTAACAAACATAGTTGTTTAGCTCACAAAAGGTGATTTTTTTGAAAGGCCGGTGTGCATTGCAACAGACCACTGGTTCTCAAACCTTTTTTGTGCCAGTGCCGCCTATCCATTATCCAGGTCCCTCGGCTATGAGAGCTTGAGAGGCTAAATCCTATGATCTGCCGACATCCCCCAGAATGCTATGCAGTTCTGGCTCAGAGTTTGGTGAAATTGTAGAATATTCTAATGGATGTATCTTCTGTTGATATTCATCACACTGCAAAAAGGGAACAGAAAGTAAGTAACATTTTCTTGAAATTAGTATATTTTCCTTGATTCAAGCAGCTAAATAAGACTGTTTGCCAATGGAATAAGCACTTAAATCAGAATAATTCATCTCCATCATCTTATTTCAAATGTAGGATGTCTAATTATCTTATTTTAGTGATAAATATACTCTTCCATTGGCAAATTGTCTAATTTACATGCTCAAGTCAAGGAAAAATACACTCATTCCAATAAAACTTTACTTACTTTGTGTTCCCTTTTTTCAGTGCAGGTGCCTATTGTTATACATATTGGTATTGTTTATTTTCCAGTCTTAGTTGCAGTTATTATTATCATTGTTGTTTCTATATTGATCAACAAATAAAAAGCACATCACTGAATGACAGATTCATCAGTTTCCAAGGGAACAAAAAGCCATGTGAACAGAAATTATAATTATCGGTGTTAAAAAAATGCAACTGAACATTAAACATAAATAAGTTAGGCCACAGGAGCCAATTAGAACAACTAAAATAATTTCAATTTAAACTTGGATTAATTATCACAAAGAGCAGCCAATCAGAAACAGCTAGCAATCTAACATACACTTGTTAATTAAACAACAGCCAATCCGCAATTCAAAAAGATCATCCATACTAATTGTTCCATGGAAAACTGACAGAGTTCAACATTGTAAAATGAGTGTGCTTCACTCAGCGTGATATATTTTACAGATCCTACTGAATGTAGTCAGCACCACACTGAAAATAAAACTTATAATGGGCAAAATTTAGAAGTTTATTTTCTACCTTAATTGAGTATTTCACGCAGATGGATTATATCCTATGGGTCTTGTTTGTTTTTTTCATTAGATGATTTATTGAAAAATCAATAAAGACTGATTTTGATTGGCCTTAGGAGTTGAGAGGAGAAATGCCGACATGTTTAAAAGTTGCCCTCAACACCCTAATGTTCTGAATGAATTCGGGTCTCTGTGAAATTGTTGAAATCCCTGCCCTTCCACTCCTGACTGCAACCCCGCACCAAATGGCTCCATGCTGAGCTGGCAGCCAAAGCTCTATAAAATGCTAAAATAGACTGTCCATCACTCTCTTTATATTTGTGCGATTCCCCCTCAGCACCCACTGATGCAATAAAAACAGCCTAACTATTTTAGTTTTTGAACTACAGCAGTATAAAAATGCTAAAGGCAGGGGAAATTAGGTGTAATAGCCCTTTTACTGTTTTCTGAATCGTAAACTACAATTAGAAAGACAACTTTAGTTTTGTTATATATAATAATTCTATCAAGCATCACTGGGCCAATTTACCTTCACTGTTTCCCTCCTTTAGAATTTAACCAGACGTGCTGCTGCCTTTACTGTAGATATTCGTGAACAATGTTTCTCAGGTAAGCTATCTTCTGTGGTTTTATTTCTATGCTAATGTGTGTATTTTTTTTGCTGTTCTGTATTTTTTATTTGTAATGTGCAGCTTAATGTTTCATTTTAAAATTATTTGCATTTTATGTTATTTTTCCTCTATAGGCAAATGTAAATAAAGTTGTTGCTGATATACAACAATTTCAGTTTGCCTCCTAAACTTAATACGTAAATAAAACCAAGAAAGTATGGATGAAGATAAAAAAAATCTTAATTCAAGTAAATTTTACTAGTGCAGAATTTCCCTTTTTGTAGTGTAGACCACACATCTAATAATACAATTGGAGTGAAAACAATGGAACTCCCTGGAAAATGATTTTAAATGTTGTTCAAATATTATTCAGTTTAAATATAAGTACAAGTTAAAAATCCTCAAACTGCATGAAATGGAAGTTAATAATAATAATAATAATAATAATAATAATAATAATAATAATAATAATAATAATAACTAGAACTGCAAGCAGTTATTAACGGGTTCCAAGCCCATGCACCGCCCCCTTTGAGCATGTTCCTGGACTTCAGCCCGCCCCCTTTGAGCATGTTCCTGGACTTCAGCGTTTAACACCCTCATCCCACAGCATCTGGTGGAGAGTGGTGAGGACAGCAGAAGGGATCATCAGGGCTCCTCTCCTGTCCATAAGGACATTTCATCCCAGCGCTGCATGTCCCGAGCCCATAACATTATCAGAGACCCCTCACACCTCCACCGTGGACTGTTCTCCCCTTTGCCCACTGGGAAAAGGTTCTGCAGCATCCGCTGCACGTTCACCAGTTTTTGCAACAGCTTTTTCCCCATTGCCATCAGACTGTTGAACTCTAAACAGCAACAGTAAAAGTGCATATTCATACATATATTCATACATGGGTTAAAGCAAAAATAATCAGTTTGACTGAAAAAAAATTCAAGTCATTCCATATATTCCCGGGCCGTGGACATAATGCCACATCAGTTACCTCACTTGTTTATTGTGCAAAGTCAACATTAACCAAATCTGGTAGGTCTATAATATCCATTGACCATTCCTGTATCTCTCCCACCTTTCAGCTTCAGAGCCTTGGCGTCATCCTGGCCAGCCTCCCATCCTCTCCTTCACTTTCCACATAATCACCTGGTTAACTTTCATCTCAGCAGCATCAAGTTCTTACTTCACACTGTTGTCAAACTGGTTCACAGTCCACTCACCTCTTGACTTTACAAACCAGAACAGCTGAGCATCTTTGCGACAGTGCACTTTTACTTTCGCCCTCTGGGGGGAGCCTCGCTGGAAAATCAACCCCGGTTGCATAGTATACCTTTAAAAGAAATTTGCACATCTGTGGATGTGTCATTAATACTATGTCTTATCAGGCGCGGGCAGAGGGGCAGATCATAGACATATATAAAGAGTAGACCCCGCATCGAGCGCTCTGGCCTATAGGCAACGGACGAGATTTAGGGGCGCCATCTTGGGGCGGTCGAGAACTCAGCTCAGTGTAATGTGTTAACCAGGTGCAGAATCAATTTAAGTCAATTATACTTGCTGATTATTGAACTAATGTTCACGTTGTTTTTTTCTGAAAACTTTAAAGCTATAGCTGTTATAACAAATGGTTCAGTGCAGTTAAATGTTCTTAGTGTGGTTAAAAGTAATTGAATATTCTGACAGAATTTATGTATGCTGCAAAACCCAGCCACTCATACACTTTAATAATTTTTTGTTATCACTATATACAAAAACATACATATCTATATATATATCTATCTATATCTATATATCTATATATATATATATATATATATATATATATATATATATATATATATATATATATATATATATATATATATATATATATCTATCTATCTATCTATCTATCTATCTATCTATCTATATATATATATATATATATATATATATATATATATTCCAAAAAGAACCCGTGGTAGGCGAAGTCCATGAAGTAGTAACCTTTATTTTCTTTACAATTATTATACAATGAAATAGCCTGCTCCATAGTACATTGAAACCAAAGAACAACCTTTTTACAGGCCCAAGTATTTGTTTAACAAATAAAAGTACTGTATAAACGGTTTTTTTTTTTTTTTTTTTACAAATAACTACTGTGCTGTAAAATACTAATTTGACCATCAATACGAATTGAATGCTTCAAATTGTGGAGATCAGCACCGCTCCACCGCGACCCGAGTCATTGTATTAGAACGGGAGAAAATTAAAAATGATTATGAAAAAAATACAAAGTACAGTAGGACAAATAGCGAGTCATGTATTTCACTGCTCTTCTCACTGAGCCGCTGCATCCCGACTCCGCTCTGTAGCGTTTTTTTTCTTCTAAAGCCCGCGGTGCAGGTGTGTGTTTTAGGGAGAAAAACCATAGTTATCGGTAGTTGTTGTTCTTCTGGGCAAAAATAATCTTATAAACCGACATGCTGGTGAAGATTCTCATTTTTGGAATAAACCGACATGCCACCATCGATTATGTTTGAGAACTGTAATGAACGGCTCATCAATGCAAATCCATGAAGCAGCGAGACCGTGAAACAGGAACCGCGATATAGCGAGGTTTCACTGTATATATGAAGAGTTCATTTGCAAAAACAGATAACTCCGTTTTTAGCCAAATAAATTAAAATGTAAGTGTGTGTGTGTGTGTGTGTGTGGGGGGGGGGGGGGTCCTTTTAATGAAGGTGTATTTTTGAGATGCCATTATTTTGTTATGTCGCTCTTACCTGATCAAATTCATCAGGTAGGTTAGTTTGACTGGTATCACCTTAACTAAATAATAAAAAGTATGTTTTTTTAATTTATAAAAACAGAGTTATCTGTTTTTGCAAATGATCTCTCTCTCTCTCTCTCTCTCTCTCTCTCTCTCTCTCTCTCTCTCTCTCTATATATATATATATATATATATATATATATATATATATATATATATATATATATATATATATATATATATATATGCTGTTTATTCACTAATGTCTAACAAAGCTCTGATGCCTTCACGGAGCAGATGCGGTTTTGGAGAGACTAAGTCACAAAGACTTGGACGTGTAGACCTGTATCTCTCTGCCTAATTTTAGAAAAATCACATTCTAATCAAAAATATAAACGATATCTGTTCATCTTACTTGTGAAAAGTTATTCCTTGAGCCCTGACGTAAATAGTCCCTCGATTTAAACAAAAATGAGCCGCACAGTGCTGAGGCATCATTAGTGTGTTCAGCTTGAATCAGCAGGTTAGGGTAGCAAGTCGACCGCCCCAAGATGGCGGCCGTAATTCCTGCGCAGCGACAGTCAATGCGGGGTCTACTCTTATATTATGTCTATGGGGCAGATGGCCTCTGCTAACAACTGCGCACAGTTATTGCGGAGCGCAATCAGCGCGCTCCGCCTCTTAGACAACCGATTTCAGGTGTGTTGAATTGTTAAAGGGAGAAAACCAACTTTTCTCTTTAATAAAGCTAATCAAAACATCACACATCACCTTCACTCAATCCTGAGGATTTCCTCAGCTCAGAGTCTAACCGTGAACATTGATAAACTGTTTACATCTAAAAAAAAAAAGCACTCACCAGGATTATATTTCAACAAAAAACTTTGTTGTCTTGCTTAACAGGTTTCCCACATCTTCTGCCTGAAGAACACGCTAGCTCTAATCAGCCAGGAAGAAAAGAAGCAACTACGTTCAGCTGTGGTGCATTCAGAGTTCATGGGACAATTCAGTACTCAACAAAAAACGTGTTTTTCTTCAATCAATAAAAAAAGTATATATATATATATATATATATATATATATATATATATATATATAAACATTTTAAAAATAATTGAACAAAAACATGTTTCTTCTTGAGTTTTGAATTTTCCCATGCACTGTGAATGCACCACACAGCGTTGCTCACAGCTTCTGCTGTTTTTAACATAATATAGCATATCTAATCTTTTCCTAGTGCTGTTAATCCTGATCTAAATATCACTCTCTTAATTTCTTGCATAGAAAAATAAACATCCATGACATTTCCTGGAGTTGTTTTACCTTCTAAAATAAAATCATTTATCCTTCTTGTCTGCTCTCTGCTATGTTTTCTCTGGTCTATTTTCCTTAATTTTCTTAATCATTCCCCATACCTAAGCTATAGGGGTTGTTCTACCTATTGAATCACAATAATCTCTCCATTTTGTCTTCTTTGCCTTCTAAATAACTTTCCTTGCTTCTGCTTGATCTTTTTTATATTCAATTATTTTTTTTAAATTATGTGTTCTTTAGAAAACCTTAAAAGCTATCCTCCCTCTTCAAGTCTCTGCTCAGCTTAGAAAAAAACATGGGATGTGACGTCACTTCCGGTGATGTGCCCAAATATGGGCATAATGGCCGCCCTGTTCACAGTTCTGCATGGCAGAGCTCTGGATGATGAGAGCTGTGAACTGATCACAAACTTCATAAATTTGTTAAAATTCAACGGTTTGCTCTAAAATTCTGAAAATATTCATGGATCTCAAAGAGTGCTTTATCTAACTATGTGATTTTTTAAACGCCCATTGAAAAAAGCATTTCAGAGAAAAAAAATATTAGCCTTTATAGTCTTGCACGTGTGAATTTCAAAGTCTTTGAAATAGTTCAAAATCGGCTGGATTTTTACCAAACTGAAGTAAACATTTAGTCTAAATGTGCTTTACAAATAGTGGCCATTTTTATTGGGATTGAACAATATTTGTGGAAAATACATTGATTTCTCCATTTTACAAACTTTTAAAAAATCAGAGTGTGCAACTTTGAAAAACCTCGATACATACAGTGAGAGAATTGTTACACCTTATTCAAGGAATAAATCCTGAAAATCTGAGATCGTTACACCACAAAATAGATTTTTAGTAATTTTTTGAAGTTTTATAGGTTTTTTTTCACACTTTTGGAAATAGGCCCCGCCCACTTGTTTCAAATATTACCATATTTAAGACTTTAGTTAAGGGCTATTACTGGAAGGGGATGAAAAAGGTTTTGTAAAAATCCGATAAGCCATTCTTGCGTAGTAGATTTCTTGACATCACAGCGCCCCCTAGTGATGGACGATCCTCAAACGCGGGTCACATGTGCAAAATCTTATTTGGACTATGTGTTATGAAGGACATGTCAAAATCTGTTATAGTTTTAGAATAATCAGCAATTACATTTAGAGCTAGCTAGCTAACAATTACTTATTTTAGCGTTACTTTTCGAAAAAGTCAAAATTCAAAAATCTGCCGCGATAACTTTTTTTATTTGTCCATTATATGGTTATATATGGAGTTTTGTGCGGATTGCACAAAATATGTAGGAGGAGTTTAACAAGAAAGGTTTAACCTTTGTAGCCATGTAGCGCGAAAACTAGCTGGGAAACGAAGGGTGTGCCAATTCACTTTATTTTGCAGAATCATCCAATAAACAAAGTGCCATCAGGTTTTTGAGTGTAGGACCAGTAGTTTGGTGGTTATAGGCCAAAACGCATTGTCCTTTGTTATAGCGCCCCCTAGTTGTTGAGGGGTCTGAATTTCTGGGTTTGAGTAGGGGCGCACGTTCTGAACTTAGATACCTGATCCAATTGATTCGTTACAAATCCGCGTGGGCTCCACAACGCGTTTTAATTCCGTAATAATAATAATAATAATAATAAACTAGAACTGCAAGCAGTTATTAACGGGTTCCAAGCCCACGCACCGCCCCATTTGAGCATGTTCCTGGACTTCAGCATTCAATCCCACAGCATCTGGTGGAAAAACTGGAAAATCTGGGCTTCAGCACACCCCTTCACCACTTCCTCACCTCCTGAGCACTGTCGGTCCGGGTCTGACAGACCACCTCTGATGTCATCACCCTCAGCACGGGCTCCCCTCAGGGCTGCATCCGGAGCCCCTTGCTGTTTACTCTGATGACACACGACTGCACCCCCAGGTTCACCCCCAATCACATCATGAAGTTCGCAGATGACATAAACTCATCAACAGCTCAGCTGTGGAGGTGGTTAGCAGCACCAAGTTCCTGGGGGTGCACATCACGGTCAACCTCACCTGGTCTGTGAACACCACGTCACTGGTGAAGAGGGCACAGAAGCGCTTGTACTTCCTGCAGAGGATGAGGAGAGCCCACCTGTCCCCGCACATTCTCACAACCTTCTACAGAAGTACCATAGAGAGCATTCTAACCAGCTGTCTCTCTGTGTGGTTTGGAGGCGGCAGCACCTCCGACTGGTGGAAAATGAGAGTGGTGGGGACAGCAGAAGGGATCATAGGGGCTCCTCTTTCCTCCATTAAGGACATTTCATCCCAGCGCTGCATGTCCCCAGCCCATAGCATCAGCGCTGCATGTCCCCAGCCCATAGCATCAACAAATAATATGATTGAACTTGACTTTGTAAAGTGCCTTGAGATGACATGTTTCATGATTTGGCGCTATATAAATAAAATTGAATTGAATTGAATTGAACAGAGACCCTCAAACCCCCACCATGAACTGTTCCCCATATATATATATATATAATGAATGTTCTTCATTTACAGTGACCCTTTAAACCATTAATGCTATTACTCCTTTTCATGACAACTCATAATATATGAATTACTTATACCTTTTTATTCTAAGTTCAACCAAGATATTCTCTTCTTATCCTTGTAGCTTGTAGTGTTAAATAAGACTAAAATCGTTTCATTTGAATCAAGGTATGCAGATGTTGATAGATATATCTATCTATCAGTGACGTGCGGTAGGGTTCATAGCTGGTGAAGCACTGACGTCATCAGTCAGATTTACAAATATATACACTCTACAGAGTAGACTCATTGCAAAGTGCTGAAGGGGACTGGTTGAGCCAAATCAATTAACCAAGAGACATGGAAAAAATATTGATTATTTGTTTAAAAAATAAATAAAACTAAATTATTTGTCATTTGATTGGTAGCAGTTTATGAGTTATGATGGATTTCTACATTTGTAACACATTCAAAAACTAACCTACATTACGCACATTTCATTACAATAACAAAACATGAATAATTATTGCTGTCTTACTTCTACTTAGAAATGAAGTCCAGCTGCACTCTTTCTGAACAAAAATATCGGTCACTTTCCGGTAAAAGTTCTTTTTATCTTCTTCAGTTTTAAAAGTTTCTCAGTCTCAGTGGAGCTCACTGCCAGGGAGGAAAGCCTTCCCTTATCAGTCCTGTTCCAGCTGTATGTTTAGAGTCTTTTTAGTGCTTTACTTGTTTAGCAAAACTCGCTAATAACACATCCATAACTTGCTTTGACTCTACTATTTTGGGATAAGAGCGGTGCCCCTTGAGCGCCCCCTGCCTAGAGGCCAAGGAACTGCCGGCCTCACCTACAACCAGCTCTTTGGCTTTTATGATCGCCCAGCAGCACACGAAAATACATAGTTTAATGACCAAAACAGAATTCGTAATCCACATATATTAAATTGTGGAAAATCAGTTAATCAGTGTTTGAACAATTGAATTTATGATCTAGAGACAGGAAGATGCATTCACGGAATGGAAGTCAGCGCAGTTAACATGGGATTGCGCAATCCCTGGGGAGACCAAGATCGCTGGCTTGGTGGCGCTTCACTATCAAGCACCACCAAGGATTTACGTTTAAAATAGCCAAAAGTCTTCGATTTTAAAGAGAATATCATAAAAAAATAAGGAAATTAGATTAAAAAACAATTATTATTACAAATGACTGAGTGAATCACAATATATATTGTTATCATTATTCTATATTTTCTTTCCATGATTGCCTCCCCTGAATGCATGTCACTGCTATCTATAACTATAACCCATAAACTTTGCACAACATTCGCATATTTGCTCATTTTGCATCATTGCATCTCCAACTAGCATTACAAATGCTGTCGAACTCTCAGTTTCTAAATGCATTCTCGCACAAATGCCCTTTGCACAATCAATTCAGTACATACAAATGGTTTTAAAAATCCTTACCTGTACACTGTGACTTTCTCATGCATTGTTTACACTTCAATTGTTTACTTTTAAATCACTGCTGCACCTTATACTGTAATTTAAATTGACTCTAATTTACAAGCTGTATTCTTGCACAAATTGCCCTCTGCACAATCAATTCTGCATATACAAATGTTTTTTTAAAATACACACCTGTACACTGTGACTTCTCCTGATTTGTTTGCATTTCAATTGTTTACTTCAAATCACTGCTGCACCTTATACTGTAATTTATTTTACTGCAATTTACAAGCTGTGTGCAACAGAATTTCGTTCTGTACGCACTCTGTGCATACAAAATGACAAATAAAGTTTTCTAATTTTCTCTAAGTCTATCTATCTATCTATCCATATTATATTATAACGTTACTTTTCGAATAAGTCTGATCCATATCTGAACTATGGATCTTTGCAAATGTTCTTGCCATTACTTCTACTTTTTATTCATTTGTTAATGCTGTTCCTTCTTCATGTTTTAGAACTGGATATGTTCTCTCTGATCTATTTCCCTTCATTTTCTTAATCATTCACCATACCTCAGCAATAGAAGTTGTTCTGCCTATTGAATCACAAAATTCTCTCCATTTTGTCTTCTTTGCCTTCTAAATAACTTTCCTTGCTTCTGCTTGATCTTTCTTATATTCAATTAAATTTTTTAAATTATGTGTTCTTCTCAAGACTCTAAAAGCTATCCTCCCATTTCAAGTCTCTGCTCCGCTTAGAAAATACACAGGATGTGACGTCACTTCCGGTGATGTGCCCAAATATGGGCATAATGGCCGCCCTGTTCACAGTTCTGGATGGCAGAGCTCTCGATGATGAGAGCTGTAAATTGATCACAAACTTCATAAATGTCTTAAAATTCAACGGTTTGCTCTAAAATTCTGAAAATATTCATGAATGTCCAAGAGTGTTTTATCTAACCACACGATTTTTTTGATGGTCATTAAAAAAGTGGATTCAGAGAAAAAAAATATTAAACTTTATAATCTTGTATCATTAATTTTTAAAATCTTGTAAATTGGTCAAAATCGCCTGGATTTTCACCAAACTGAAAGACATGGTTATTCTGGCTGTGCTTTACAGATAGAGGCCATTTTTATTGGGATTGACCAATATTTGTGGAAAATACATTGATTTCTCCATTTTACAAACTTTTAAAAAATCAGAGTGTGCAACTTTCAAAAACTGGAATACATGCAGTGAGAGAATTGTTGCACCTTATTCAAGGAATACATCCTGAAAATCCGAGCTTGTTACACCACACAAGTGATTTTTGGTGAATTTTTGAAGTTTTCCAGTTTTTTTCCACACTTTTGGAAATAGGCCCCGCCCACTTGTTTCAATAAATACTATATTTAATACTTTAGTTAAGGGCAATGTCTGGAAGGGAATGAAGAAGGTTTTGTAAAAATCCGATCAGCCATTCTTGCGTAGTAGATTTCTTGACATCACAGCGCCCCCTAGTGATGGACGATCCTCAAATGCGGGTCACATGTGCAAAATCTTATTTGGACTATGGGTTATGAAGGACATGTCAAAATCTGTTATGGTTTTACAATAATCAGCAATTACATTTAGAGCTAGCTCGCTAACAATCACTTATTTTAGCGATACTTTTCGAAAAAGTCAAAATTCAAAAATCCGCCGCGTTAACTTTTTTTATTTGTCCATTACATGGTTATATATGGAGTTTTGCGCAGATTGCACAAAATATGTAGGAGGAGTTTAACTAGAAAGGTTTAAGCTTTGTAGCCATGTAGCGCGAAAACTAGCTGGGAAACGAAGGGTGTGCCAATTCACTTTATTTTGCAGAATCATCCAATAAACAAAGTGCCATCAAGTTTTTGAGTGTAGGACTAGTAGTTTGGTGGTTACAGGCGTAAACGCGTTTTCCTTTATTATAGCGCCCCCTAGTTGTTGAGGGGTCTGAATTTCTGGGTTTGAGTAGGGGCGCACGTACTGAACTTAGATACCTGATCCAATTGATTCGTTACAAATCCGCGTGGGCTCCACAACGCGTTTTAATTCCGTAATAATAATAATAATAATAATAATAATAATAACTAGAACTGCAAGCAGTTATTAACGGGTTCCAAGCCCACGCACCGCCCCCTTTGAGCATGTTCCTGGACTTCAGCATTCAACACCCTCATCCAAGCCCACCTACGCCGCGCCCCCTTTGAGCATGTTCCTGGACTTTAGCGTTCAACACCTCCTGACCACTGTCGGTCCGGGTCTGACAGACCACCTCTGATGTCATCACCCTCAGCACGGGCTCCCCTCAGGGCTGCATCCGGAGCCCCTTGCTGTTTACTCTGATGACACACGACTGCACCCCCAGGTTCACCCCCAATCACATCATGAAGTTCGCAGATGACACAAACTCATCAACAGCTCAGCTGTGGAGGTGGTTAGCAGCACCAACTTCCTGGGGGTGCACATCACGGTCAATCTCACCTGGTCTGTGAACACCACGTCACTGGTGAAGAGGGCACAGAAGCGCTTGTACTTCCTGTGGAGGATGAGGAGAGCCCAACTGCCCCCGCCCATCCTCACAACCCTCTACACAAGTACCATAGAGAGCATTCTGACCAGCTGTCTCTCTGTGTGGTGTCGAGGCGGCAGCACCTCCGACTGGTGGAAAACAATGGTTGTCAAGCTTCTGAAGTTTGCGCACGACACCACTCTCATGGGATTTATCTCTGATGGTGACGAGTCCACCTACAGATGGGAGGGTGACCATCTGGTGACCTGGTGCAGGGAGAACAACTTAGAGCTCAACGCTGTAAAAATAGTGGAGATGGTTGTGGACTTCAGGAAGAACTCAGCCCCAGCTACCCCAACACCCTCTGTAACTATATATAATATATTTCAGTCGTCAGTCAAGTCAAATTATGTTGCGAGTTCAGTTGTTTTTTTCTTTTCTTTGTTCAGTGGTTCATGTTGTTACCACTGGCAAGTTCACGTCAGTAAGAAGAATGGAGTTTGTCAATGGAGGTTCAGTTCTGCTTGGGGCACAGGCTCGCCATGTCCTTTCAGAGAGAATCCATGGAATCTGATCCAGTAGTCTGATCCAGCTTTTTGATCAGCAACAACAAAAAAACCTAGCCTGCACACGATAATACTATTATTGCATTCAGCTAAATAAACTCACTTTATCAATTTTTACAGCATGGTTTTTTCTTCATTCCTCACATTAACATTGCGATGTTTTACATGCACTTTAAATTTTTTTCCCAACTCAAAACACCGGAATCATCTTTAACCCATGTAAAACAAAAATATAAAATCCTTTTTAATTATGAAACTATGACCTGCAATTTAACTAATTACAGCATAGGTTTTTTTAATCCTCTTCCAAGTCTTTGTAAATCATGAGATGAAATACAGTTATCACCTTACCAAAGAGCATGAAATCCTTCTACATCCAATACTCTCCATCATCCATTGTATGGACCAAACCCAGCGCTGAACACAGAAATGTCGGACTGGATCAAATACTGCGTGTGTGATGTGTTCAAGTACCCCGCTCAACGTAAGAATTTACACATGTACAGCCTCAAGCTATTTAACTAAGATGTAAATGAGGTTTAAAATGTCTACTGTTTAGTTTGATATTAATGAACAGTCATAATTTTAATTTACATGAAGTATGTTTGAACTAGAAGAATTAACAGTGGGATGTTGATAAACTGACTGTATATTTGTATTGTAGTGCTTAACCATAGATTTACTTCTGAGTCAGTTAGCTTGCAGTTGAATTCATGATCTAGAGACAGGAAGATGCATTCACGGAATGGAAGTCAGCGCAGTTAACGTGGGATTGCGCAATCCCAGGGGAGGCCAAGCTCGCTGGCTTGGTGGCGCTTCACTATCAAGCGCCACCAAGGATTTACATTAAAAATAGTGAAAAGTCTTCGATTTTAAAGATAATATGATAAAAAAATAAGGAAATTAGATTAAAAAAACAACTATTATTACAAATGACTGCGTGAATCACAATATATATTATGTTATCATTATTCTATATTTTCTTTATTTCCATGATTGCCTCCACTGAATGCATGTAACTGCTATCTATAACTATAACCCATAAACTCTGCACAACATTCGCATATTTGCTCATTTTGCATCATTGCATCTCCAACTAGCATTACAAATCCTGTCGAAGTCTCAGTTTCTAAATGCATTCTCGCACAAATGCCCTTTGCACAATCAATCCAGTACATACAAATGGTTTTAAAAATACTTACCTGTACACTGTGACTTTCTCATGCATTGTTTACACTTCAATTGTTTACTTTTAAATCACTGCTGCACCTTATACTGTAATTTAAATTGACTGTAATTTACAAGCTGTATTCTTGCACAAATTGCCCTCTGCACAATCAATTCTGCATATACAAATGTTTTTTAAAAATACACACCTGTACACTGTGACTTCTCCTGATTTGTTTGCATTTCAATTGTTTACTTCAAATCACTGCTGCACCTTATACTGTAATTTATTTTACTGCAATTTACAAGCTGTATGCAACGGAATTTCATTCTGTATGCACTCTGTGCATACAAAATGACAAATAAAGTTTTCATATTCTCTTTAAGTGTATCTATCCATATTACATTATAGCGTTACTTTTTAAATAAGTCTGATCCATATCTGAACTATGGATCTTTGCATATGTTCTTGCCATTACTTCTACTTTTTCTTCATTTGTTAATGCTGTTCCTTCTTCATGTTTTAGAACTGGATATGTTCTCTCTGGTCTATTTCCCTTCATTTTCTTAATCATTCCCCATACCTCAGCTATAGAAGTTGTTCTGCCTATTGAATCACAAAAATCTCTCCATTTTGTCTTCTTTGCCTTCTAAATAACTTTCCTTGCTTCTGCTTGATCTTTTTTATATTCAATTAAATTTTTTAAATTATGTGTTCTTCTCAAAACTCTAAAAGCTATCCTCCCATTTCAAGTCTCTGCTCCGCTTAGAAAAAACACAGGATGTGACGTCACTTCCGGTGATGTGCCCAAATATGGGCATAATGGCCGCTCTGTTCACAGTTCTGCAAGGCAGAGCTCCTATATGATGAGAGCTTTGAACTGATCACAAACTTCAAAAATTTGTTAAAAATCAACGGTTTGCTCTAAAATTCTGAAAATATTCATGGATCTCAAAGAGTGCTTTATCTAACTATGTGATTTCTTAAAAGCCCATTGAAAAGAGCGTTTCATAGAAAAAAAATATTAGCCTTTATAGTCTTGCAAGTGTGAATTTCAAAGTCTTTGAAATAGTTCAAAATCGGCTGGATTTTTACCAAACTGAAGTAAACATTTAGTCTGAATGTGCTTTACAAATAGTGGCCATTTTTATTGGGATTGAACAATATTTGTGGAAAATACATTGATTTCTCCATTTTACAAACTTTTAAAAAATCAGAGTGTGCAACTTTGAAAAACCTCAATACATGCAGTGAGAGAATTGTTACACCTTATTCATGGAATACATCCTGAAAATCTGAGATCGTTACACCACAAAATAGATTTTTAGTAATTTTTTGAAGTTTTATAGGTTTTTTTCACACTTTTGAAAATAGGCCCCGCCCACTTGTTTCAATCATTACCATATTTAAGACTTTAGTTAAGGGCTATTACTGGAAGGGGATGAAAAAGGTTTTGTAAAAATCCGATAAGCCATTCTTGCGTAGTAGATTTCTTGACATCACAGCGCCCCCTAGTGATGGACGATCCTCAAACGCGGGTCACATGTGCAAAATCTTATTTGGACTATGGGTTATGAAGGACATGTCAAAATCTGTTATAGTTTTAGAATAATCAGCAATTACATTTAGAGCTAGCTAGCTAACAATCACTTATTTTAGCGTTACTTTTCGAAAAAGTCAAAATTTAAAAATCTGCCGCGATAACTTTTTTTATTTGTCCATGACACGCTTATATATAAATTTTTGCGCGGATTGCACAAAAAATGTAAGAGGAGTTTAACAAGAAAGGTTTAACCTTTGTAGCCATGTAGCGCGAAAACTAGCTGGGAAACGAAGGGTGTGCCAATTCCCTTTATTTTGCAGAATCATCCAATAAACAAAGTGCTGTAAAGTTTTTGAGTGTAGGACCAGTAGTTTGGTGGTTACAGGCGTAAACGCGTTGTCCTTTATTATAGCGCCCCCTAGTTGTTGAAGGGTCTGAATTTCTGGGTTTGAGTAGAGGCGCACATTCTGTACTTAGATACCTGATCCTATTGATTCGTTACAAATCCGCATGGGCCGCCCAACGCGTTTTAGCCGTAATAATAATAATAACTAGAACTGCAAGCAGTTATTAACGGGTTCCAAGCCCACGCACCGCCTCCTTTGAGCATGTTCCTGGACTTCAGCCTTCAATCCCACAGCATCTGGTGGAAAAACTGGAACATCTTAGCTTCAGCACACCCCTCAACACTTCCTCACCTCCTGACCACTGTCTGACCACTGTATGCAACAGAATTTCTATGCAGATGTTGATAGATATATCTATCTATCAGTGACATGCGGTAGGGTTCATAGCTGGTGAAGCACTGACATCATCAGTCAGATTTACAAATATATACACTCTACAGAGTAGACTCATTGCAAAGTGCTGAAGGAGACTGGTTGAGCCAAATCAATTAACCAAGAGACATGGAAAAAATATTGATTATTTGTTAAAAAAATAAATAAAACTAAATTATTTGTCATTTGATTGGTAGCAGTTTATGAGTTATGATGGATTTCTACATTTGTAACACATTCAAAAACTAACCAACATTACGCACATTTCATTACAAAAACAAAACATGAATAATTATCGCTGTCTTACCTCTACTTAGAAATGAAGTCCAGCTGAGCTCTTTCTGAACAAAAATATCATAATTTTCCGGTAAAAGTTCTCTTTATCTTCTTCAGTTTTAAAAGTTTCTCAGTCTCAGTGGAGCTCACTGCCAAGGAGGAAAGCCTTCCTTCATCAGTCCTGTTCCAGCTGTATGTTTAGAGTCTTTTTAGTGCTTTACTTGTTTAGCAAAACTCGCTAATAACACATCTATAACTTGCTTTGACTCTACTATTTGGGGATCAGAGCGGTGCCCCTTGAGCGACCCTGCCTAGAGGCCAAGGAACTGCCGGCCTCACCTACAACCAGCTCTTTGGCTTTTATGATCGCCCAGCAGCACACGAAAACACATAGTTTAATGACCAAAACACAATTCATAATCCACATATATTAAATTGTGGAAAATCAGTTCATCAGTGTTTGAACAATTGAATTTATGATCTAGAGACAGGAAGATGCATTCACGAAATGGAAGTCAGCGCAGTTAACATGGGATTGCACAATCCCAGGGGAGGCCAAGATCGCTGGCTTGGTGGCGCTTCACTATCAAGCACCACCAAGGATTTACGTTAAAAATGGCCAAAAGTCTTCGATTTTAAAGAGAATATGATAAAAAAAATTAAGGAAATTAGATAAAAAAAACAATTATTATTACAAATGACTGAGTGAATCACAATATATATTGTTATCATTATTCTATATTTTCTTTCTTTCCATGATTGCCTCCCCTGAATGCATGTCACTGCTATCTATAACTATAACCCATAAACTCTGCACAACATTCGCATATTTGCTCATTTTGCATCATTGCATCTCCAACTAGCATTACAAATCCTGTCGAAGTCTCAGTTTCTAAATGCATTCTCGCACAAATGCCCTTTGCACAATCAATCCAGTACATACAAATGGTTTTAAAAATACTTACCTGTACACTGTGACTTTCTCATGCATTGTTTACACTTCAATTGTTTACTTTTAAATCACTGCTGCACCTTATACTGTAATTTAAATTGACTGTAATTTACAAGCTGTATTCTTGCACAAATTGCCCTCTGCACAATCAATTCTGCATATACAAATGTTTTTTAAAAATACACACCTGTACACTGTGACTTCTCCTGATTTGTTTGCATTTCAATTGTTTACTTCAAATCACTGCTGCACCTTATACTGTAATTTATTTTACTGCAATTTACAAGCTGTATGCAACAGAATTTCGTTCTGTACGCACTCTGTGCATACAAAATGACAAATAAAGTTTTCTAATTCTCTCTAAGTCTATCTATCTATCTATCCATATTATATTATAGCGTTACTTTTCGAATAAGTCTGATCCATATCTGAACTATGGATCTTTGCAAATGTTCTTGCCATTACTTCTACTTTTTATTCATTTGTTAATGCTGTTCCATCTTCATGTTTTAGAACTGGATATGTTCTCTCTGATCTATTTCCCTTCATTTTCTTAATCATTCCCCATACCTCAGCTATAGAAGTTGTTCTGCCTATTGAATCACAAAAATCTCTCCATTTTGTCTTCTTTGCCTTCTAAATAACTTTCCTTGCTTCTGCTTGATCTTTTTTAAATTCAATAATTTTTTTTAAATTATGTGTTCTTCTCAAAACTCTAAAAGCTATCCTCCCATTTCAAGTCTCTGCTCCGCTTAGAAAATACACAGGATGTGACGTCACTTCAGGTGATGTGCCCAAATATGGGCATAATGGCCGCCCTGTTCACAGTTCTGGATGGCAGAGCTCTCGATGATGAGAGCTGTAAATTGATCACAAACTTCATAAATTCGTTAAAATTCAACGGTTTGCTCTAAAATTCTGAAAATATTCATGAATGTCCAAGAGTGTTTTATCTAACCACACGATTTTTTTGATGGTCATTAAAAAAATGGATCCAGAGAAAAAAAATATTAAACTTTATAATCTTGTATCATTAATTTTTAAAATCTTGTAAATTGGTCAAAATCGCCTGGATTTTTACCAAACTGAAAGACATGGTTATTCTGGCTGTGCTTTACAGATAGAGGCCATTTTTATTGAGATTGACCAATATTTGTGGAAAATACATTGATTTCTCCATTTTACAAACTTTGAAAAAAACAGAGTGTGGCACTTTCAAACACTGGAATACATGCAGTGAGAGAATTGTTGCACCTTATTCAAGGAATACATCCTGAAAATCTGAGCTTGTTACACCACACAAGTGATTTTAGGTGAATTTTTGAAGTTTTCAAGTTTTTTTCCACACTTTTGGAAATAGGCCCCGCCCACTTGTTTCAATAAATACCATATTTAATACTTTAGTTAAGGGCAATGTCTGGAAGGGAATGAAGAAGGTTTTGTAAAAATCCGATCAGCCATTCTTGCGTAGTAGATTTCTTGACATCACAGCGCCCCCTAGTGATGGACGATCCTCAAATGCGGGTCACATGTGCAAAATCTTATTTGGACTATGGGTTATGAAGGACATGTCAAAATCTGTTATGGTTTTACAATAATCAGCAATTACATTTAGAGCTAGCTAGCTAACAATCACTTATTTTAGCGTTACTTTTCGAAAAAGTCAAAATTCAAAAATCCGCCACAATAACTTTTTTTATTTGTCCATGACACGCTTATATATAAATTTTTGCGCGGATTGCACAAAAAATGTAGGAGGAGTTTAACAAGAAAGGTTTAACCTTTGTAGCCATGTAGCGCGAAAACTAGCTGGGAAACGAAGGGTGTGCCAATTCCCTTTATTTTGCAGAATCATCCAATAAACAAAGTGCCATCAAGTTTTTGAGTGTAGGACCAGTAGTTTGGTGGTTACAGGCGTAAACGCATTGTCCTTTATTATAGCGCCCCCTAGTTGTTGAGGGGTCTGAATTTCTGGGTTTGAGTAGGGGCGCACGTTCTGAACTTAGATACCTGATCCAATTGATTCGTTACAAATCCGCGTGGGCTCCACAACGCGTTTTAATTCCGTAATAATAATAATAATAATAATAATAAATAATTTAAAAACACTAGAAAAACAATAGGGTTCTCTGCTCACAGAGCAGACGAACGGCATAGCCGTTCGCCTGCGCTGCGGGCTTGGAACCCTAATAAATAATTTAAAAACACTAGAAAAACAATAGGGTTCTCTGCTCACAGAGCAGACGAACGGCATAGCCGTTCGCCTGCGCTGCGGGCTTGGAACCCTAATAATTTAAAAACACTAGAAAAACAATAGGGTTCTCTGCTCACAGAGCAGACGAACGGCATAGCCGTTCGCCTGCGCTGCGGGCTTGGAACCCTAATAATAATAAATGTGTATTTTGTGTGTATAACTATGTATGTATCTACCTGTGTATATATGGCTTTCTGTCTGTATGCATAGATATAGTGCATCTAAAATATACATTTTGTATTTTATTTTTTATTCTCCAGCGTATAAGACACTGTCTGGTTTTATTTATGTTTTACTTTTTGACATACGAAAAGGGTATGAGTTAATAAGAATTATTTTTCTTCCTATTCCTCTTCTTTTTTGCATGGAATGTGTTGTTGTCATTGTATGTATTGATTGTGACAATCATACTTAGTATTATTACATTACTATAGAAAGAAGAATCACAAATAGAAAAAAATAAATAATAAGGCAGAGCCTCTCTGCTATCTGCTTTGAAGCTGTGTGTGTGTGTGTGTGTGAGTGAGTGAGTGAGTGAGTGAGTGAGAGAGAGAGAGAGAGAAAGAGCCATCATCTCATGCCATCTTTGCTTACTTTCACTAGTGTGTGTGTGTGTGTGTGTGCATATATATATATATATATATATATATATATATATATATATATATATATATATATATATATATACATATATATATGGATAGTTTTTTCTAGACCGAGTACAAGTACTTCACTTTAGATATTTGTCTTAGTGATCATTGATTACCAATTTATTTACTATACCATTGACCACTGAAAAGTATTGATCATCAAGGGTGATGAATTTGCTTGCAGTTTCAGTTATGTTCTTTACTTCTTTTTTCTTTTGGAGGCTCAACAAAGAACCTCTTGGTGTATAGCACCACTTCCTGTTATAGTGTGGCATCTAGCCTTTGAGTTGCATCTCAGCCCAGGGGGGAAAAATCAAGTACAAAATTGGTATCGATTCAGAGTTTTGGGTTGCTTTTACAAGGACAAGTATGAGTATTGACAGTGGTGTATGTTTATATATATATATATATATATATATATATATATATATATATATATATATATATATATATATATATAGATAAACAGCAAGTACTGTATTCATATACAAATAAAACACAACCATCTTAAATAAAATCAAGCAAGCTTCCATGACTGGACCGTGTGTATGGCAGTAGTGCAAAGCTGTGGTTTCATTATGATCTTTTTCAGGCAGTTGGGGAGATCTATTTCAGTGACGTGATTACAGAAAGCATCTCTTCTTATGAAATCATAGTTCTTTAAAGGTGAACTATTGCACCTATAGCGCAATTAAAGGACATGCTCCTGGGTCCCTCTCTGACCTTCTGCACCCTTATGTGCCCTCCAGGTCCCTTGGATTTAATGATCATTTGCTTTTAACCCAACCAAGGTCCAGACAGGTTCACAGAATAAGTCAACATCTTAGTTGTTTATATAAGCGTATTTAAATAAGCGTATAATCTATATAAATAAACTTTAACGTCTTTTGTTTTATTTATTTATTTGTTGTCACATTTAAATGTTCAGGATTACCAAAAATATTCTAATCTTAGTAAAAGACAACCCACGTAAATGCAAAATACAGTTTTTAAGGAATGAATTTCTTCATAAAGTAAAAGCTATCCAAACATTAGTAATTGCACCTTGACCTAATAATTGCTTATTGCAACCTTGTAGCAATGACTGATATCAAACTTTTATAATAACAGTCTTCTTTTCTGTCACTGTGAAGGCAATTATTTATATATATATATATATATATATATATATATATATATATATATATATATATATATATATATATATATATATATATATATATTATTATTATTAAATTTTTTTGGGGGGGGGGGGTTAAAGCCAGTAGGCTTGGTGGGTGGGCTGGGGGAGGTGGAGGTGTTGGTCCTGGTGGGTGGTTGGCTGGCGGGCCCTGCGGCCTCTCCCCGGCCCCCGGGCTATGGTGGTGCCGCTGGAGGGGCCCCTTTCTCCGGGTGGGGCTTTCAGGGAGCGGGGGTGCCTATTGGAGTCAGTAGGGGAGCTGGCTCCCTGGGTTGGCTCCCCAGTCCTTTGCTCCCCAACCCCGGACTCCTCCCTCTGCCTGCTCCATCACGCCACCACACATGTAGGTCCTTGGGGAGGGGGCGTTACTGGAGGTTGCCACTTTCTGGTGACGTCCCTCTCCCCAATTTTATCATGCATTTTAGACACTTTCACTTCAAACATTTTCACAATGCACATTCATGTAGGCCACGATATGGTGGGGTGGGGGGAAGACGTCTGGGGGGGGCTTATGTTGTCTGAGCCTCTCTTCGGACGGCTCCCTTCACCCCCTCTCGCATTTAGACATTGAGGGTTCTGGGTAGTTGCTTGGAGGGGGGGCGCTGGCACCAGCTTCCTTCCGGAGGGGAGGTGGGCTGTGCCGTGCACCCCCTTCGGTGCTCCCAGTTTTTAAACACACCTGAGATCAACATGCAACAACACAACATCTGAGCGGGCGTAGGGAGGATCGGGGGTCTTTTGCACACCCCCGATCTCGGATCGCGGCACGGAGTCTGGGGCCTGGAGGAGGTGCGGACCACTGGGTCCGGGGTCTTGGCAGAAATGACAGTTTCTGACCTACTTTTAAAGCCTGATCAAATACAAGTGTCTCTGCTTGGTCTGAAATCGGGCCAGAGAGGTTTAAAAAGTTAAAAAACGCACGGGTGGCCAAAGGGCGGCACATTAAAACAAGAAATGGTTAAAAAAAGAAAAAAAGTTAAAAACATACAAAACATACATACACAACATCAAAAGCCAAAACTCAGGTTCACAGCAAGAGTATTTTAAAATGCCATACTTGACAAGATCACAGTGGATTAAAAGCAATTAAATAAAAATGTGTTTTTAAAAGAGATTTAAAAAGAGGAAAACAGGAGGCCTGTCTGATACTCAAGGGTAAATTATTCCCTAATCTAGGAGCAGCAAGAGCAAATGATCTCTCACCTCTGAGCTTCAGCCCAGTTTTAGGGACTGTCAGCGGCAGGGATTGGGGTGGGCAGTAAGGCTGAATCAGCTCACATAAATATGGTGGAGCAAGGCTGTTCAAACATTTAAAAACAAATGACGAAAGCTTAAAATGAATTCTGTAGGGCACAGGGAGCCAGTGAAGGGATGCCAGGATGGGAGTGATATGCTCCCGCCTACAGGTCTGTTAACAAACAAGCAGCAGAGTTCTGCACAAGCTGAACACGGGTAAGAGAGGTCTGGCTAATGCCTGCATCCAATACGATTTGGGGGTTAGTTGTGATTTAAGTATAAACTGGTCAATGTGGAAAGTCACCCAATCTGAAGTTCAATACATCATACACATGCAAAACTATGGGAATATGCATTTTGATTTGAAGAGTTTTGGGAAATCATTGCAAGTGAAGAGTTGGATTTACTAAAAATAAGATTGTATGCAGTAAAACCTAATTTACATATTGTGAACAACATGCAAACACATCACCAGTAACTCCTGCTATACCTGTCTGTTTCTGTGGTGGAGCCAAAGCCCATTAAAACCCACTACCATGACTACTCAGTAATACATGCTGTAAGGGCCCTTCCTCTCCTTCTCCATCCTTAATGCCCATCTGAGATCTGATGCTCCCAGTGTTTTAGAGGCTTCACATGTGTCTGCTTAGTAGAGATGCTGATTCACACTCACATCCAGTGATTGACATTTTATCTAGGCTAATGAAGGAGACATCTCAGTGGCATGAGGCTAATAAACCCATTGACAGCAGTAGCCGAATAAGTTATTTAACACCTTTTGATCTTTCTAATGAAAGCCGACATCCCTTTGAATGCACTCCAAGTTCAGTTAGGACCCATAACATTTCCTGCTTCCTGAGAATATTGCGTTTCAGGAAATAGCTGAAATACCAGTTAAGGCTTGTTATGTTACATCAAATTTAACACCAAAAAACATTACCTTCATGCCATGCACTCTTAAGAAACATTCAAAATAGCCTTGACCTGTTGTGGCACAGGTACTGCAGCACTTCCATGGATAGTCTGTGATATCAGGCAATAACAAACTGGCAGCAATTTCTTAAGAGTTTTGCAGCTTCCATGGTTGGCATTCCTTTAATATGTATTGCTTCACCAGTGATATGTCAGGTAAAATGAGGACAGTTTTGATACCTTAGACTGTGTTTCAAAACAATCAATAAATCTAATGGTCAATAGCCTTTTCTTGTTTGTTATGAAGGAGTAGGGGCTTAAACTCATTCATCTGAATAAACTAGCTCTTTAAAGTGTCTTTGAGACTTGTCTCATCTTTTTATTTACCACCACAGAAGTATCCGCATTACTGCTGAAACAGAAAACAATAGACTTGGCTCCTTCTTTTAGTCTTCTGTTTGTTCAACACCAAGACAGGGAAACATCCGTAGTACCTCGGCATTGATAAATATGAATATCAGACCGTAATCTGATAGCCAAGAAAAATATGAGACATTAGAAGATTCCTGTCGCAGCAGGATGCCTCCTAAGATCCTACAGAGCTGTTCCCCAGATTCAAATTAATATCTTTCCCATAGACACCACCAGAAGGTCCATACCACAAACTACAAAATTAGACATTGAAAAACGGAGCTAGCCACTACAGAACCTAGCTACTAGTGATATTTCCGCTTTTGCAGAAAAAAAAAAATAAGAACGGACCAGAGGCTGAGTGGAGCACTTTTTACAACTGGTGGGACATGAGAACGGCACATTTGCAAACTGTGCAGAGATCCCCACAAGCGTCTAGTGAGCACTCTTGATCTGTTATGTTGGAGCATAGGCCCAACACGAGGACAGTACTGAGAACAAAGGTGAGTGAGAGCAGCCCCTTTCTCACTGCTTTATTTGTTGCTAGCTCATACTCCGGGTGCGGGCAGCCTTACATGGATGCACTTCTTGCTTAGACAATACAGTGATGCAGTCATGTAGACCGCTCATGGGGCTGATCAGGTAGTGACACAATGTACCATAATGCTCCATTGAGTAGAGCAGCTTCATTGTCGTACTTAAACATTTTGACAGATTTGAGCACATTTTACAACATAAAATCGGTCAGTAAGCACAATAAGTACTGAAATCATTTATAAGCTGCACCGAATTATTTGAGAAGATTTAAAGATTTTAAGTGCACCTTATAGTCGAAAAATACTGTATTTGTCAGGATTTTGTCTTTAATGAACTCAGAACCACACACACTGAGCTAAAATTTAAAGTTTATTGAAAGGTAGATGGAGTAGTGGATGATGAAACCAGAACGGCAGGACTAAACTGGAATAGGGGTGTAGATGATGGCCGCAGCTGACGGCTCGGAGAGTTCTAGGAGACCAGAGCACAGTAGCTGGATCCACAGCATGGCAGAGAGTGAGCCAGAGCACAGCAGCAGGATCCACAGCATGGCAGAGAGTGAGCCAGAGCAGAGCTACAACGGGATTAGTAGCTTGGTAGGTGAATACTTGCAGGTCTGAGTTACAGCAGGATTAGCAGCTGGGCTGGATGAATATGTGTAGGCCAGAACCACAGCAGGATTAGCAGAACAGCAGGGTGAATACTTGTAGGTCAAAACCACGGCAGGATAAGCAGCAAGGCAGGGTGAATACTTGCAGGTTAGAGTCACAACAGGATAGTTGCACCGACAAGACTGGAATAATCCATGGCAAACTGAGATAAAAGAGAAGCAGAGGTGGCAGGATTCCAGCAGCAAGTAGAGAACACTCAGGTAGACAGGCAAGGAATAGGTGTTGCATGAAGACGAACCAGCAGAGGAGTGGCAGCAGAGGGAGGCTAAAGTAGGGAGGCTGGCAGGTGAAATGAATCTGATTATTGACCAACAGGTGTGACTGACTGCAGAGGGAGTGAAGGGAAAGCTAAGTGAGGGGAAGGAGGAGCTGAAAACTAACAGAAAATAAAGTCAAATCATAACTAAAACCCTAACAAAGAGGAAAAAACTAAACCCTGACAGTATTATGATAAACTATTAACAGTTTCATTTATTTACACAATTTTCTTGTGGCCCTTTAACCAAAAAAAAAAAAATGACAATGACCCCATGTTTCACAAACGGTCTTAATTTAGTCGTATTTGTTTCCAGTTCAAAAATGCCTTTAGACAGAGTATTTTAGCTTCTTCACATCCTCAATTTTTAAAATCTCCTACAATCTCTACAATCATTACTAAATGTTATCCTTCTCTTCATTACTACACTATATGTTCTTTCAGTCCTTTTTCTTTTAAGTTCAATTATAAAATCAATGTTATTATTATTATTATTCTCACCAGGAGTTTTTTTTGTCCTCTAGTTCCAGAATAGCAGAGGTGGGAGTGTTTATTTTAAAACTGAAGTGTATATATATATATATATATATGTGTGTGTGTGTGTATGTGTGTGTGTGTGTGTGTGTGTGTGTGTGTGTGTGTACAGTTGTGGGGGGAGGGGTGTGGGGTTATTAAAGCTAGTTTTACTTTTAGGCTTCACAGCACAACTCTTTATTTCACTTTCACTAATCTTCCAAACCTTTTATTATCTCTTACTTTATGCCATATGGTACAGCAGGCCCTGAAACAGATGAGCTGTTTTCCTTTTTTCTTTAAGAAAGATCAAGTCAGGGCAGTGAGAAGAAGAGGGGCCCTTAATAAGCTGCCTACATAACACAGTGGAGGTTGAGTCTCGTGCTGCACTGGCAGAATGATTAAAAGTTACCTGTGCCAAATGAACCCTGCTGCAGTGCCCAAGGTTCAGCCGAGTTGAATGTGAGGCAGGTTTTTTGCTAAGCCAGCACAGTTTAATTAAAACACAGTCAAATTAGATTTTGCCACAATAAGAAATGATAATGGTTTGGCAAACGGATAGAGTCTTATCTGTTTTCATTAGCCATTCCCTTGATAGCAATCTTGTAAAGGAAGAGTGCATCCCCTTGGCTCATTTTGGGAAGACTGACGGAAAGAGAAGAGGAGGAAGCAAACAAAAAGTGATGATAGACGTAAAGTGAAAAACAGGAACTAATACAGTTAAGTAAATGCTAACACTGAGATGTATCGTCCCTGGAGGCTGACAATAAGGGCATCACTAAGCTTCTGTAAAGGACTAATCACCAAACCTCAAACAGTGATCATTTAACTGAATACTTAACCTGTTTACAGAGACTCGTCCCACTGGGATGTGTTCGAAAAAATTCCAAAGGGAGGCCCATATGGGGCCTCAGGATCAGATGACTTCTTTTGATGACCCTTAACAACACAAAGTGATATTGTGATATTATTGAAGAGCCCCCAACCGGACCTCCGCGCACAAGCTTGTTCGCTACACTCACCGCTGCAGTCCCTGTCAACCGGTGATACCGCTGCAGTTTCCCCTGTCCAGTCGCTGGCAGCCACCTCTCCATTGGAGTGCGGAACTTCTCCGTGAAAAGAGTGTGCTCACAGCCGCAGGAGGACAATCAACACTCCACCTATGGTTTCGCTCGACACCAGTGCAGCCTGTTCGCAGGTTAGAGCTGACGTCACCTCCTCTCCTCCTATGAGTAGGTCCGACGCTTCCAGCATGGCTTCAATGAGCCCGACTCGGTGCCAGCCGATCCCACGTTGTCTCTCTTCCCACCTCCGCGACACCCAGCTTGCTCCTCGTGTTGGATCATCAGCCGCAGTTTGGATGACCACGTCGCCATCAACCAGAGCACCGCTCCTCGAGGAGTCTCAGCTGTGGGACTACTTTTATGGGGACAGAGAGAACCTGTTCCCCAGCTGGCGGGCTCCCGTGCCCGTTGCCAAGCGTCAGATCCTGGCCTCAAGTCCAGTCCCTGTCTCCATGGGCGTGGTACACACCACTGCACCGGTGGATCCTGCTCCGCCGACTGACAAGAGCACAACTCCTGCTCCACCAGCCGACAAGAACAAAGTTCCGCCGGCCGCCGAGAGCAAGGTCCCCCGGCCTGTGAGCTCCGGGTCCAGGAAGACCCGTGGACCTCCACCGCACTCGAGTTTCCTGAGTAGGAGGTCCAGGAGGACCCGCCTGCCTCCGTCGCTGTACCCTCCTCAGGAACAACTTCTGTCGCTGGCTCCTTCCGGCACAGATGCCGGACACCCTGCCGCAGAAGCTATCCTGAGGCCCTGCCAGACACCTCTGTTGGAGCTGCACCTTCTGCTGCCGACGTCACCTCCATTGCCCTGGTGGGTCGGCTGGGTGCAGATGCTGCTGCTCAGGTGGGTCTGGAAAGAGCACCCTACCTCCATGATAAACAGTTGTGGGATCTTTTCTAAGGGGACAGGGAGAACCTTCTCCCACATTGGTCTGCCCCTGTTCCCGCTGATGAAGGACCCACAGCCAATGGGGTCGGGGTGCGCACCATCTCGCCGGCCGCTTCAGGAGTTCCCGCTGCACACACCACGCCCCAAGCCTGTGTGGGTGTGCATGTACCCGCCCTGCCGGCCGCTGAAAGCCCTGCTCTGCCGGCCAACCAGAGCAAAGACCCGGCGGCCGACGAGAGCTAAGACCCGGTGGCCGACGAGAGCAAAGACCCGCCGGCCGACGAGAGCAAAGACCCGCCAGCTGACGAAAGCAAGGACCCACCCGCCGACGAAAGCTCCTCTCTGCCTCTGCCCGAAACCTTCGTGGTAAGCCCTATGATAATTTTGATTGGACTAATAGAGAATTTATCAAGAGTTAGCACACAGCTTCAGTTATTTCAGCTAGTAATCATTGATCAGGCCCGAAGTCTGAGTGTAATGATGGACTCAGGCCTGAACCTTCAGAGGCATATAAAGACAGTTACAAAGTCTGCTCTATCAATTATTTCCAGGATTAAAGGACTAATGTCTCAGTAGGATCTCAAAAAATTAATACATGTGTTTATCTTTAGTCATATTGATTACTGGGTCATTTGATGCAATTCATCACTATATGTATGTGAGAGGGAAAATAAATGTGAAATTTAAAATATACGAATGTGAAAGGTAAAGTACATGTATATCCATCCATCCATCTTCTTCTGCTTATCCGGCGTTGGGTCGCAAGTGTAGCAGCTTCAATATAGAGGCCCAGACTTCCTTTTCGCCAGCCACTTGGGCCAGCTACCCTTCCCTGGGCTGCCACCTTATCGTGGTGGAGGGGTTTGAGTGTCCCACTGACCATAAGAGCTATGCTGTCAGGGGGCTTCATGCCCGTAGTAGGGTCACCCAAGGCAAATAAGTCCTAGGTGAGGGACCAGACAAAGAGCAGCCCAAAGACCCCTTATGATGAGTGACATAAATGGACGAAATGTTCCCTCACACAGACTGTTAGAAATATGTAAATGTAATCATTTTCTTTTTATTTAGTTACAGGCATTTAGTCTGGCTTTCAGGAATGTTCAATTGTTTTAACTTCACACAGGGAGAACAGATGCTCCTCCCAGACGAGGAATGTCTTGCTGTACCTATATGTTAATCCTACACGTCTCTGTATGCCAAACCCCATGTTGTAAACCCCCCTTGTCCCTTCTTTTGTGTTTTAACCCCCATGTTGTGAACACCTAAATCCTCTTGCCCCCCCCCCCCCCCTGATGTCCGACAATAAAGGAGAAAGACAAAGGTAGATCGAGTGCAGACGGGCCGGGACTGTGATGGAACGTGTCTCATGCTCCTGGCTCCTCTGCCCTCTTTCTGTTGGAAGCGTCTAAACTTGTATTTGTTTGGATTTAATTGTAGGATAAAAGGGGTTATTAAACATAACCCTATCACCGACGCGGCCCACCGGGCCCCACTCTGAAGCCAGGCCTGGAGGTGGGACACGTTGGCGAGCGTTTGGTGGTCGGGCTTTTACCCATGGAGCTCTGCCGGGCATAGCCCGAAGAGGAGACATGGGTCCCCCTTCCGATGGGCTCACCTTTGTAGGAGGGGCCAAAGGTGTCGGGTGCGTTGTGTGATGGGACCTGGCCCAAGTGGTACATGTATCTGTTAGAAGAATACATGCTTAAGAGAGGTGTATATATGTATTTGAAGGTGGCAGAATGCAGTATGGCTTGTACAGCCCTTCATAATGTAAGGGTCTCTTTTATTAAACATTGCATTGAATCTATACTAAAAGTTTACGTAATGCCCAAACGCCAGAAATGGTGTATGTCAAAAATCATCCAGATTTATAAAACCATGTGCATTCACAGTCGCAAGCAATTTCCCTTTTTAAATCACAGCTGCATCTGAATGTTTGCGCACAAGATCTTGCCTCATGTTCTGCCATTTAAACGCCCACATTCAACCCTAAATGGTCAATACAAAGTACCTCATAAATGACAGTGTATTTAAATAAGCCAGCTGATCATTGTTATATCACAATTAACGATTAACAATCACAACTATGGAGAAAAGAGCAAAGAAATGGTAAAAAAAAAAAAATAGCCCCGAAACACCTTTATTAAAGGTATAAATCAGAGGTAAAAGCACATATGTCCACATTAAAAGAACTTGTTAAAAAGTGAATCTTATAGATGTCTTAAACGTCACATGACATCATCATAGAGCCGGGCTTCTTGTCAAAATTCCTTGTCTTGCAAGAGGCTGTGCATCTGGATTGACATTCTGAGGAGTGTGGAGGCCAGGAGGGATTGGATTCCCCTCTGGTGTTTGAAAAGTCACCCCACCACCGGCATTTAAGCTGATGGCGAGCTCCACAGTTAGGTGTGCATGGGTATGAGCAGTATTAATGCTCTATTCAGTCTAAATTGGCATATTAGCCAGTCATCACTATGGGCCAGGAGAGCTTTATGTAAGGAACATTCAGCTATTAAAAACTTTGAAGCCAGCTCTGTGTCAAACATAATTGGCAACTTTAAATGGCATCAGTAAAATGTAAGCATAGCTGGAATGAAGAAAAAAAAATGTGGAAACTCAGCTGCCTATAGCATTAAGACAGTACATGTGTCACAAAGGAATAAAATGGGATGCACATCACCTCCAACCACCATTTCCTGAGTAAATATTCACCGGCTTCCCTGTGAATATCCACCTAATCCATGATAAAAGTTCAAAGACTCAAAGTAATATGTGCATAAAATGCTGTGACATTTTGAGAATGTAGTTTTATAGCATGGCAAAAGTCCACTTTGGTCTTTGTTAATGATAGCCTGTTAACTTCAGCCACAAGGACCCACAACTATGGATGCTCCAGGAGTTGTCTACTTGCATGTTTTAGAAGAGTCCCGCTATACAAATCCTGAACTATCTCACCTAATATAGTGAGTCCAAGACTTTTTGGACTTACTATATAAAAAAAACTTTTTGGAATTAATATAGAAGTCCTTTTTGAAAGAATTGAAGATACATTCAAAACAAAATTAATAAGAACATTAAATTGGAATTCCATCCATATGGCATAAAAATTATATTTTCCTTTAATAGTTTAAAAGATTGATTTCTAGAGATTGCTGCTTTTAGTTAACAAATGCAGGTTTCTGGAACATCAGCATCTCAAAGGAACCTATAGACAATCTATGTTACAGTTAGATTTGGAAAACATTATCAATCTTTAGGTGATTTTGTTCTCTTTTTGTCTTTACTCTAACAATAACCTACAACCCAAATAATAAATGTTTCAAACATTGGTAATTTAAAACTTACTAAACCAGCCATGATATGCACACTGCTTTTCAGTTGGATGCAGGATAAAAGTTTCACAGCAGCCTCTCTAATGTTCCCTCATAACTTCTATGTTACACTGTCAGCACATTTCTTTGTAGCAGAAGACAGGACAGCCAGAGGGCCATCAGCTGCTTCATTATGGATCTCAGCATATCCAATTACAGACTTACAACTGTTTGGTTAAGGGACAGAAAGGCTTGAGAGGAATAAAATGAGAAAAAGAAAATGACAGAAGAGTAAAAGGCAGCGATGGCAGTAAAAACATGAAGTAAAAAGAGACATCCACCTAAAACAATAAAGACATTTTAATTCGATATTTTTAGCTATGCATATGTTGTATCATTAAGCAATCTTGTGTCATTGATTAGTCATAAACACTTATTAATACAAGTTAATGGTAAGCATGCTCACATAGTGACTGACTCTGCAATATCCCAACAGCTATGAGGGCATTCACAATTCCTCTGACCTCTCCTGGACTGAGAACCCCTCTCACCTAGTAAAGAAGGCCCAACAACAGCTCTTCTTTCTCATGAAACTGAAACAGACTGGACCTTCTACTCAGCTGCTAATAAACTTTTACAGAGCCACAATTCAAAGCATCCTGTGTCTCACAGTGTGGTATGGGAACTGCAGGGCACAGAAGAGGAAGGATTTAGCCCGGGTGATTAGGACAGCACAGGGAATTGCGGGATGCTGGCTATAAGATGTAGGCTGCACCCGAAATGTTCTAAGTATAGCTGCCACCTCCTGTTTCAAGCTCATGTTCCTTGACCTTCCATTTGGTCAACAGTAATTCAATTCAATTCACTTTTGTTTATATAGCGCCAATTCAAAACACATGTCATCTCAAGGCACTTTACAAAGTCAATCAAATCATAGAGACTAAGAAGTAAGTAAGAATTCTATCATGGGACAGAAAAGAAGCTTCGGATTTCAGACAGCCTTTAACTCATGTCATTATCTAAAGGAAATGCACATGGATGATTGTAGTCGTGATACAATTAGGAATTGTTAATTCTCTGACATGCTAATGTCTATTTGCACACTTTTAGTTACATGTTACATAATGACACTAAAGACCCTAGATTCTTGATAGTGTTTGCAGAATGAACAATATTGATTGTATTGTGGGGTTCCCCCAAGGTTTTATTTTGGCGTCCTCCTATTCAATATCTACATGCTCCCACTTTCTCAGATAACAAACAACAAAATAAGTTACAATAACTATGCAGACAACACACAGCTCTACATTATAAGCTAAACAGGAATTATTTTAAGTGCTGGGTATTTACCCAGCACAGAAGTACTCAATGTGCAGATGTGCCATAATTTTATTCAGCTGAATAAAAACAAAGTGAAATAACGTTTTTGGACCAAAATGGGAGCAATCAAAAGATACCACCCTGCTTCAGTTGCTGCAGCAAGAAACCACTGATCAGGACTGAAATCTGGGCAAAGGGATGGACTCAGACCTGTGCCTTCAGAGTCACATGAAAACAATTACAAAGTTGGCCTTCTATCACATGTAGAACATTTCCAGGATTAAAGAAATAATGTCCCAACAGGATCTTGAAAAACTCCTCCATGCATTTATCTTTAGTCAAAATGAATACTGCAACGGTGTAATCAATTCAACTAAAGATAGTCTATCAGACAGAGGCAGTTGATCCAGAACGCTGCTGCCACCCTCCTCACTAAAATGAAGAAACTAGAGCACAACGCCACAACTGTAAAGTCATCTCCCTGTATAGAAAAAAATACTTTAAAATATGTCAGTTTATAAATTACTGAATGGCTAAGCACAAAATGCATTACAGATTTGTTTTCACTGTGTCAACGGCCTAGACCACTCAGGTCTTGTGGTTCAAGACTACTCTGCACAACCAGAACCAAGACCAAACATGTAGAAACTGCATTTAGTTTACAGTGTGTGCTCCATGTACCCGTCATGGTTGAGGTGGTTGGACCTTTTGGAACTGACAATGTGACTGACGATGTGAACTGAACTTACAGGGGAAGAGATGAAGGGAAAGAATGGGGTGATCATTAGGCACAGGTTAGCCACTGGATTCAATCAGGCTGAAGGAAAGGAGGGGTACTGAACTGACAGGTGAAGGGAGTTAACAAAACAGGGAATAAAGACAGGACCATACCTGAGGAGGAATCTAACTAAACCAAGAACAGATATAACAGAACTGTCAAAAGTGGATATAGGAAAGCACAGATGATGTGTAGCTTTTTAAGTCAGCACCCTCTTTAAATACATCCCAGTTAGTGTTTCCATACAGTCCTGTAGAGCTGAGCAGGCCTCTTCTGTCCAAACCTAAATGTTTTTTATTGTCGGTTTGGCTCTGCAGATCAGTGACAGGAATCAGGTCCTGAGGTGGTCCTGAGGTGTGGATTGTCCTGGTCAAAGTGTCTGCGCTTAATGTGCACTGTTAAAAGATGCCCATTGCTTCCTAAAGGATGGGTTAAATGCAGAAGTTTTTTGGAATGTACAATTGTAATGGCAAATAAAGATTTATTCTTCAGGCATACTTTAGTTTGTTTTTTTAAGTTGTTAACTGCAAAATTAATCAATGTTTTGCCAAAGCAAACTCAATTGTTAACTTTGGGTCCGATATTTTCTGGTCAACCTCTCAATAAAGCCTCACTTCAACTATTACTGGATTTTTCTTGAGCAATTACTTGAATTAATTTGTAACAATAAAAAATGAAGAAAAAGGGAAAACAACGATTTGGTAGCCATGATAGAACATCTTCATATAACACAGAGTGCTACTTGTTCATCTTGATTTTGTGAACATTTCTCTTTTTAACATTCACTGTTTGTTAGTAGTAACAAGAGGTTAAAAATGTGATTGGGTCAGTCCAACATTACCAGATTGCATTTCCAGTCTGGCTTGGCAAAGAACCTGATACTGGCAGGGTGCCTCACCTGGCCAGGACAACAGAATGAGGCAGCCCAAATACCTATACAACCCACAGTTGTTCTGTCTCATATTTCCAGCCAGATGATTAGCATAGACACTTTGATATGAAGAACACACTCTGTCATTCAGCTGTCAGATTTAACTCATTCCAAATTATTTTATTTGCCACAATAGAGAAGGGCCATGGGATTTAACATGTCACAGACAAAAATATTGTGGATTTATCTGTTATTTATGGTTCAGGTGTTTTGTTTTGTTTATTCCAAGTGAGAGTCATACTGTGTAACAGCAATTCAGACAGATATATAACAACATTTATTATTTAAATATCATGACTGCTGTCAATGTTTTTACTTTAAGATTTTTTACATAAAAGCCAAGTTTCAAGAAGTAAAAAATGTTTTTCACTCCTATCAAGTAATATTAGTTTTCACTCAGCACTGCAGTTCATGAATTGCTTTCTGTATATGCCAATAAAAATTCACACAGTTCTTTGCATAATTCTAGGTTTTATGAGCTTGTTGCGCACATATTCTGTCACATACAGTATTGATAATACCATGACAAGGGTCCACATTCCACATTCTCACTGTGGTGTAAAGGAAACCCAGAGATTGTTGGAGCATGGAGTGCTGTAGACTGGCAGTCTGCCTGCATCCCCACCCTGACATTTTAAGCAGTAAAAGCATATTTGCTGAAAAGATTTCTAGAGAGGCTCTGATCTGACCCAGATATCGGATTTTAAATATCGCTCAATACCAATGTTTGTTATTTTAGCAAAAGTCAAAATCTTATGATGGTGACATCTATGAAACCACTTGTACTATTTCTATACACAAAACTAGCTATAAATGGACTGAACTTATATAGCGCTTTTCCAGTCATGCTGACCACCCAAAGCACTGTACACTATAGCCACATTCACCCAGTCGCTCTCACTAAGGCGTACACATTTATACACCGAGACGCAGCTCAGTAGGCAACTTGGGGTTAAGTGCCTTGCCCAAGGGCACATTGACATGTGGCAAGGGGAATTGAACCCACAACCTTCTGGTTGCCAGATGACTACTCAACCCATCAAGCCACAGTCGCCCAGTTATGAGCCCTGTTGGCATTGGTAGTGGTTTGTGGTGTTGAAGGACCAAAGTGACAACAGGACATCAGGAGGCATATGTTCCATTATTTATTTTGTTATTACTGTCACTCAAGTGAAAGTTCCATCATATTTATCTATCAAAACATTGTTTTACAACACAAAAACAACCATAAAAACATAAAACACACACATCAAAAGAAGAAAATGAGATTCTGGAAAACAAAACTAAACTAACAAGAAAGTTTTAACACAGCTGGCAAAAAAAAGGAACTTAAATACAACTGATATTACGATATTTTTTGGACTATAAGGTGCAACAAATTATACGGCGCACCATGAATGTTTGTGTCTATGTGTGTCTTTGTCCACATATAAAATGCACTGGATTATAAGGCGCATTACATATTCTTCCCAAGTGTGTAATGTCTCTCTGCCCCTCCAGAAGGGTGACCAGATGCCCCACATTTTCCAGGAAATACCCTGTTCTGGATGACCTTTCCCTGGCAAAAGCTGTCCCCAGAAATGTCCCCAATATCAGCGTATCATGATGGAGTAAAAAACGTTTAGCGCAACAAGATGTATTTACCCGGTCCTGCTGCTGTCCCGACGTAGTATAGCTTTGCTGAAATGCACCTTTCCCGCCCCAGTCGGCGTTGCAGTTTAGACAAAATTCTGTGCTTAACAAAATCAGAGACTTCCCTAGTTTTCATTGGATAAATCAAATCTGGTCACCTTAAGGAGGAAATACACTGGCCGTGTAAAGTAAGCTGCATGGCTTATGGGCGTGTTTTCAAAAGCGTAAATTTACATCAGACGGTGCAAAGTACGCAGATACGTGATTCTGCAGAGAGAACTTTCGTCATGGGTAAGTAATTCAAGAAAGGCACATTATCAGTAGGGGAAGTAATTAAATAATCAGTAATATATCCTATGTTTTGATCTCCTCAGATATGTCTTGAACATATCTGATTGAAATAGCATATTTCAGTTTGTTAGCTTGTCAAAACTACATTATCCAGGGCACTTAATTTTTGACGACTCTTATTTTGGGATACTTCCGGAAGTGAACAGCATGATTTCCCGTTTATTCCCTGCCAAACAGGAGCGTATACGCGAGTGAAATTAGAACTTCAATTTAAATTAGCGGTCACGTAGCGTTATAGTTCTGGTGTACATTTATTGACTGATTAAAATGAAAAGCTGACCTAAGTTTAGGACGCACGTATGCTGCTTTGCGGCGCTTTGCAAGGCATCCGGTGTGTTTCCTCCTTAACACTGCTCTCTCCTGAGGGGGAGAGCTATCCGTCTCTGGCAAAAATAAACAGAACTTTTATATTGAATTAACTTACTTGGTTTAGTGTTGCTAGTGCATACTCCGGGCATACATGAATGTACTTCTAGTTTCGACATTACAGTCAGCCATTCTTGTAGACAGCTCAGGGGTCCAATCAGGTAGTGACACAGTGTACCGTATTGCTCTGAATGTCCATTGAGCGGAGTGGCTTTGTTTCTTACCAAAGTCGTACTCACACATTCTAACAGATTTTTGAGCACATTGCACCACATAAAATTGGTCAGTAAGCACAACTTTAAACAAATAAGGCGCACCGGATGATAAGGCGCAGCATACATTTTTGAGAAAATTTAAGGCTTTTAAATGCAATTCTTAGTCCGAAAAATACGATAGAGGAATCTATATAGAACACCGATCCATCCATGCATTTCCTAACAAGTCTTTCCCTTTTGTGGTTGCGAGGGGTGCTGGTGCCTATCTCAAACTGTCAACTGGTGAAAGGCGGGGTACACCATGGAAAGGGTCGCCAGTCTATTGCAATTTACATAGAACATATTTTAAAAAACTCAAACAGATGCAGATCATGACAGCCAATAACCCAACAAGGCACCACATCACCTCAATCTGAACATATTTATAAAAACATCCATTAGATGCTCCATGCTGAGCACCATTTGCCAAGCTACGAAATACAAATTCCAAACAATGCACTAAATCCATATATTGCACAATATGTCATGGACATAATGGGGTCTTACCATTGCACAGTCCCATCTTGGTCATTTGGCACATTGTCTTGATGGCCATGGCAGTCCTTATAAACAGAATCCCAGTCTGAAGAGTTCTTACGTGATTCCGCAAATCCAGCTGTAGGTTCAGATTCGTGCTGGTATGGTTGAATACCCACTACTCTGATGAAATACTTTTTCATAATTAAAGAAAGTTTCTTGTTCTATAACTACTTGTTAACAACTAGAAAGAAGTGGCATTCACTGTCCCAACTCGCTCATTCGGCACATTGTCATAACGGCAGCCATGATGGTCTTCATGAGCAGAATCCCAGTCTGAAGAGTTCTCACTTGATTCCGGAGATCCAGCATTGGGTTTAGATTCATGCTGGTATGATTGAATTCCCGCTAGACCTACAAAATATTGGGGAACTTTTTTCATATTCACCTTCTTCCATGGCTACAAGTAAACAACTGGGAAGTCATAACGTCCTTGGTTCTTCCGTGTTGTGTTTTGGCTCAATCTGGCTCACGTCACATGAGGCAGCTCAGCCCACCAAAATGAGCCCATTTTGGCATTTATTGACAAAAATGCTAAAAACAAGTTATTTAAGTTTGCAGATAGAGAAATCGATCCTTTGAATATTTTGTATAAGTGCCTCACTAAATGATATTATAGCTAGAGATACAATATTTGCAGATTTTACCTAATTTCTCCTTTAACTTAAGCCAGTTCTTAAGTTATTTCCCGCACAAAAATATACTGAAATGATGAGGAGCTAAGTGTGTATATGGATGTAATTTGAGAATTATCCTAACTGATTAGTTTTGAGTCATTTATTTATGTTTTTAAACTTGGGGAAGGGCTCCAAACCACTTTGACACAAGTCAAAGTGACTCTGCAGAAGTGCTCCAGCTGGAATACACAGTTCAACCTGCTCCACCAACTGAATCACAGGGTGCCCCAATCAGATGTTGTCATGATATTTATGCTTGCATATGATTTTTCCATTTCCTGGAAATTGAACCCAAGGGTGAGTCAGACCAGTGGAGGGCCACAATTCTCGATTTGCAGGGAAGCAGTGTGTTTGAGATGAGACCAAGAAAATATATCCTCACGTATGCCTCTAATTAACTCAGATGTTGTGAATTAACCTATTAGAACCTTATGAATCCATGACATAATCACCTGGGCTTTTACAGTACAAATTGATTATTCTGGCAAACAGAAATTATTTAGTAATCCTCAAAAACTCACTTCAAACAAAAAATCTGGCCTTATTTAATGTCAGGCCATGAGGAAACAAAATTAATGTGGCACACATGTGCAGGATACACTTCAAACCTGATATTTACATACATTATTTTAAAAAGTAGAGCCGCTGCTCCTCCACGTCGAAAGGAGCCAGTTGAGGTGGCTGGGCATCTGGTTAAGATGCCTCCTGGATGCCTCCCTGGTGAGGAAGACCCAGGACACGCTGGGGGAACTTTCTCGGCTGGCCTGGGGACATCTTGGGATTCCCCCGGAGGAGCTGGCCCAAGTGGCCGGGGAGAGGGAAGCCTGGGCCTCCCTACTGAAGCTGCTACCCCCGCAACCCGACCCCGGATAAGCGGAAAACAATGGATGGATGGATGTTTTAAAAAAACACAAAAGTTGCAGCAATCATCCAATAATATTAGGTCATGCTTCCCAGAGTTTCCACTGGTAAAGATTGAATGTACTTGCTGAATGGTTGGAGTGGGTCCACCCGATCAACTTTCTAATTAATTCAGCAAATATTTATTTGAACACCTGGGGATACTTATAAACTGTATACAAGACAGTGACTTTTCCTCTCCAGGGGCCCCATGTATAAAGCATGTCAAAATGAATGCTGTGTGAAAGTGTGGGGAAATCCACGCAAACCTTTGACCTGCCTTGAAAATGTTATGCAGCCGTGCAACATTTTTTACCAAACCACAAGGATCTAAACCATACCCAATTACACTTAAACATAACTTTGTATAATCGTATCTAACTCAAGGAGCATTGAATCCACTGTTTTTTGAGTTTGAGATTTTAGAGTATAAATCCGTATAATAAAAGTTTCAATTAAATTTTATTTAAAAAAGAGCATATTCATGATACATGTCATCTCAAGGCACTTTCCAAAGTCAAATTCAATCAGGAAACTTTTTGATCAATTTGCATAATTTATCTGAGGAAACCCAGTAGACTGCTTGATAAGCAGTGTTCACGCCTCATGAAAGAGCGTAGAGCCACGGGGACAGTCGTCTGCATTGTGGATAGCTTTGCAGCAATCCCTGATACTGAGAAAGCATGAAGCGACAGTGGAGAGGAAAACTCCCCTTTAACAGGAAGGAAAAACCTCCAGCAGAACCAGGCTCAGTGTGAACGGTCATCTGCCTCGACTGACTGGGGGTTACAGAAGACAGAGCAGAGACACAACAAGAGAGACAAAAAAGCACTGAAGCAAACATTGATCCAGTAATCTTTTCTACTTTATATGGTAATAGTGGACGATCTGTCTTCCCTGGATGATGTCACAGCTAACAGAACGCCAGACCAGCTGTACCTACTATGAAGAAGAAATAAATTACACAGAACAAATGTTAAAAGATGAAATAACAACAAGCAATGCATATTGGAGAAAAAGTAGGAGAACACAGCAGAGTGAGAAAAATAGACCCTGAAGGTCCTCAAGCAGCCTAAGCCTGTATCAGCATAACTATAGAGATAGCTCAGTGTAAGCTAAGCCACTCTAACTATAAGCTTTTTCAAAAAGGAAAGTTTTTGTCATACTCACAGTTCTAGGTGCAAGTTGTGTTGGTCTGGGTCCTTCTCACTTCCTGGGCAGGTGCTCTTCATCTCTACTAATTAGATGATATACATAAGGAGCTGAAACCAGGAGGCGGGCGTCAGTTCTTTATCGCTTTCAGCGTGGTACTAGACTGACTCCCAGCTGAATTTCTCAGTTATTTCCAAGGCAAAACCTTACTCCGTGTATCTGTTTCTATCCTAGTTATTCGGATCCTGACCCAAGTGCCTCCAAGCCGTAGTTTCTCGGAACAAGGAAATCCTCCGGTTGCCTGGCCGCTTCTGCGCTTCTGCCTGAGCTGCACCTGCCTGTCCACCCTCCAACACCTCTCAAACTAAGAGAGGGATAATCTGCTCAGGACTAACACCACCTGCCGATCCCTAAAACTCTGAGTTGCCACCTACCCTGCAGAAAACCAAGCTACACCCTTTGTGAGTCAGCTTCTCCCCTCTTCATTGCTCGTCGGCTCTCATTCATTCTCACCAGTATCCTGATCTCTCCTGCAGAACAGGGACAATCCAGTCCGCTGGCTTCCCTCTCTGGTCCACCCACGCTCTTATTAAAATAAACTCTCTTATCGATTCCTTGTCTCCGTGGTTGCCCTTATTTCAGACTCAATATTCTTTCACTATAACCGTTTTAAGCCAAGTCTTAAAAGTAGACAGGGTGTCTGCCTCACAGACCAAAACTGGGAGTTGGTTCCACAGGAGAGGAGCCTGATAGCTAAAGGATCTGCCTCCCATTCTACTTTTAGAGACTCTAGGAACCACCAGTAGACCTGCAGTCTGAGAGCGAAGTGCTCTGTTAGGAACATACAGGGTAATCAGATCTCTGACAACAGCTATCAGTCAGGTCTGCTGCTCTGGCCCCAGGACTTGCGGTGATTCCGTCTCGGAAAGACAACGGTTCTGCAACTCCTGTCAATGACCTCTGTATTGCCTTTGGTTCAGAACCTATGTTGCGAGTCGAGTTTCTCTGGATTCTCCACATGGTGACTAAACACCTTTGCACAGTGCAAATGGCTCTGAACCATGTGACCCAAGTCCGACACCATCCAGTCACTTAAGATAAAACTGCTCACATAACACAAGTTTTTCAATACTTAATCATAGCAACAATCTTCAAAGCCATGGAAAGCTAACAGACAGTCAGACAGTGTGACAACTAAATTCCTGTGGGTTGCATGTGTTGTAATTGTTAAAAAAGAACCCAGAAAATCATGTTAAAAACAAAATTTATGGTCATGGTCGTTTGTGAATTTACATGTCAGTATGCCCGTAATATATAAAAACATTTTCAGTTTGAATAATTTTAAATGAACATTTGGAGCATGTTTTACTTAGCTTGTTGGCTTCCACAACTTAGAAAATATTTTCTACTAACTTATTTCCAATTATTTTTTACTAACTTATTTTCAATTTTAACATATATAATTTCACGGCAAATGACACACTAACCTTGTAATATTTTAAGCCTAGGTTGGCTCTGTAATTAAGGGAACTACCTTCTTCCTGCTCATCCCATTAAATAAGTAGAACCACAGATTACACTTTTGTAAAAACAATGATCAGCCATATCAGACTTTGAACAACCTTTTGTTATGGATTCTTTATGTGCAAAGCTTTGGAAAGAACTGTTCTTGTTACTGAAATCAGACTGCTACAGAACCAACTATTTCATTGTTTGCAACCATAATTTTTAATCCATAGAATATAGCACAACATATTTTGTGTTATTGTTTGTTATAAATGTTTCTTTTCGACTTCAATTTCATACATCTAGACCCATCACTGTTGCACACCATAATTTATTGCAATGTTGACCTTATTCTGGGCTGCAGTAGATAAATTAAATCAGAAGTGAAGAAAGTCAGCGTTTTAAAATCACTTAGAGGGAAGAGGCTGTGTTAATAGCCGACATCACACCATAGGAGGGTTTCTTTCAAGCTCCCAATTTATTCACCTCATATGTAAGGCAATAAAACCTTGTTTATCATAAAAGTGCTTCCTGTCCTTTTCTATGATTCTCAGTGTGATTAAATCTCCATGAATGACAGAATAAACAACACAACCGTCAGCATCATTACAGCTCTCTCTGTCTGTGTTCCCCATCCTTAAATCTTAGTTCCAGCAGAGACTGTCGTCTCCTTAATTATTTGGCAAACAAACAACTTACTTGTCATTCTGTCATAGTCAATCTCTTCATCTCCCTTTTTCTACATTCCTGGCCTCACTGGCAGATTGCTGAATAATACAATGTTTCAGTCAATTGGCCCATGTGTGTGTGATGTGTGTGTTGGTTGGTGTGAGGGTGGCATGTAGGTTTAGTCATTATGCCAACATTTATATCTAGTGTCTGAAGTGTGTGTGTTAGTGTGGAAGGATTCCATGCCTGTCTGTTCTCCTGGAACTAATCTGTGGTGACAATCTACTGCCAAACACACAAGCAAATATAGATACGCACACATGCACTTTCCTGGTTTCTGGACATTACACATACTATTTCAGTTTCTAGGAAAAGCTTTGATAAAAGTAATGGATAATAGTCAACGTCAGTGGGTTATTATAGACATATAAAAAAGCGACTTTTCCCTTCTTTGTTCTATTCCTCAAGAGATAGCAATGACAGCTGGATGATACAAGGCATGGTTAGCTCAAGACAATCAGAAATGTTTGGGAATTGTGGACATGCGTTTTAGGTGTTGATATATCTCTACAGTCCAGTGTTTATCTGTTTATTGTTATGCCTCAAAGCCATGAGATAAGTATGAACAATAGATGGATGACATGCAATTACACCTCTATGTGTCGGACTGTAGGAAAAATACCTTACAGGGACCACTCTGGGAAGGAGGCACCTCCTGTGCACCTCCAGCTCCTCCTTATTAATTTTTTTTCTGCTGGCATCCACCAAGCAGCACTGGGGAACAAATGCACTTGGAATGTTCAAACTGGAACCTAAGCTATGTACAGTCTGATTTCGACAAAATCAGCAATCAAAGCAGGCTGCCACCACAGAAACAAACTGTCTGTGATCTTTCTTTCAGCTTTTGCAGGACAAGCCGGGCTAATATCAGCCTAGGACAGAGAGTAGCCCTTATCAGTCATATCTGAGGACAGCTGAGAACTACACTCTTTAAGCCATGCAGAGGTTTCTCCAGGGCTCCTGGAGCTAAAAAACAAAGGCTTTCTCCAGCTGCAGCCAAAACAACATTCATCTACCCTTGCCACAGCGAGCATCTTGGCCTGGGCTCACTAACTTTTTCCTAGAATGACTCAGCCAAGCTCCAGTGGAAACTATTCCACTTGTCACCAAACGTCATGGTAGATGCATTGTTTGGCAGAAAAAGTAAGGAAGGTTAGTTTGGGATAAACAGTTTGGGTTCTGTTATTTTTCTGATTCAGGTTCATTGTGTATTGAAGTTAAAACTGAAGCTAGTGCTAGCAGGCCACTAAGCTACCCACTAGCGCTATTTTGAGCCTGATGGTAATGTGTTTTGGGTTGTATTTTTAAGGTTATGGCAAACTTATTTTTCATCAGGCTGGTAGACACAAAAGGGATGTTATTGTTGGTGTTTTCCGTTCCACTTACTACACTGAAGTTTAAGTACATTTTTAAACAAGCTCTCTTGAAGTGTTCTGTACTGTCATGATTTGGGGTTTTGTTATTGGTTTATTTTGTACTTCTTTCTATTTTATTGATTCTGCCTTAGGTTTAGGTTCTGTCTTAGTTTTGGTTTATGGAATAGTTTGAGTTTTGTCGTGGTTTGCTTTTGTTCTTCATTTTATATTATCAGTCAGGGTTCTGCAAGCTTTTAGTTCAGTTCTGTTCACCTGCCAGCTCACCTCCCTGTTTTCACCCAATCAGTTTGTCACTCCCCTGTCAGCAGTCACAACCTATCAGTTCGGTTCTGTCAGTCACTTCCCTGCCTCTGATTAGTTCCACCTGTTTTCCTGTAATTAGTTTCTACTCAATTCACCTGCTCACTCCCCTCTTTATACCTGCCTCTGTCTCCTGCATGAGGCCAGATCATTGTCTATCAAGCCGTTGGTGAGTTTAGTCCAGCAGTTCCCTTTGCCTGTTGATTTAAACCAAGTACCTGTTTTGACATCTGAGCCAACCTGATTCCTGATCCTGTTTTTTCCTGCCCTGTCTGACTGCTTACCCATTTTACCGACCCAAATCTGCCTTAGGATTATCCGAGCTTGCCTTATCCCTGTCTGTACTCCTGCCTGTTTTGGACCGCTTTTCATGTACCGATTTTTGGACTGCCATACTGACCATTGAGCCTGCCTGCCCCTTCATTGTCAAGATTGCCTCCAATAAACCTGTTTTTTCACTCATCTGCCTCTCCGGCCTGAATACTGGGTCCTCTGTCCCTGATTCGTGACATGTACAGGACACTTTGACACTTTGTATTTGACTGCAGCCTGTAATTTTTATTTAAAAAAGTAGATGGTTGCCTTACCAGCCTAGATCTAAACCAGGAAGTCACATGGAAGTAGAAGCACAGTGCAGTTTTGCATCTCCGATGGATTAACCCTGCTTGGCAGTAGGGTTGTTTGGGCTAACCCTGGGTTTTTCCTACTTTTTAGCTGGGATCTCCATAAGAAAGTGTTGGGAAAGGCATGTCCTTTTCTGGAGGATACTGTAGATGCTGGAATGCAAATACTCTGCAGAAATCTCTGTTGGGAGAGGCTGATTAGATCATGATTAAATAATTTCCGGAATATTATATTTTCGAACGCTACTGTTTTTCACAATTTATTCTCTGCCGTCGTGCGAGGGGATGCTCTCTGGTCTGTACAAATTCTTTGTGCCACACTTCAGTGTTATGCCAGCGCCAGCTTTTCATATAACATACATGACGCAGAACATCTTTCAGAGGCAACTGTATGCTGCGCTGTCAGGAATGTTACTGTTGCACTCAGTTACTGTGGAGTTTAGTGGTGTTCTCACACACCCACAAGAATAATAAACAAACTACACATATTTGCAGCAGTGAAAGCAACTATTTATTCAGTATCACATTTTGAAACCTCAAGCACTGATTTTGAATTCATATATTTTAGGCATAATCGGCTGCGTAGATGGCACTCACATTCCTATGATTGCTACTTCACTAAATGAAAATTATGTGGATAATAGGTTTTATAGCATTAATGTGCAGGTATAGGTCTAAATGCACTTAGTCAATGTGGCTGTAGTTGACATTTTCCTAAGAGATTGCAACAAGGCTGATTTACCAATCACTTCCTAATTAAAGACAACAGTCATGTAATATCATTAAATGTTCTTTATTCCCTGCAATTGAAAATACAGTAGTTGTTAATATTTTGTCTAAATAAAATCACGTTAGTGAAAGATATTTTAATTGTGGTTGCATGTCCACTGTTTTCTTTATAATAAGTCATGAGGTTTAACTTCTAACAGGCAAGTTGTGCTTCAGACGTTCACGGACCCTCTTCAGCTAAATTTCCAGCATTATTCTGTTGGGAAAAAAATTCAATCATTCTGCTGCTCACTGAAAATTATAGAAAGGTAAACCTGTTAGATTACACTTTTAAGGACAATCCCTCAGTAAGTATCTGTGTCTGTTCCCTATTTGTGGCAGCAGACAAAGTGTCTTCATCATCATCATCATCATCCCATAATGAAAGATACAACATTGAATTTACTCTAATCCATTATAAAAACACCTGTGGAGCATTAAGACTACAAATGCGTACAGGATGGTACACTACAAGAGTCAGTGTACCATCTACAACTTAAGAGATAATGATAAGTTTGTAAAATAACATTTTATCCAGACAAGTGAACCAGTCCATTTGCATGGTTATAAGGTTTTTACCCCAAAACTGTTAGGTCCACATCTCATTTCATCAGTTGGATAATGCCACCTTTACTTCAACTTAAAATATATGAATATATATAATTTATATAAAAGGGAGGATGGCACAAATGATACACTTACAAGGAAATCAGTGTCATCTACTTTTTAGATGGATGGGTGTCATAGAGCCAAATGCTGGCTAAAGGATGAATGAACATGTCAGTTATTTTAATAACACATCATCTCATCTTTAATTGTATATGTTGGATATAGCCAATGCATGCTTTAGTTGGTTAAGGTTGAACATAAGAACAGCTTATAATTGGACATAACCTGATTATATTTTTACATTTCATCTTGATTTACTGCCAAGTCCTTTTTGTGACTGTCGGGTTGCACCTAGAGATGTAATCAAATATGAGAATACAACTTTAATTCAACACTCGAGCATTGACTTGTTCAGCTATTCTGTCGCTAACTCTTGCTTTTATCATATATATAGAGATATTTTCCATATGCCGTAGTTAAAGATTTCTAATTTCACTCTTGAGAAATGTGCACTTTGAGGCTTCTTATTTTCTGGCAGTGCCACGGTGAATCGTGTTATCTGCGTTCGATTGATGAGGGCTTCTTTCACGCTCGTGCTCAGGCTTAACTCAGGGTTGACTGGATGCTGAGCGGATATTCAAATTACAAAAAGACTGTGGGTTATCTGATTAAATAACCAAATAAACCCCCCAAATTAATTTAACCCTCCTATAAATTTGGAGGGTTATTTAATCAAACCAAATGCATTTGGTTAAATAACTTTAATGTATTTAATTGCACAACATCATAACATTTCAAATTGCATTTACAGTTCCTGACATGTACCTTAAGATCACCTTAAATGTATGCTTATATTTAATTGGAAGCAGTTATTTGTTATCCAGTATTTTACCTCTTTCACTCATTTCAGGCTTGACAGATGTCATGGTCCTCAGAATTCAAGGACATACAAAACTGTGTATTATATGAATAACAGAGAAATTTTATGTTTATTTGCAAAGGAAAAATAGATCAAACTGCCCCCAAGACAGATTCTTGAAGAACTCCCTACTGAGAAGGGCTGTTAAAAATCTGTTTTAATGGATAATAATCTCTGTGGGAAGAGTAGTCGCCTTTAAATCAGAAAGTTCTGGGTTTGATTACAGCATCCTCCCTTTCACATGTTGATGCCTGGGCAAGGTACTGAAACTGCCCATACATGTCTGCATAGGTTTATGAATGTTTGTGCGTTAGTGGGTGTAATTGGGTGGACGTGGCTCTAGTGTAAAGCACTTCAAGTGGTTGTAAGATTAGAAAAGCTCTATTTAAATTGAGTCAATTTACCATATCACTATATGGCTATATGTAAATATTAAAATACTGGTAGTTCCATCATTATTGAAACATAAGTTATATAGTATTTGGGAAAATCGTATGTCACATATGTAAAGAGGATTTATCAAAAGGAGACTCAATTTAACAATATAGCAAAACTGTAAATTGTGAAATCCGTATTCACTTACATTATTGGACCATGGCATAAGTGACAAAGTGTACCGTATGAAAAACCTGAAATAGCCAACTAATATTCACAGGAATGCATGTCAAATATCCAGAGAAAATGGATATTGTACAGCAGCATAATGGTATTTAGGATAGTTAAGCTACTGATATTAATATTGAACTCAACTTAGTTTTTATTTTGTTGAATGAAATATTATCCTTCTAAAAATGCTAGGCCATATAATTATTTACATTGTTAGTCAGGCAAAATATATTACTTAATGTTAAAAGCACAGTTTTTTTTTTCTAAAAGCAGATTAAAACATGAAAATACATCTTCAATATTACCTGATAGTGAAGCAATAACCAAGCCATCTGTATTTCTCTGTGGATATCAACAGAACAGTTTGAATCTGATTCAACTTGTGTAGGTCAATACCCTTAAGTAATGTAACAGTGTACATCCAGATGGGATTATAAATCACTGTAGATTCTTGTTTTCCCAATCCAACATAGAAGGATGGAGAGGTTACACTCACTAAAGAGAGTATTTTTTCTCTTATTCTGTTATACTCTTGCCAATCATGTGGGAAAAAAAACCCTGAATTAAACAGTAAACAGCATTAAGGATAACGTTCTTGGCATAGGACATTTGGAAAGCGGGATGGTTGCGAGAAAGCTGTCCAGATGGAGTTTATTTTTAATCGAAGAACAGACGGCTACTCTGTTTCTACACTTAAACTTCCTCTCACAGAGCCTTAATCCTAGTATCCACTTCCCCACCCGATGGTATCAGGCAGCCCAGAAAAACAGACAGCTAAGACATTTGTAGAAACTAAAATAAAAATAAAAAAATAGTCTTTATCCTGGCTACTGTTCTGGGTTGAAGGGACAAACAATGCAATTACAGTGGAGATGTGTTAAAGAGTAAATGTCTAAAACTTTCAGTAATCCGGAACATTTGCTTCAAAGCCTTGTTCGAAAGTAAGAAAATGTGACTGTTTCAGAGGACAACAAAAAAGATAGTTATGTTGACTGGGGGGTCTGGGCCATTTTGCCCTTTAAATTTTGATAGTTTGAATAGCACCATCTACAGCAGGAAATATTGTTAGAAACACGCATTAATTTGTATTCACCAGGGGAATATTCTGTGTCCGCTTTATTTTAAACCTAATGAAAGTCCTTTTCAATATTTTACTCAGTCTACTGTAAGGAAACATGGTTTCCAAACATGATCACAAAATAATCATATATTGTGAGTTATTTTTGTTTTATTGGGGTCTATAATCAACCAAATTTAACCAGAGTCAAGTAGCCCAAAGTTTTCTGATAACAATGAACTGTTTAATTAAGTTATACATCACATAAAAACGCAATCAAAAACAGTCTCTGGGTCAGTTTGGCCCAATTTGTAACCATGTTACTCTCTAGAATTTGACATATGTTGACAGGCTCATTTAAGCAAATAATAGGCACATAATAGTTAGAATTAGGTGAAAAGGCAAAATTGACCAAGAGCAGATTTTTATATCAGACAATGTTTGATATAAAAATCATTGTGCAATTACTGCTGTCATGGTGCCGTGGATGGCCACCTCTGTGCTGTGTTTTCTGTTTCGTTTCTAAACTGCAGCCACTTTTACCAGCAAGCAACTCCTAAACATCAGGGACTCTTCTGTGGGCAGTTTATTTCCATCTTTTATTGAGCCAGGGAGCTTCTCTGAGGTCCTAGTCAGGAGCGTAGCCGTTTTGTACTGAAGATGCAGGCAAGGCAAATGGGCAGAGAAATTGTTAAAACTCTGCTGGCGGGGACGCGATCCGTTTCCATCCATACATCTGGCAAACGTCCACTACCCTGGTGAACAAAACAGAGGAATTGCTTCTTCTCTGCACAAGAAAAATCAGACTTTTGCCGATCTGCTGCACTCTGCCTCACTGAGATGTGGCTGGGCAAGCACATCCCAGGCAGCGCTCAACTACTGCCAGGGTTCTAGCTTTTTCATGCGGATCACAGCACTGAGCTCTCGAGGAAAAACTTGGGAGGTGGGATTTGCTTTTATATTAATAAAGATTGGTGATCAAATGTTAACTGCAACAGAAATCATGCAGTCCTCACTTAGAGTCACTCTTTATTAACTGTAAACCATTTTATTCTCTAAGGGAGTTTTCCTCATTTATTCTGGTCAAAGTCTATACCCTCACCCCCTCCTGCACATCTTAAGTGGAAAGATAGCTTGCTGACCTAATAACAGAAATGGAGAAAAGACACCCTGAATCTCTCATAATCGTGTGATTTTAACAGAGTTAATCTCTACTCTCTTAATTTGGCTTTCTGACAAGCTCATTCACTGTTGGTTTAGAACTAATTTCAAATTAGATTAGGTTGTTTTTCCATTCCTACAAGGCAGAACAATGGAAGAAACCATTACTGAGCAGTGAAAACTAGTAAGCTTATGTACCAAGTGAAATGTGGAGAAAGACTTGGCAGAAACAGGTAGGAGCAATCAGGTGGAGATGAGGAACAGTTTATACGAATGAAGACAAAGAAGCTGAGGGGAGGAGATAAATGAACAGGAGAAACAGAAAGAAACACAAAAGAAGCAAAAATAATACGTACGTACAAGAATGAAGCAAAAACCCAATCCACAAATGAATGAACTAAATGGCCGCAACCAGAGAACATAAACAACAGGAAAGAAATTGAGACATAAAGGAACCCAAAAATTCATATACCAAAGTATTGTAACATTGTCTAATTTAATCTTAATATACAAGTGGCATTCTAGTGAACAGCAACATGACAGCAAAGAAGCACTCCATCAAAATGATATACCAGTTAAGGGGAGTATTAATAAGAGAAGCAGCCAAGAGGCTCTTGGTAACTGGAGGAGATGTGTAAATCCGCTGGTCACATTTAGAGCTGGACAATAATGCAATAACAATATATATCAATCGATAGACCTATATTGATGACAGAAAAAAGGGTCAGTAAAAAGTTCAAAAGAATAACAGTTTTCCTTCCTTTTTGCATTTTAGCCATGCAGGTTAATACTAAAGTCATTACATCCTCTCAACCAATCACAAACGAAGACCCAGGAATGCTCCACCACCAAGCTCCGCCCCCTTTAAACAGTTCAGAGAGCACACGTTCTTTTTTTCTGTTTTAAGAACTAGCAGTTTTGGTAAAAAGTTGGTTGAATAAAGGGTTGAGTTTGAATTTGGTGTTTGTTTGTTCTGTATCTAAAAATAGGTTGCTAAGCAACAGCATAAAATGGCCAGGGCTGCACTTGAAATATATTTTTTGAATTTGTTGATATTAATCGATATCATTTCTATTTTATCTATATGCTTTTTGTTCCTATATTGTTAGGAAAAAACCCAAACATCAGCATATTTAAGGTGTTAGGCCAAGATAAAGTAGTGCAAAGTTGTGGAATACAAAAATCTAAAAAGTAGCATTCATCTGTATGAAGCAGAGCTATGATGGAGTGGTTCAGATCAAAGCAAATTCATTTTTTACAAAGATCCAGTTCAAGTCCAGAGCTCAGTCAGACACAGAATCTGTTGCAGGACTGGAAAGTGGATATTTACAGACCCTTTTTATTCAATCAGTACGAGCTTGAGGGGGTATAAATGCAAGCCATATTTTTAATGAAACATTTTAAAAACATTGTATGTAATGCCGTAGGGATGCTTTCTTTCTGGGACGCTAGTTCCAAGTTGACAGATAGATGCATCTACTACTTTGTTTTGGTCTGTCACATAAACTTCTTTAAGGGACATTTTATTGTTACAAGTGTTACGAACGTGAATCAGGCAAACCCAGTATTCAAACCAAACAAGTGAGGTGAAGGCAAAAAACAGGATTTAATAATAAAACAGGGACAGGCAAGGCTCAATGGTCAAAATGGCAGTCCAAAATCCGGTACACAAAAGGCAGTCCAAAATAGGCAGAGGTACAAACAGGGCAAAGCAAGCTCGGATAACCATGGGACAGAAACAGGTCGGTAAACCGGTAAATCAGTCAGACAGGGCAGGAAAAACAGATCAGGGAACAGGCTGGCTCAGAATCAAAAAGGCTCTCAGGTTAGCATCAACAGGTCAATCAAGAAAGGAACGCTGGAAACAAAACTCACCGTGGGCTCGTTAATGATCTGGCAGAGAACTGAAGACCGAGGCAGAACTATATAGTGGAGTACACAGGTGAAATGGAGTGAAAACTAATTACAAGTGACAGGTGGAAACTGAACTGAACTGATTGGCTAGTGACTGGAGGTTGACAGGTGAGCAGATCTGATTGGCTGGTAACTGGTGTTTGGGAGTGACAGATAAACAGATTGAGTGAGCTGGCAGATTGCTGGGAAGAGACAGAACTGAACTGGAAACATAAATAAAATCAAACTACAATAAAATCTAACCTATTCCATAAACCAAAACTAATACAGAACCTAAACCTAAGACTAAACACAACACACACAAGCTATAATAGAAACCAAACAAGAAAGAGCCCAAAACCAAAACTGATTTTAAAGACCGGAGAGTTAACTAATACATCAAAATTAACAAACAGCTGAAACAAAACCCAAATCCTGACAGAGCCCCTCCCTTAAGGACGGATACCAGACGTCCTTAAACAAGACAAATGATAAACAAAAACAGACTAGACCGGGCGGGTGGAGGGAGGTGCAGGACGGAGGGCTAGAATCAAATAAATGTCCAAATACAAACTAAAACAAAGCAAGATGAGTCAAGTTCTCAGGCGGGCGTCCAGGAGGACGGCCCCGACGAGTCAGGTTCTCAGGCGGGCGTCCAGGAGGACGACCCCGGCGAGTCAGGTTCTCAGGCGGGCGTCCAGGAGGACGACCCAGCCGTGTCAGGTTCTCTGGCGGACGGCCTCGGCGTGTCAGGTTCTCCGGCGGACGGCCTCGGCGTGTCAGGTTCTCCGGCGGACGGCCTCGGCGTGTCAGGTTCTCCGGCGGACGGCCTCGGCGTGTCAGGTTCTCCGGCGGACGGCCTCGGCGTGTCAGGTTCTCCGGCGGACGGCCTCGGCGTGTCAGGTTCTCCGGCGGACGGCCTCGGCGTGTCAGGTTCTCCGGCGGACGTCCCGGCGGACGACCCCTGTGAGACAGGTAATCCGGCGGGTGTCCTGTAGGACGGCCCCGGTTAGCAAAGTTGTCCGCCGGCCGGTGGCGGAGCAGGTCTCTCATAGGCCGGCGGCGGAGCATGTCTCTTGGAGACCGGCGGCGGAGCAGCAACCTCGGAGGCCGTCGGCGGAGCAGCAACCTCGGAGGCCGTCGGCAGAACAGCAACCTCGGAGGCCGTCGGCAGAACAGGACCCTCAGGAACCGACGCCTGGAGAGAGAGAGAACAGAACCTGGCGCCGGACTAAAGGCTGGAGACAGCGCCGGACTAAGAGCTAGAAGAGACGCCTGGCTAAAGAGTTCAGGAGGCACCTGGCTAAAGAGTTCAGGAGGCTCCTGGCTACAGAGTTCAGGAGGCGCCTGGCTACAGAGTTCAGGAGGCGCCTGGCTACAGAGTTCAGGAGGCGCCTGGCTACAGAGTTCAGGAGGAGCCTGGCTACAGGCTTCAGGTTCAGACGGCCCCTGGCTACAGGCTTCAGGTTCAGACGGCCCCTGGCTACAGGCTTCAGGTTCAGACGGCCCCTGGCTACAGGCTTCAGGTTCAGACGGCCTCTGGCTACAGGCTTCAGGTTCAGACGGCCCCTGGCTACAGGCTACAGGTTCAGACGGGGCCTGGCTACAGGCTACAGGTTCAGACGGGGCCTGGCTACAGGCTACAGGTTCAGACGGGGCCTGGCTACAGGCTACAGGTTCAGACGGGGCCTGGCTACAGGCTACAGGTTCAGACGGGACCTGGCTACAGGCTTCAGCTTCAGGTTCAGACGGGACCTGGCTACAGGCTTCAGGTTCAGACGGGACCTGGCTACAGGCTTCAGATGCTCCCAGACCCTTTAACACCCAGAACCTCAGCAGTAACCCCTCCAGAACATCCGACAAAGAGAGCCTGGTCAGCCACTTGGGAAAATGGCTGTCTAGCCAAAGGTGAGGGGGTAAGAGCTTCAGAAGAGGTCCAGGGACCTCTAAGTCTCCATGGGGCTCTGGGTGCTTGTCTTCTCGACGAGACCCCCGACGCTTGTCGTCTGGACGAGACCCCCGACGGAGCTTGTCGTTTGGACGAGGGCAGCGACGCTGCTTGTCGTTTGGACGAGGACCACGACGCCGCTTGTCGTCTGGGCGAGGACCACGACGCCGCTTGTCGTCTGGGCGAGGACCACGACGCCCAGTGTCCCGATGAGCCCCAGAGTTGCGGCCTGAAAGAGGGCTCGTCTGAACCCCCTCTTCGTGGACCAGTGGTAGACCCTCCTGGGTTCCCACGTCGCAGACTGGCGGCAGACCCTCCTGGGTTCCCACGTCGCAGACTGGCGGTGGGCCCTCCTGGGTTCCCACGTCGCAGACTGGCGGCGGGCCCTCCTGGGTTCCCACATCGCAGACTGGCGGCGGACCCTCCTGGGTTCCCACGTCGCAAACTGGGGGCGGAACCTCCTGGGTTGCAGCGTCTTGGACCGACTGCGGACCCTTCTGGGTTGCAGCGTCTTGGGCCGGCTGCGGACCCTCCTGGGTTGCAGCGTCTTGGGCTGGCTGCGGACCCTCCTGGGTTGCAGCGTCTTGGGCCGACTGCGGACCCTCCTGGGTTGCAGCGTCTTGGGCCGGCTGCGGACCCTCCTGGGTTGCAGCGTCTTGGGCCGGCTGCGGACCCTCCTGGGTTGCAGCGTCTTGGGCCGGCTGCGGACCCTCCTAGGTTGCAGCGTCTTGGGCCGGCTGCGGACCCTCCTGGGTTGCAGCGTCTTGGGCCGGCTGCGGAGCCTCCGGGGTTGCAGTGTCTTGGGCCGGCTGCGCAGACAGTGCTGCTTTATAGCTGCCGGAAGCCGGCACTGGAGCTGAGGTAGGGGGCGGGTCCTCTGGGACAGGTGCAGGTGCCGAGGCGTCGGCTGGACCCTTGGGGACAGGATTGAGTCCACTATAGAAACCCTGGAGAGCCGCTCTATAGTGCCCCTCGACCTCCTTTAATTTAGCCTCCAGCTCCTCTGAATACTGGCTGAAAAGAGCCTCCCTAAGGTCTTTAATAATAGGGGCAAAAGCTCTTATCTGGTCCTCCAGAGCCAGATCCTCAGCATCACGGGCGCCACCAGGAGGCGCTGTGGGCTGCTCAGCTCTGGGGAGCACCGGACTCCGATCCACTAGGCAGGAAGTGGCAACGGACGGGCGCGGTACTGGCTCGCCTGTCGGCCGAACAGAACGGGTGAGGGAGCGACCCACAGGTTTCCGTCCCCTCCTCCGACGGCGGGACGGCAGGACTTGCTGGAGGTTTAACTCCTTCGGTAGAGCCGGGCTCGGCGGAGCCCACAGCGTCCCCTGCATCTCCTCTTCTGGAGGGAGAGAGAGAAAAAGATCCGGGCGAAGATCCCGCACCACCTCCGCTTCGACCTCCATAAACAAAGTTGGGTCAGGATAAAACCCATGGGCAGAGCCGACAGCGGTGTCGCTGGGTGAGTGATCCCTTATATTTTGAGCAGAACCTGAATCTGTTAAAAACAGCCCTCCCAAGCGTAGGCTCCGAGCAGGCAGCGAGTTACTGCTGCTGCGGCTACTGGAGAGATGGCGTCTGGGACCGACACCAGGGGGACAGAACCCCAATCTGGAACCCTCCAAAGCCATAATTTGTGGAGGGGGAAAAAAAAAAAAAACCTCTACAAACTTGTTTGGCGATAGGTTTTAGATGGGCCAGATCATTCTGTTACGAACGTGAATCAGGCAAACCCAGTATTCAAACCAAACAAGTGAGGTGAAGGCAAAAAACAGGATTTAATAATAAAACAGGGACAGGCAAGGCTCAATGGTCAAAATGGCAGTCCAAAATCCGGTACACAAAAGGCAGTCCAAAATAGGCAGAGGTACAAACAGGGCAAAGCAAGCTCGGATAACCATGGGACAGAAACAGGTCGGTAAACCGGTAAATCAGTCAGACAGGGCAGGAAAAACAGATCAGGAAACAGGCTGGCTCAGAATCAAAAAGGCTCTCAGGTTAGCATCAACAGGTCAATCAAGAAAGGAACGCTGGAAACAAAACTCACCGTGGGCTCGTTAATGATCTGGCAGAGAACTGAAGACCGAGGCAGAACTATATAGTGGAGTACACAGGTGAAATGGAGTGAAAACTAATTACAAGTGACAGGTGGAAACTGAACTGAACTGATTGGCTAGTGACTGGAGGTTGACAGGTGAGCAGATCTGATTGGCTGGTAACTGGTGTTTGGGGAGTGACAGATAAACAGATTGAGTGAGCTGGCAGATTGCTGGGAAGAGACAGAACTGAACTGGAAACATAAATAAAATCAAACTACAATAAAATCTAACCTATTCCATAAACCAAAACTAATACAGAACCTAAACCTAAGACTAAACACAACACACACAAGCTATAATAGAAACCAAACAAGAAAGAGCCCAAAACCAAAACTGATTTTAAAGACCGGAGAGTTAACTAATACATCAAAACTAACAAACAGCTGAAACAAAACCCAAATCCTGACAACAAGAGGCTCTTGTTCACTTAGTGACATTCTCTAATCATGATTGTCCAAGCGCACCAATTTTTTTATATTTGACTACAACTGTTAAATATATACAATATTTACATTCATCAATTATATACTTATGCTTTTAAGATAAAGCATGGCACATCTCCACATAGGTTTAATGATTATTTTGTTAAAAAAAATGTCAAGTTCATTCTTATAGAATCAGACAAGCAATGAACTGTTTTCGACAGTTCAATTTTCGACATTGTGGAGCAAAATTATGGAACGAGTACTATGGAAGTACGGAGATTACATGAAATTGTCATCAATATTGATATTAAACAGCAAAAAAGTCTGAAAATTACTTTGCTTTCAAAGTATAAATTGTAAAATGAAACTACATTTAGGTTAGTACAACAGAAATAGCAGGTTTATTGAAGAAACACTGTATTTTGTTTAGCAGTAAAACTAAATTGAACCTAAAATGTTTGATAATTATGAACTACAAGTGGTTTAATTTGTGATGCTGTGGTCGGATGTTACATATAACATGATCTTTTGGTAAATGTGATATTTGTTTCAAATGTGAATAGGACAGATTTTGTTTCTCAACATGAGAAAAAAAATATTAATTGGTGTGTGGCTCTTTACATAAGCCTGTAGGGGTTTCTGCCACATACTTTCACATTGTTTTATTTTCTTATAATGTTATCTTTTGTTTTGTTTTTCCTATGTGAAATAAACAAATTAAAAGGCCATATTCAAACTTATATCTCCACAGTCACTCACTGCATCATTTAGATTTAAAGAGCATAATAGTTTTTTCTGGCAAAACTATGCAGACATTGGGTAGCAGTAACCCTTTTTCTCCTTTGGATATCCATAGAACAGTCCTGCAAATAGGATTTCTGCTGTGTAATTCTCAAGAGTCAAAGTGACAATTCAGCCACTCCCCACAAGTTTTTGATTATTCATATCAACTCTTTGGAATAAGTGAAGAAAAGATGAAGTAACACAGCGCTGTGATGAAAGAGGGCGAAATATTGAGATTAGAGGAGAGAAAATAATGTATAGTGAGAAGAAATGTGTGGAGTGTGACAGAAAGAAAAACACAGCTGTAGGATTAAAGAGGGAAAATGTACAAAGGAAGTGGAGGAGAAATGTACCTGCCAGCTTTGTGCCGCCCATCCTCAGGCCATCTGCTTCCCTACATCAAGGGCTTTGCATTGATTAGCATGCCATTACACCCTTCAAATGGGCTGTGTCTGCATGTTCATTCATACAGGCCTACTTTGTTCGTGTGCTGTCATATGTTTGTGTGTGTGTGTTATGTGTTAGTGTTATTGCATCCAGCAACTTGTGTGTGCGTGCCCGTTCGTGTCCAACTGTGCTAGTCCTGTGCATTCTTGTGGGACTTGTTTAGCCATAATTACACCAGTGCATTGAGGTTTCCTGATGAATGCCAAAGGGAGGGAGAGATGGGGGTCTGAGAGGTATAACCAGGGTTACAGATCAAGAAGGTTTCTTCTGAGACTTGACCCTGATTATGGCTTGACATCTGAAAGAATGGTACAGGGGGAGTGCTCAGGACAGTTTTAATGACTGCAACCAATTGAGAAAACCACGAGATCTCCTTCCAAGCCTAATATGGCTAATGAAAAGAAAACGAGGCAAATCCTAATGAAATGGCTTTGCAAAAGTCAAACCTTAAATCCAGAGTAGTCTCTGCCGGTTTTCCATATAGAGGCAGTGGTTTTCTCCAGGTACTCTGGAGTCCATCACAACCTAAAAACATGCATGTCACCTGCTTTGACCTTAAAGGAGCCAGGTGGTGTGTTGGCCATGTCATGTATGAGTGATCAGTTGCTGATGGATGGATGGATGGATGGATGGATGAATGGATGGATGGATGGATGGATGAGGGAGGGTGGGAAGGACAGAGGGATGGATGGATGGGGGGAAGATCTTGTATGCTCTCCAAAAGAAACCCTTAACTTTTTTGCTGATCAGACATGAATCAGTGCATAGAAAATTGATCTCTACAGATCTGGTTTTTATTTTCTTCTTTGCTAAACTTTCATATCGTCAAACAAATGTCACTATCAAAGATAATGTGAGTAATTACAAAACAAAGTTTTCAATCTATGATTTAATTTATAAAGGAAAATATTTTTATCCAAACTAACCTGGTCCTATGTGAACATATATTTGTTAGCTGCGATGAACTGCACTTTGTAGGCTCAATTTTACGAGACGCACCCAGGCTGAATTTCTCTCTGACGCAAAAAAATCAAGATTTCCCTTAACTAGAACCTGTCTAACAACATGATGTGTGCTAAAGATCTCAAAAAGCAGTCCATCATGCCCTAATCTAAAGCAATTCAAGAACAGAGTAGCAATGAAGTCGCTGACATCTATCCTTCTGAAAGGGTTACTATGTCATTTCTAAGGCTTTGAGACTCTAGTCAGCAGCAACGAAAGTCATTATCTACAAATGCAGAAAACATGGATAAATGGTGAACCTTCCTAGGACCTACCAAAATTACTTCAAAGAAAAACAATGACAACGCATCCAGGGGTTTTGTGAATGTTTTCGCGAAAAATATTTGCAGTCAATCTTTCAGTAAGTCAGTTAAATTTGGAATAAAACTACCACAGCATTAAAGCAAAACAGCATCATACAGACAACCAAACATACTGATGGTAGCATTGAAAGTTTATGGGTATCCAGCCGCTGTACTCAGGCACAACTTACAAAGGGTTCCCATCTTGTCTGTTCTTTTGCATCCATTTATTTTTTTCAAAAGCAGTGGAGGCCTCTTCAATTATTTTGCGGCGTGTGTTGTTGACAAACCTGAATATTTGTAAGCCTATATAATAATCAACTCAACAGTCAACACAATAGCACAACTCAGGGGCTACTTCCTGTTTTAATTGAAAATGAAGGTCACAAACATAAATCAATCACCTTCATACATAATAACTCAAACCTTCTACAACAATTGCCCTTCAGAAACTAGAAAGAAGATAAAAACAAAGTTCACTTGCATTAGAGATATTGTGGTGTTTTCTTATTTCTATCTTGTTACACAACTAGTAAATACCATAATCGCTCTGTAGCTTATTTTTTTTAATTATTTTTTAAATCTAATAATGCTAATAGCAGAAATACAGTCACTTGCTAATACAGTATAAGGCCTTTGGTGTAATTTTTGTTGTGGGATGGGAAGTCCAGATCTGCTGCAGCTACAATCACACCCAGACAGACACACACAGAGTTGGCAGAAGGACATAGTGCCAGTACACCAGCTGCAGTTGATCCGTCTCAAGCCAACAGGATCTGAGCAGCAGGCCTGTGATCTCTTTCATGTGAGAATGCACACATACTCAGAGGTACTGTGTGGGATACCTTTACAAGCTATGCTGTCAGTTCGTTTTGTATTCCATGCATATGAAGTCTGGCCACAGGGGTAGAAGACACACTAAAGTCTGATTGGAGAGGGGTTGGAACTACCGTTGTAACCTCCCACAGATTATGTTAAAAAAGCCAAAATATTGATATGTGGTACATATTGATTTCTTATTTATCTTCACAGCCAGAGGGAAGCACAAAATACTATATTTGGAGAAGAAAGATGAAAAGGACAGAGGAAAAAATTAGTGAGTATGCCGCTTCTTACAGCATCGGAGACGGTCTGATTTTATTTATCCTATTTCTTGTGGCTTTAGCCCTACAGTCTTACTTTTATTTCCCCCTGGCTGAACCCCAACAGTGTCTTTCAAAAATTATAGCACCTTTTAAACCATTCAATATTTCACATACATATATACATCCATCCATCCATCTATCCATTCATTCTCTCTACCCCGTCATCTTTGCACAGTTGCTGTGACAGCTGGTGCCTATTTCCAGCAGTGATTGGGTGAAAAGCAGGGTACAGGTTATTACTTGATGACAAATTTATTTAATATTTTACTAAATTAAAACCACATTTGAATGTCTAAAGCCCATCTGAAATAAAATAAAATTATAATTTATTTGTTGTCTGCTCACTTTGAATTCCCTGCATTTGTTTTTTTTTTTTAAATAAACTAGCTAGGCTATCTAAAGTAAGCATCTTTTTTCTGGACTGTTGTAATTATTAAAATATTTTTCTCTTTGATCTCCACTGATTAGTTGTGTAAAAATAACATTAAACTAGTGGATATTTGGCAATTTTGTTTCATTTATATATATTTTTTTAAAGTTGCTTTCACAACAAAGTTTTGTATTTGATTCTGTTTTTATTGAAATATGTTCATAGTGGTCTTTATTAATAATCTTAAAAAGGCTCCATTGCATTCAACAATGAATACGTGTAGTGTGTTAATGCAAATATATGGTAAAAGTCATGTAAAGTAAAGTTGCGACTAAAGAGAAGGAAATGAAGGTCACAGTATACTCACCTCCTCTACAGCCCTGGATCTATTCACCATGTTAGCAGAGTTTGAAGCTTTCAGCAACAGCTTATTGTTTTGGTCAGGTGGGTGGCTGCAGGGAGGGGAGGGGCTTAGTGTCTCTGTTCTTGCCTTACTGCTGTTGGAAAAAACTGCAACAAGTTGAACAAATGGGACTAGGTCCATTTACATTGATTTTGACACAAATGATTGTCTTTAAATAATTCTATGTTTTGTCGATTGCATCGAAATATTGATTATTTTGACAACCACTAGCCTTGACAGATTTGACTTTAAGCCCTGGGTCCCACGACTCCTTATTGGATTTCACAGGCTGATGATGATGCCAAACATTTGCGTGACCCCACTGCTACATAGTTTTCCATCTTCTAGTAAATCCAAAGATGCTTAATTTTCTTTAGCCTAATCTGTGAAGTCAAATTTTGTTGTTGACTTTTTATTTATACAGAGAAACTGATCCTAAATCAGCCAAAAGGAAGTTGATGATGTTTCACTTATAAATTGGCTCCAAGAAAAAAGGAACGTGAGTCAGTGGCAATAACTCACCTACTCATTGTATATCCTCCTGCTGGACATTGGCTAAACAAAATCAAGTATTCTTATTCTCTAGTGAATAGTTCTCCAGTTCTGAAGCCAGTAAAAATCAGGTATCTGCTTTCTATACTGACTTTGGTGAAAGTGTGAATGTCAAACATAATAAGCTTGGGATAACTACTTAGTAGGTAATAAACTTATTGTTTTAAGTGAATAAGCATATTCTCTTGTTAGCTAAAGTTAATAACACATCACTAAAAGAAGAAATTACAGAATTAGTTCACCATCTTACTTTTCATCCTCTGGAGAAGGTTGAGTAAAGTGTTTTAATTTAGTTGTATAGCTTAAAATGACAGTCTGTAAAGATCTGTAAAGATATGCATGAGAAATTGTTTCAGTTTTTTTTATTTAGCATCAGATGTATTCAATGCACTTGGCTTTCTGTGATTCTTTTCCCTTCTCGTTCTGGGAAGTTGTATTCCCAAAGAAAAGGTTACCAAGGCAACAGCCTGAGGTTAAGATATTCTTCAAAACTCTGGTTTGATTTTGCTTGAAAGGTGTGTGAGAGTGTCTAATGAATATGTCTTCCTAGTCTATGCCTGGGTGTATTTCTCAGTCATTGCTTTTAGATCTGGATTTGTTTAGGAGGTCATTTTTTTCTTTTTTTAAAATGAATATCTCACTCTAATGGAAAATACGTTTCAACATAATTACATACAATCTTTATTGTAAACAAAACATTCAATAGACTTGGATTTTCAAAAGCACAGTGGCATAAAAGTGCAAGTGTTTATAAATATAAATTATCTGAGTGTCTGATAACCCGTGTATATTCATGTGCATATATGCAGTGTGTACTTTAGTCTTCTCTATTTTTTACCCCTTTTCACCTTAGTGTCTTTGTGCAGCTGATGAGAATAAGAAAAGGGAGTCTGCACAAAGAGAAGATTGCGGATATACAAAGGTCTCTTGTTTGGTCTTATTTTACATACGCATCTTCTGAGACACCTCCATCATGACTGAGACAATCATTTTGCTTTGTACCCATCTCAATATGAAATCACATTTTTCAAAACATGTGTTACAAAAGACCTGAAAGGGGAGAACAGTTGAGTGTTGGGAATGTTAAGTATGAGTAGGTGTGTGTGTGTGTGTGTGTGAGGGGGAGAATATTTGCCTGTGTATGGTTGTGCGGATGTGCGATATGAGTCGTTCTTTAGACACAGTAATCACAGGTAATTACAATGTGACTGTATCCACCACTGGTTCGTCCATGTGTGGCTCCAGCAGCTGTTGGATGGAAAGCAGGGGATTGCTGTTCAGCTCTCTTTTCTCATACTTGTATTTCATATCTCAATGGCTATAACAAGTCCCATCAAGCCAGCTTTTTCTTATTGCACTAAAAACAGATGCCTCAGAGGAAATAAAGAAGGAACAGAAGGAGGATCTTAGTGTAAATAGGAAAAAAAATATTTTGCGATCCGTTCACCACAACTTGTCATTTTGGAGGCTCACAATTTAAATTCATAATCTACATTTCTTGTTTTATTCAACTTTATTCAGTGCAAGTGAGCTTACTTCTGTTGCATCAATTAAGAACTAATCTAATCACAAAGCATTTTACAAGACAAACAGGTTGCAGGTTTCCTAGGTTGTGTCAGTTTGTTTTGGATCAATACAAAATGTAGCGATTATCAAACTTTTAGAACAGCCCATAAAATGTGCAGCTTCTTAGCATGCTTTACATTTTTATGACATTTCTAGCAAACGTATGCATAATATGTCCATAATATTATTTCAGGAAGTGTAAATACAGACAGTCTGCATACCTGCTGCTTCACTTTATACACATTTGGACATGAACATGGTCAGAATATCTGATTTCCAATATTAAGATAGGTGGGGAATACAATATATCTAGATTCTTAATTTGGCCAAATTATATCATGTGAGACACCTAGACTCTAATGATACTCTTTCCCCCTTGACTTTTAAGATGAGCTTTTAACAGTTTTTAGGAATGTTCATCAGATATATCTCAAAATCATAATTTACCCATCCTAGGCCCAGAATTACTTAATTCCTCTCAGGAGAGCCTTACGTCTAACTTAATACTCATTTATAAACATAGTGGCATCGGTTCTCATTTGGTATCTCGGTGAAGGCTTCCCAACTACCATCGGGAGTCTGGAGTAGAATCTGTGCATGTGTCACAGACTTGTGAATGTCAGTTACAAAAAAAAAGTTAGATCTTAATGTGTAAAACAGCTGGAGGTATAACTTTATAAACAGGATTAAATCTTAATGGTAACTTCAAAACAGGAAAGAGCCTCACCTTACAATCTCTGTGAAAACATTTTCCTTTGCAGAAACTTAAACATGTGAAAGTGTAGTCAGCTCCACAGCTGATCAATCTGTGCGTTTGAAACACTTTTGCAAGCGCATTTAGAATTAAGGGCAAATTTTAATAACTTATTGTGTGAAAATAACATTATTACTGTAATGTGTGTTTACTTATTTATTTTGTATTAAACTTAAGAAAAATACATTCTTAATCCCAAATAGAAATTAAATGCTGGTATAACTCATGTAAGTAGAGTTTCTTCAATGAGCTGTGCATGGCTGCATGCAGGAAGGATCTCCTGTAGTGGTCTCTATTGCAGTGGATCTGGAGAAGCTTCTCACTGAAGACACTCTTTTGTTGTGTGACAATCTGATGAAGAGGATGCTCAGGGTTGTCCATAATGGTCTTCATTTTGAATAACAGATAATGGCAGAAGAGATAACACACTACACAACACAAAAGATCTGCAGCATCTTGCTACAAACACTAAAGGACATATAGGCTTCTTCAAGATGTTCAGTCGGCTCTGTCCTTCTTATAGAGACTATACTCAAATGATCTTTAGACTGCTTTACGTCAGGGAAAGTGTAATGGACAAATTGTCCCTTCAAGGACTGCATGATTGATAGAGTGATGTTTGGTTGACAGGACATGATAGTATTATAACAGAACCCTTGGCCACCCTATGGCTATAAATGTATCAAGTGATGTGACTCAAGTATGTCTTTATGTAACTCAGATAATCCCTTGCCAGTTGATGCTGCACATCATATTTTGTTTATCAGAACCTCTGGTTTACATGCAACAGTATATAGAATGGCGCAAGAAAGAAGATGCATCTCCTTAAAAAAGACCAGATAAAAACTGAATTATGTACTCCCCTGGCACATTGTATTATGATTGTGTGTTGATTAATGGTCTCGATGACACTTTTTTTATTATTTTCAATAAACATTTTGAAGACAAAAAAGATAGCAGCCTCTATTGAAACAGCCTTAAAACATGGGTTATGGATAAGGTTGGGGTTTTGAAAACTACTAAACAAAATATTATCTACACTTCCTTAAATAATATTATGGATACATTTTTCATACTTTTGTTAGAAATGTCATAAAAATGTAAAGAATTGCAGATCCTGTCTTTAAATGTTGCATTTCCCTCTATAGGTATGTTGGATGAATATAGAGCATATGGAATGCATCCCGCTCTTGGTTCAGTCGACACGCGGCAGAAATGGACTGAAAATGGTAAATGGACTGAACTTGTTTAGCGCTTTTCCAGCCATGCTGAACACCCAAAGCGCTGTACACTATAGCCACATTCACCCAATCGCTCTCATTAACGCGCACACATTTATACACTGAGATGCAGCTCAGTAGGCAATTCAGGTGCCTAAGTGCCTTGCCCAGGGGCACATTGACATGTGGCAAGGGGAAGCTGGAATCCTTAAGCAAAACTAATAAATGAAAGATTGTCTACCTCCCCTGAATAAATATTATAAATATATTATACATACAATTTGCTAGAGATGTCAGCAAAATGCAAAAAACTGTGATGTTTTTCTTGAATATTTATTTAATGAACGCCGACGTCCGTGCACGTCGGTGACGTAACTGGCTGCGTCTTGGCAACCACCTAGTAATGTGACGTGATTGTTCACGTCTTTCTGAGACGCAATGAAATCTTCCCCGAAACTAATAAGTGAAAGGTTGTCTACCTTCACAGAACAAAGCTTATTGTATATTATGCATACTTTTCACTAGAGATTTGATCAAAATGCATACAACTGCAGATGCTTTGCTTAAATGTTGGTTTCATATTACCAGAATCTCTGTGACACAAGGTGACGTAGGTAGGAAACATCACTTCCTCATATCTTTCTGACAAAATCTTCAGTGAAACTAATAAAGGAAAGGTTATCTACCTTCCCTGAATGAAGATTATGAAAATAGTATACATACTTCTCACTAGAAATTTAATCAAAATGCATAAAAACACAGTTGTTTTGCTTACATGTTTACTTCTCCACAAGCAACGACAGCCATGTTCTTTTTTTGCTGGGGAACACTTTATAGTCATGTGACCTGGTTGCAAGCCAATGTAAACAAATAGGCCAAATAAAACAGCCTGACACATATTGAAGAGCCAAATTGTGAAGATAGTACGTTTCCCCCTTTGGACCAACATGGATATTACACGTTTTTCAGTGAGACTGGATTGCCATTTCTGGGTCTGTGCTATATCCCGCTCTAGTAATTTCCTTCCAATAGGAGCAACAACTGTCACACACGTGGCTTTGTTACAAGTTAGGGTTCACTTACAACAAATAGAATGTGAAAGCACACCACATCAAATGAAGAAAAACTTAAAATAAAGTCTGCTTTTGGTCCAGACGAAACAAGCAGAACAAATTACTTTCCAGGTGTGAATACACCATAAATTGAGTTGAGAATTGTGGCAAGACCTGAAAAGTACTATTCACAGTTCTCCATTCAATCTTGCCAAACTTTATTTTTCTGTTTTGTAAAGAACTGGCTATAATTTTGGTCTCTGGATGAGCAGTATAAAAAGACATTCCACAAAATTCAAAACCATTTGCTGCATTTCATTCTATTTCACAATGATGCACATTTTATGTCGTTCACAAAAAACTCCCTACAGATTACACTGAAATTGGGATCTAGCCAGAATAATATTTCCATTTGAAAATATATTGCTAGAAAGTTTAATAGCCACATGAGAGAAATATAAAGACATACAATGAAAAGTTGAATTTGAAACAGTACTGTGATCATGAATATGGGAGTGAGGACTCTGGTCTTAGATGGTGGAGTGAGGGGTATGGGGGGGGGGGTTGTCCTTAGTGAACACTGCATGTCACAGGGGTTAAATACAACCTTAAGGAACAATAGAATTGAAAGTGAAGGCAATTAGCAAATCAATAGCTGTTCAGAGCCAGTGGTTTCTTGGAAGGTTAAACATCATCATTGTAGTAAAGGGGCTGGCAAAGTTTTTTTTCTTTTTTCTTTTTAGCTTTTGCCCACTTTCAACCACTTTGTTTTTTTCCTCGTTACTAGCACTAATTAGCAATAAAATGCAACCCTCCAAAATCATTTCAGTGGAAAATGGAACATTGATTTTATTTACGTTTGTATCAAGTATGTTTATAAAATATTAAGTTGGGTAATAATGCTGTCAATTGATTGGTCCGGACAAGGAAAAATAAGGTTGACAATCTAAATTATAAAGTAGAGGTTGTCCCTGCTAAAACTTTTACATAAAGGCTTTTAATCTATCACTCTGGATGCTCTCAAGCTGAGATTTCTTTAAAGAGCGCATTGATTTCTCAAAGTAATTGCACACATTCCAAGTCTTGAAAAAGAAAGCACACAAAGAGGGGCACTCAGAATGTTCAGATGTGGCAATTCTTGACAAAGGGTGGCGTTTAACTTTTGATAAAGATGTCAACAAACGTAATAAGGCTAAAAAAAAAAATTATATGAACGGTCATGTGTTCCTTTAGAATAGAGTTTCACCAGCCAATCCATGAACTGAGATTCAGTTATTCAAGTTCAGTAATAGCTCCCCTTTTAAGTACAAAGATTTTTCATATATGCAACAATGTGATTTACATCCTGTCTAATCCTTGTCAGATAAGATCTGGGAACACGTTTCACATTTCAAAGGGATTACAGTGTGCACCTGTCACTTGCCGTGGTTGTACCTGACAGACCACTGGGATGTTGGCTGTTGGTGCCGCCTTTTGAGGCTGCCTCTGGGTGGACGTTTTGGCCAACATGTAATCCATCTCTGCCTCACCTAGCCACCTGAGCATGGCCTTAACAAGCAGATAGGGGAATCGGGAGATGACACTGGGACACGAGGGAACTGGTGATAGAAGTGGAAAGACAGGTAAGGGAACATAAGAAAAAAGCACGGTGATGATGAATTACGGAAAGTAAGATGGAGAGGATAAGTTATAACAAAGAAAACAGTGGATATTGGTCAAACAGTAACAGAAAAGCGAGCAAAAGATGGAAAAATGGTATAAAAGAGAAATAGCAAAGTTCTGGTCAGTGTGCCTGTAAGAGCTGTCATTATATGGCGGTTCCCAAAGGATTTTCACATTCAAAGGAGCGAAGGTGACCTATGCTGCTCAGGCAGTGGAACACACCAACTGTCAATTAGCGTGTGCTCACTGGCACCATGGTAAGCTCAGTTAATGGGACAACCATGGTTAGGATGATGTGAAAACTCCCCTTGGACTTCAAGTTATAGGGTCTTGAGGTTTATCCCAAAGACACGCGAGTTTTCTAAAATAAAAAAAATTAGATCAATTACTAAAACTCTGTGAATATTATCCTTTTGTAGGATATCCTTAATCAGCGATCACAATATGGAATACAGTAAACATACAATGTTTTCACAACTGGACAAAAAATTCATTTGATTTAAGAAATATGTTTTACTGAAAACCAAATAAACACATAAATTAAGAAGACAAAATGTATGTTATGCTTCAGCGCAGCTAAACGATGATCAAATCCGCTTCCAGGGAGTCCCCCTTTGTATCATACAAAAAGATATGGTTTTGTAGTGGCCTAGACAAAGTTTAAATTTAAATACAATTGAAATACTTTGGTACAACCTTAAACAGACAGTTCGAGTGTAAAAATTAATTTCAACAAAAGAGTGAGCTAATATTCCGTTACAGTGATGTAAAACACCCAATAGCTATGTTTACATGGACAAAGGTAATCGGAATAAAGGGCAGATCAGAGTAAAAAATGTATCATGTAAACACGGCAATCGGAATATTGTGATCAGATTAGGCCCAATTGGAATGACATTGTATTCTGAATGAGACGGGTGGTTTATGCCAATTGACAATCCAGGCAATTAATAGATGGGTTGAATGATAATAAAACATTGGTAACTTATGGTGACTTCAACATAAACCTTTTATTATGTCTAATCATTCTAGCTCAGATTTTTTTAGATGTTCTATTTAGTAGAGGCCTTGATCCAACTCGTACAAGGCCTAGCAGAATAACATCTAGTTCTGCCACATTAATTTTATAAATGTACGAGGAAACAATATTAAAAGTGTTATTTTGATAAATGACACAACTGATCATTTACCTTTATTCATAAATTACTATTGTAAATTAGAAATAAATGAATAAAAGTTTAACAAAGTTGTGAGAACAGCAGAGAGAATAAATACATTTAAGGAAGATCTTGTGAAGGGGCACTGGGTGAAACAATGTAAAAAAAGGCATTGAATTGTTTTTACAAATGTATTTGTGGTTATATATTAAAAACTGCCCAATAGAAATCTTGGAGGAAAATAAAAGATGTAACAATAAACCTTGGATAATGAAAGGGATCATCAACCGCATATATTAAGGTTCATACCCAGAACAGGATCTGAAGAAACCATTACGTCCAGTTCAAAGTAAGGATGTGTAAAAATGCAGCTAAATGGTATATAAAATATTATTTTGGAGGCAGACATTTTTATTGAAACCTGTTCTGGTGAAGGCAGGACAAAGATCAGAGCAAAGTATGTGGAGAAGAAATTCCTGAAAAGACTGGGCTCCACTGAGATCCTCGTCAACGGAGAGAGGAAGTCGGAGAGGCGGTGGAGTGTGAAGAAGTGCCGGAGACGCAACAGCGCCGCCACAGTTCCCAAAACTCAGCGAAGATACAGACGAGCCGGGAAGCAACTCTTCTTCTGCTCTGTCAATAAGCAAGTCCAGTAATACATCTGTTTTTTTTTTTATTGTGAACAAATATTAATCCAGTGAATTTAAAAAGCACGAACACCCTCTGACAGTTCACAGAGCATATGTTAAAAAGAAAATGTGTAAAAAAAACATTGCCGTTTTGAGTAAAGTGAAATATAGGTTTAATTATAAAGCAATAAGAATTCTTTATTGTTCTTTGATTTTGCCATATTTAATGTATCATGTGGAGGTGTGGAGCAATTAATTGTTCTATTAATTGTACAAACAAGGGCTATAAGAATAATTAACAAGTCTGCTCCAAAAGAGCACACTACAGGACTATTTATTAAATCAGGACTACTAAAATTGATGGACCTAGTTACATTAAAAAACATTGTTAGTTTTGCATAGAGCAAAATATGGCCTACTGCCACCTAGGCTACAAACCCTTTTACTGTAAACGGTGAAGCAAGCAGGAGAAAAAATTACTTTAAATATCCTTTGGCAAGGACCACACTCAAACAAATGTATGTTTCTGTGGCTGAAGTGAAACAATGGAACTCCCTGGAAATTTTTTAAAATGTTGTTCAAATATTATTCAATTTAAATATTAGTATAAATTAAAAATCTTTAAATTGTATGACAAGGAAAGAGAAAAAAATTAAAATATATAAAATATATGTATGTGTATTTATGTTTGCATGTACATGGAATGTGTTGTTGTTTATTGAAAAATGAAATTAAAACAAAAAAATCATTACGTACAATGTGCTTACAAACATTTGTCTGGATTAAGTTATTCTGAATGTGGCAAACTCACATGAGTGCGCATGTGCGGCCCACGTCAACATGACATATTTCCCCTTTGAGTGGCGGAAATATGCAAAACTGGCTCTGTTCCCGATGCAACCTTTCAATTAGAAACATCAAAAGAGTTAAAAAATATTATTCAGTAATGTTTCAACCATAATTAGAGCCTGGTGCAAGTCCATCATGGGCGCTCGGAAGAAAAACAAACTGATACACTACTGCTTTGTTTGCTATTTTTTTGTTTAGCAAAGACGGAAATACTTCTTCTGCTCTGTGTTTTTTTTGGGGGACATTTGATAACTGAACATGTCAGAGTGGTTCTATTCTGAATAAAATTAGGTGCATATTGTAATGATCACAGCTTTTGGTCTGATTATTTTTTCACGTTGGCCATCTCAGCCTTCCATACAGTGGCTGCTCTATTTCCTGATTGCTAGCATCTGTTGTTTGCCCTGATTACTGGCACCTGTGATTGGCATTATTTAAGCTGGCCTTCCACAGCAAGCTGGTGCCAGATTCTCGAAAGCCTTGTGTTAGTAGACCTTCCAGCATTTCTTAAACCTGCCTACCTGTGTTCGACCTTTGAGTATTCTCTGGATTCCTGCCTGTTGCCTTGCCCTTGTCGGTCTCTTCACCGGTTCTCAGTTTCTGGACAACGACCTCTGCCTGCCTCTCGACACTGCCTCTCTGCTCAGTCCTCTCTGTACCTCTGCCTGTTGAAAACTGGATTTTGGACCTTGGAAACGGACTCGGACTGGACCTGTTGGATTTCCCCTGTCGCCTGCCCCCTTCAGGAGAAAGGACTCTGTTTTGGATTCAACGTCTTTTACGGATCCAATCAAGAGCAACCAGTCCTGTTCCCTGAGGCTTGTTTTTTCTACTACGTTACTTTTAATAAATTAAGTTTAACGTACTCTTGGTGTTGTGTGAATTACCGGGTCCGACTCCTGAGATTCATAACAGTAGAATCTGGCCAAAAGATGGACCCGTCCGCAACACCAGAGTGGCGTTCAGGTGTAGACCGGGCTGTTTCCGGGTTAGAGGGGCACATGAATGAAACCATTGATTTGTTGCACAATGTGGTCATTACTCCTAGGAGTCCGGTCAGTTGTGCCGCCGCAGCTTGTGTTAATCCCGCAGCCGAGGTTCTGGCTTCTGCGCCCGCCCGTGAACCCAGATTGTCTCCCCCAGAAGTGTTTAAGGGAGAGGCCGATCAGTGTCGCCCTTTCATCACCCAATGTGAGATTCAGTTCGAACTGCAGCCTTCCTCCTTTCCCACAGAATACTCCAAAGTAGCTTACGTCATCTCGTTGCTGTCAGGCAAGGCTAAGTGCTGGGGAACTGCCGAGTGGCAGAGAAGGTCTCATCGCTGTGGCTCTTTCAAAGCATTTTCAGAGGAACTGATTCGGGTGTTCGATCCAGTACTTCCAGGTAGAGAGGCGGCTAGAGCCCTGATGAGGACCCACCAAGGAGGCAGACCTATGACCAGCTACATAGTAGAGTTTCACACCATTGCTGCAGAGAGTACATGGAATGAGGAGGCTTTGATGGATGTGTTTATGGAAGGACTGGATGAAAGAATAAAGGACGTTCTGGCTACACAGGATCTCCCTGCCTCCCTTAAAGAATTGGAGGATTTGGCTACTCGTGTTGATCTCAGATTGGCAGAGAGACAAAGAGAAAGAGAGTCCTACACCAGAAGAAGCGTCACTTTCAAGAGGTCAGTAAATCCTGTGGCTCACCTTTCTGCTCTTAAGGTTTCAACAAAGGGGAATTCCATGGAGGAACCCATGCGGCTTAGGAGGTGCCGATTATCGACTGAGGAGAAGGATCGCCGCAGGAGACTGAAACTCTGCATATATTGTGGACAGAAGGGACATTTCATCCGGGATTGTCCTGTTAAAAGACCTGACCCAGTAGCAATACGAAGACTACTACTGAGCCAATGTCGCACACAGTCCTCTATCAGTGATTCTACATTTCCAGCCACCATCCAGGTACGAGAACGTTCTTTTTCTGTACCTGTGTTTATTGACTCTGGTGCCGACACAGAATTTATGGACGAATCATTTGCTCACAGTTTAGGCATTCAGTTGGTCCCTGCAGAGACCAAACGTAAGGTTTTAGCTCTGGATGGGCATGTTTTGAATCAATCTCGTTCCCAGACTGCTCCTGTCCAGTTCTGCATTGGGGGTAATCATTTTGAAAGTTTGGTCTTTACGACCATTAATTCTCCCGATCTCCCCGTGGTCCTAGGTGCTACCTGGTTAGCTAAGCACAACCCTCACATTAACTGGAGGCTTAAGGAGATCCAAGGCTGGTCAGAAGAATGTTTGGCAGGGTGTTTAACTAAGGCTGAGGGCGGCTCCAGTTGCAAGATCAGTAATGAGGAGACTTATCCTGACCTTACCAAGGTTCCAGAGCAGTACTGGGATTTGAAGGAGGTTTTTAATAAACATAGAGCTACTGCCTTACCTCCTCACCGCCCTTATGACTGCCCTATCGATCTGCTTCCTGGTACCATGCCTCCTAGAGGTCGTACTTATTCTCTATCAGCCCCGGAACATGAGGCCATGAAAAAGTATGTTGAGGAAGCATTAAGGGCAGGCATCATTAGACCTTCCTCATCTCCTGCAGGTGCAGGTTTCTTCTTCGTCGGCAAGAAGGATGGATCTCTTCGTCCATGTATAGATTACCGGGGTTTAAACGCCATTACTGTCAAGAATCGTTACCCCCTACCACTGATGGATTCGGCTTTTGATGTTATTCAAGGTTCCTGCATTTTTTCCAAGTTGGACCTAAGAAACGCTTATCATCTGGTGCGCATTCGTGAAGGGGACGAATGGAAAACTGCATTTAATACACCTACAGGACATTATGAGTATATGGTTATGCCTTTCGGATTAACCAATGCCCCTGCTGTGTTCCAAGCCCTTGTTAATGACGTGTTACGGGACATGATTGGTCATTTCGTCTATGTTTATTTAGATGACATCCTGATTTTCTCTAAAGATCTGGAGACCCACCAACAACATGTCCGTTCCGTACTTCTCCGCCTTCTTCAGAACAATCTATTCGTCAAGGCGGAGAAGTGTGAGTTTCATCAGTTTTCCACCACATTCCTGGGTTATGTCATCTCCCCAAACAAGATCTCCATGGATCCCGCCAAAGTATCTGCTGTTTTGGATTGGCCGACTCCTTCTGATCGCAAGCAATTACAGAGGTTCCTTGGGTTCGCTAATTTCTATCGTCGCTTCATCCGCAACTACAGTCAGATTGCCTCTCCACTTCATTCTCTTACGTCCACCAAATCCAAGTTTGTCTGGTCTGAGGCTGCCGACAAATCCTTCGAGCGACTCAAGAAATTATTTACTTCTGCCCCTGTTCTCAACTCTCCGGACCCCAAGAAACAGTTCATTGTGGAAGTCGATGCCTCTAACATTGGCGTAGGAGCTATTCTCAGCCAAAGAGGGGAGGACAGCAAGGTTCACCCATGTGCTTTCTTTTCTAGATCCCTATCAGCCTCAGAACGTAACTATGACGTAGGTGATCGAGAACTGCTGGCTGTTAAGCTTGCATTGGAGGAGTGGCGTCATTGGCTGGAGGGGGCCCAAGATCCTTTTATTGTGTGGACAGACCACAAGAACCTGGAGTATCTTAAGACCGCCAGAAGGTTAAACCCAAGACAAGCAAGGTGGGCCATGTTCTTCTCCAGATTCCGCTTCTCTTTGTCTTACAGACCCGGTTCCAGGAATGTTAAACCGGACGCCCTGTCCAGGATCGAGGAGAACCAAGGAGAGGATGAGTTTGTTGATACAGGAGGATTCATTCTACCTGAGAGCGCTCGCTTGGCAATAACCAGAACCGAAGTGGAGCAGAAGGTTCGGGACTTTCTCCTGAACTTTCCCGTTCCTGAGAAATGTCCAAAGGGGAAGTTATTCGTACCTGATCATCTGGTCTCACAAGTACTTCAACTTTGTCACAGTTCCCTTCTAACCTGCCATCCCGGATTTAAGAAAACATCTGAGGTTGTAGCGTCCCAGTTCTGGTGGAGTACCATGGCCAAGGATATAAGGGAGTATGTTTCCACCTGTTCTGTCTGTAACTCTGCTAAATCCTCCAGAAGACCTCCCTCAGGATTACTGCACCCCCTGCCTATTCCTTCACGCCCATGGTCTCACATCTCTATGGATTTCATTACCGGTCTGCCAGCATCTGCTGAGAACACTGTTATCCTCACCATTGTCGACCGATTCTCAAAGATGGTTCACTTGGTTCCCCTCCGTAAATTGCCGTCATCCAAGCAATTAGGGGAGATCCTGGCTCGTGAGGTTTTTCGTCTTCACGGCTTCCCAGTTGACATTGTGTCCGATCGTGGCCCTCAGTTCATCTCCAAGTTTTGGAAGGAGTTCTGTTCCTTACTAGGTATGAATGTCAGTTTGTCCTCTGGTTTTCATCCTCAGTCAGATGGTCAGTCCGAGAGGATGAACCAGGAGGTGGAGACAAAGCTTCGTGCTGTTTGCAGTCAGTTTCCCGAGAAATGGTCTCAGAACCTGCCTTGGGTTGAGCACGCCATGAACTCTTTACCTTCCTGCACCACTGGGGTGTCTCCATTCTATGTTGTGTTTGGTTATCAACCCCCGGTTTTTTCGATTCAGGAGAGGGTAGCTAAGATTCCTTCTGCGCACGCCGCTGCCCTAAGGTGTCAGCGAGCTTGGAGAAAGGCCAGACGGGTTATGTCTAAGATGGCCCAAGGTTATACCAAGTCGGCTAATCGCCGCAGAGTCCCTGCTCCCACCTACCTTCCTGGACAGAAAGTTTGGCTATCCACCAAGGACCTACCTTTGCGTGTGGACTGTAAGAAACTGGCTCCCAGGTTTATTGGGCCTTTTCCTATCTCCAAAGTCATTAACCCTGTTTCTGTCCGTCTCCAGCTACCTCGTAATATGAGAATCCATCCTACCTTTCATGTCTCCCGAGTTAAGCCCTTTTTACAGTCTCGATTCGAGCCCACCTCCGGCACCCCTCCTCCCACCCGGCTCCTGGATGGGGAACCTATCTACACTGTCCGTCGTATTATGAGGTCCAGGCGCAGAGGTCGGGGTCTCCAGTATCTAGTGGACTGGGAGGGTTACGGTCCGGAGGAGAGATCCTGGATTCCGGGCCGTTTCATCATAGACAAATCCCTTATTAGGGAGTTTCATCGATCACATCCTGATCAACCCAGAGGTCCGTCAGGTGCCGGACCTTGAAGGGGGGGTACTGTAATGATCACAGCTTTTGGTCTGATTATTTTTTCACGTTGGCCATCTCAGCCTTCCATACAGTGGCTGCTCTATTTCCTGATTGCTAGCATCTGTTGTTTGCCCTGATTACTGGCACCTGTGATTGGCATTATTTAAGCTGGCCTTCCACAGCAAGCTGGTGCCAGATTCTCGAAAGCCTTGTGTTAGTAGACCTTCCAGCATTTCTTAAACCTGCCTACCTGTGTTCGACCTTTGAGTATTCTCTGGATTCCTGCCTGTTGCCTTGCCCTTGTCGGTCTCTTCACCGGTTCTCAGTTTCTGGACAACGACCTCTGCCTGCCTCTCGACACTGCCTCTCTGCTCAGTCCTCTCTGTACCTCTGCCTGTTGAAAACTGGATTTTGGACCTTGGAAACGGACTCGGACTGGACCTGTTGGATTTCCCCTGTCGCCTGCCCCCTTCAGGAGAAAGGACTCTGTTTTGGATTCAACGTCTTTTACGGATCCAATCAAGAGCAACCAGTCCTGTTCCCTGAGGCTTGTTTTTTCTACTACGTTACTTTTAATAAATTAAGTTTAACGTACTCTTGGTGTTGTGTGAATTACCGGGTCCGACTCCTGAGATTCATAACACATATAAATATCTATCATGATCGGAATAATTAATTGTGTGCCCATATAAACGGTAAATTTGATTTCACAATTTCTTCCTTAAATTGTTTATTGAAAAATCTAATTTGACCATTTGTCTAAAAGGGTATATAACCCAAAACTGTCACTTTTGTAATTTATAATAAATATTTACTTTCTACAACAAATGTCTTAAATAGATCTAGGTCTGTAGGAACTGTCAGCTCAAGGTTGGTAAAATAATTATTGGTTGTTCTACTTTTTATTAACTATATTTAATGTCTCTGAAAAAATTTGAAACAATCTTGTGTCCTTTTTATTTTTGCCCAGAACACTTTGTAGTAGTCTTTTCAAGTGGTCTTGATTAAGCTTTTGAATGCATTTGTTTAAAAATATATATATATTTCTTTCTCAGTGTAACATATTGTGGAATATGTACAAACAATATATGAAGACTGAACAAGTGGATTGAAAAAGACAGGGGACAACATCTTCCATCTGCTGATTATCTAATTTATGCCAAGTCTATTGCTGATAGCTCTTTGGGAATCACCTTGTTGGTCTAAGAATCAAACTGTATTATACTTGCTATTTTTCTTCATAGATCCAATTAAAGAAAGAGGAACAAAACACTGCATGTAACAAAGCACTTGAATATCCAGTTCACATGTTTTCTTTTTAAAGTCTCACAATGCTAACTTTCCAAAGTTTTAGGGATTAATTTATTGTCTGAGCAATGCTTGCATCAATATCTGAAATAATGGGCAAAGTGCTGGACAACTCTGTTTACTCTTTTTGGACTTCTCAACTTACGAAGTAGCAACCCACAACTGTGCAACAAAAATCAATGTTTATACAGAGCTGCACCTATAGAAACATGCTGAACTACAGTGTAAATCATTCAGCAACTTTTCAAACTCCATGGTTTTACTTATTTATTGCTTAACACTGTGTGCAACATGACTCCAAGTGAACCTCAATTTTCAAGTATCTTGTCTCATTTTTTTAGGCTATTATCCCCAAACCCAAGTCCCTAAAACGCCTTCCCTTTCTTGTTGCTTAATGTCAAGTTAATCAGTTTGCCCATACTTGCTGCTCCACACGCTTATAAAACAGCAGAGAAGTAGTGGGGCAGTCAATCCTGGCAGATAATTAAAGCACAGTGAAAAGAAGACTGAGTTCAGTGTTGTGTGCGGAAAGGAGGTCCGGAGACCTTGTTTTATTGCCATGTTGACCTTCGTCAAAAAACATTTTATATCAGACAAAGATTACCTGAGTAGACTCAAATATATATTTTTTGAATGGTTTTGTTTATTAAAGCAGCTCCATATTAACCTGACGCCGCCAGATAGATTTGCTTCGCATATCCATCTGGAAACCTTCCGTTGAAGTCATTTTGGGAAGGGGCGAATATACTGGTTAGCTGATTGGCCTATGTTGGTGATAGACGGGCCAAATAAACCAATCAGATCAACGAAGCATATGACGTTCTCGTCAACATGCTTCGTCGTCGCTCTGTTACGAGCGACGACGAAAACACAACCACAAGCCAAGCTACTCTTGCTGCTGCAGGTAAAGGCTCGTTAGCTCAGCAAAGAAATACTCTGTAATTCCGATAAAACTTGCTCGATAGCCACGCTAACGCTAGTTTCATTGGCTGAAACCGCCATGTTGTTTAGACTGAACTGACGCGCTTCTCGTTGCGTCACACCTCAACCCGCCTCAAAGCCAACGCTGATTGGACGTTCGTTTGGTGAACGGCTCCAAATTTTCTTTAACGGAGAGTAGCCAGACTGATATGCGAGTGAAACCTCGAAAGCTCGCGAGATCAGGATGGTCTCACGAGGCTAGCTCCATATAGGTTTTGACCCAAATATTAGCCTAATTTGGATATATCAAATGATTTTTTTCAAAACATGCATATTGATGCTCCATGCAGGCTTCCCTTCCCAAAAGCTCACGTATATAACTTGACATTATTAGACATTGTTTAAGGTCACATGACACATCCTACGTTATGGCAGTCTGAGCTCAGACTGCTGTAACAACAAAACAAAACAAAACAGCTATGACACTTAACTGATCAGACATTTTATCAGTTCTCTGATGCAGGGGTAAATGTGACCATGTCACTGCAGGTACTTCCATGACTTCCATGATTATTAGATAATCTTTCATTCATTAGTTTTGCCAAAGATTTCACTGTCACATGTTCTACTGTTGTGTAGGTTGCCGCTATGGAAGCTCCTGTCGCCATAGTAGTACTACTGTTCCTCCCGTCTCCCCCCTTATATATTCTTTTAACTTAGCTATACCCAGTTGTCAGGCCCTCCATCAAACTACTCTGTGCTGGTCTCCGCCTTGTCGTGTTCCTGATTTCTGTTCCCAACACAGGGATAGCTGTAGCTGCATCCCCCATCCCAGGGGAGCAGGCACGTGTGTGTGTGTTTACGTGTGTGTGTGTGTGTGTGTGTGTGTGCCCACAATTGCCCTTTTGGTAAAAAATAAAAATAAAAAATGTAATCATAGCCCCTCCTCTGATTAATAATGTTATGCCTGGTGTTGTGTTCTATCATTTACCCTAGATTTTAATCTATTGTATAACTCTATGTGAGCTATTTGTAATACATCATGGCTGGATATGAGACACAGAGGGTCCTTAGGTCTCTTTCATTGAAAGCATATCAGCAAAAGTATTCATCCATCCATCCATTTTCTGACCCGCTTAATCCCTCATGGGGTCGCGGGGGGTTGCTGGTGCATATCTCCAGCGTTCACTGGGCAAGAGGCGGGGTACACCCTGGACAGGTCGCCAGTCTGTCGCAGGCAAAAGTATACATTTTAATCAAAAGTTAGGTGTACTAAAGCTGATGTTTTTGTTCATTTTTAGTCAGAGAGGTGCAGAAACAACTCCAGTTGCTCTCTGTGTATACCGTTTTTGTTTGTTAGTTTTAGTAAGAGCTTATTACAAAGCTTCACAGTCTTGGATCTTATGTCTGTAGTGTTACCTTTATTGTGTTTTAAGCTTTTAGGTATGCCTCCACTGTAAGCTGTACCGTACATCCTTGTGCTTCTTTGTGAGTAATGGACACAGATGTGATTTTTTTTTTTTCCCGGTTAGAGCACTGTGTTAAAAAAAAAGCCAGAATGAGTGAGAAAAATGGCTGAAAAGGAGTGAGAGTGACATCACAGTAAACACACAGCCTGGATCTCATTAAAAGTGTCTCTCAGTAGGCTAAGTAGCAGCAGAAGAGTTGGATTCAGAGCAGTCCTTGGCCTCCTGGCTCTGTACTAAACAGCCTAATTAGAATTAGATTCTCTTGTGCTCCCTAATGATAGCTCTTCGGACACAACACACGAAAATACAGCATGTAGCGAACATTAGTTTAATGTACATGTGTTGATTTTCCCTCTCTCACATCAATAATAACAGTTTATGGACTTTATTCTCCAGCTCTAGTATATTTATAGTTGTGCAGTACATCTGGTTGAGCTTGCTATGTTGTGTATCTGTACTAGACAGCAAATTGAAACATGCAACTTCAGGAAAAACTGCTGTATTTGTTTGACCATGTTGGCATTATAAAAAAAAACATAAGCAGAATGAGTTAAAAAAAAGTCTAAAAGGTTTTAACTAGAGGCCTTGCAGTATACCACTTGTGTTCTTAGTGTAAACTAAAATCATTGAAAACATTTTTAGCCACTTTGGTAACAATGCCTCAGAGGCAAGGGGCCCATTCTTCGTATGTTGCTTAAAACATCCAAGATCAAATGAGACATCCAAGATGATTTCATCCGGCTAATCATGATCCGGCTAATTGGGTTCTTCGAACACAACTGTTGTTTACGATTATTAGTATGGCTGGATTGAGTTATCTGAGATAACTGCGCGTTCATGCGTCGCTTTAAAAGGGGAAATGTATCGATAGTAGAAACAATGATCAGCAACGCTGCTATTGGCTGTTCAGCATGGCCAAACAACGCCCACAGTTTTTCTCCCAAGCAGAACATGAGCTATTAATGGAAGGTTTTGCCGAATTTGAGTCATTAATTAAAATGACAGGGAACACCTCAAAGTCTGCTAAAGCCAGAGAGAGGGCTGGCAAAAAAGTAGCAGACAAATTAAATGTGTAAGTGCTGTCCATTTTAGATGTTTCTATCACTTTCTACAGAATGTATTTTTGCATTTTAATAATTTCATATTTACTTTGTTCTTTTATGTCAGAGCCTCCACGGGAGCCACTAGAACATGGGGAAAAAAGTGAAGTACAAGAATATTCTACAAAATGGTAGCCTTTAAGTATTAAACTGTATTTTAAAAAGCAACTTCTTCCTCTTTTTTAAAAGCCACTGTTAAATGATGTGTTTGTCTGGCTGAAAAGAAAAACAGGTTATTTTTACTTTTGTTGCATGAGGCATGTTTCACCCTTTTTTTCTTCACAAAATGACACAGGGTGCCATCCGTTCCCTATATAAACGGCTTCTTCAACAAAAATTTGTATTTTGACCTGAAAAACACAAATTAAGAGGAGAAATTGAACTCCACAACTTAAAAAATAGAAAAATTGCACTAGAGATCGAGTTGCTTCAAATGGACTTTCAGAGTAAGTTCTGATACACAATTTGACAGTAGTATTGCTGACTTTACATAACTATCTCTTAATGCAGGCAAAATATGATTTGCTGGCTTTTCATTAGAAAATTTTTTTAAATAAAATGACAGAAACTAAGCATTATTTGTTTCGTCTTTTATTAAAGATTGAAAAATGGTGTTCCACAATTCTGTCCCATCCTCTGCCACTAGGTGGTCCAAGTGCACTGGCTGGACAGACTTCCCTATCTCCTCTGCTTATAAAGCTGTGATCTAATCCTGTTTACATGAAATAAGCCTGCTCTCGAGCAGGTTTAAGCTTGCGCACTTGTTGCTATGACAGCAAGTCCAGGATGAGTTCCGAAGAACCAAACGATCCATGATCATGCCAAATCGTCAACTATCAAATCCAGCTAACTGAGTTAGCGACGTACGATGAACGGACCCAAGAACATGTTAAACTACATCACTGTCACCACATGCTATCATATTTAATATGAAAACGCAAAAAATAATACGAAAGGTAGGCAGATAATATGTATTTGATTCAATTATGAGTTCAGTTTATTTTTATTGTGCCAATTCAAAACTAATGTCATTTTAAGGCACTTCACAAAATAAACAGACACAATATTTACAACCAGAAATACATTATACCATCAAATCAATACCCTCCAAGTTGATCCTAGTTATAATACAGCACAGTCAATTTACTGTCTCAGTTTACTAAGAGAATTGGTATTATGTTTTTATTTTTTAATCTATGCAGCGTTATGCATTCTGCCTGTCTTCCTTGTTTTTTCCTCCGTCATCTTTTGTTTTTTGGGCCGTCTGGCTGTTTGTCACTCTGCTCTGCTCCGTTCTGCTCGGCTAATTAGCGGGAGCAGCTTCACCTGTCTCTCTCCCATTTACCTGCATTCATTCCACCTATGATCCTGCCTATATATACCTGCATCTCACAGCCAATCTGTGCCAGATTGTTGAAAGCCTTGGAGTGAGCAGCTGTCACGCGATCATAGTTTGCATTGGCTGTTTTCCTGACCTCACTTTTGGATTTCCCTGTATCAAATGCCTTCGCTTGGACATCTCATCACCTCTCTTATTTCTGGACACAACCTGGACAGTTTCTGGCCATGATTCTTGCCCAACCCTTTTACACCTGTCTGCTGTCTTCTGTCTGCCTACTCTGTGTATTACTCTAGCCTGTCTAATGGATATTGTCTCCAGCATTCCTGCCTGCTTCATGGACCAGAGCTCTACCTTCAGCCCATTCAGCCTGTCATAATATGTTGGGAGTATCCTGCTGTCTACACTGTCTGTCATCTGCTCCTTTCCAGACTCTTTTCCTGCCAACATTACGTTTTTGTTTGTTTTATTTTTTATTAATGTAAAAGGAATAACATGCATTTAAGTGACTCTTAAAGTTGCATGGTTGTAGTAGACTTGGGCTGTCTCCAGGTGTTTTTGTTTTGTAAAATGTATACTATATACAATGCACAATGCACCATATTGCCTGAAATCTATTTTAAAAAATGTAAACAAATTTTCCTTTTTTCCCCTCCTAGACATAAGATGAATAATTGCTATGTTTTCTTGTACAATATTAACAATATTGTACAATATTATTCAAATTAAATGTGGAATTGGTCTCTCTATGTTCGAATTACTCATATTTTAGATACGTCTCACCCATAATCTCATCTCACAGTCATGAGATGTGATTGATTATCTAAAATATGTGTGATTAGAACATAGAGAGGCAAATTCCACAATATTTGAAGAGCACAATATAGAACAAAAACCCAGTGAAAGGGGGAAATCACTGGCAATAAGTCATCTGGAGGACTTCAGCTGCAAACGGAGATCATTTTCTTATATTTTCTCTCTATCCCTATCAGACTAACAGTTGGCATATCTGCATTTACTCTTTTTATGTATCATAGTTGCAAAGAAGATCTTAAACATTAACCGGGTAGATGTAGAGAACAGGAGATAGATGGAGGTGATGATAGCAGAAAATTGAACAATTACCTAACAGGCTTTGTTGAAAGTAAGCTTGCTGGGGGCAATACAAGCAATGGGGAGAAAAGCGGGGGAGGGGGGCAATGAGCATGAGGGGGGCTATAAACAGACAATAGACACTGTATCCCCACAGGGGAAACAAGAAAAATTAGGATGTGACAAGAGTTCTGACACTTTGCCTGCATCCATTGTTTTGTGGTTGCGCAAAGCAAACACCTACCCAAACAATTTATGCAGCACACAGCACATGTTAACATGTGTATTGGAGCATCATTTAGAAGCCGATCTCAGAATACATCACTCCACTGTGTAGTCTCTTGCTGACGCACAGGATTAGAGTGATCTGCTGTGATTAAACTCCAACCGGTTAGGTTCAAGCAGGGTTTTCTGATATTTTAATTCAGGGGCAAGGAGATGGGTTTAAATAAGTTTGCAGAGTGTGGCCGATTAAGCTCATTAGGCATTATGAAGAGGGCAGCTTCTCTTGCATCCTCCTTTTCCTGCAATCAGATCTGGGATGAAAATGGAAATTAATTAGGAATAAATGGCTCCTGCTGTCCAAGTTTGTTGCATGTAGGCCAGAGGCTCAGGAGTTTTTTTCAGTTCAGGCCTGGTGGTGAGTACTGGACCGTTAATTACTCTGTTGCAAATGTAATCAATAAAGAAACTCTTCAGCTTGTATTTGCATGACATATTTATATGTTGTGTTTGTGCTTTGGGATGAAGACTGTAAAATACACAGCGTTTTGTTAGGACAGAGCAGACTAGGTAACTTATACCCAGTGTTGGGAGTAACACCATTAGAAAATAACTGAGGGGACCAACACAGTCTGCAGGACATGTAACATTTGATTCAGGTTATGTTTACAAGTGGGGGCCTTAGTTTAGCACTTTACTTCTTAAGTGGTATCATGGTATTTTGTCATGTCATTTCACATTCTACCTAGGTGTTGTCTAGGGTGACTTCTATTTAATTTTTCTACAAAGTATATTTTATTATGTTATATTGCCTGAATAACTTTATTTTTATTGCTATACTAATTATATAGCCAGTTGTAGCATGTTAACGTGCAATAAGAATATTTATAGCTACATAAATATATTTAATTTAGTTATTATATATTTATTATATATTAAATATGTCATAAAACACTATAGGTTGAACTGTCCTGTTGTTGGAGTTAATCCAAGCATTCAGCATGTTGAGGTGAGTAAATCTTCATCAGTGCAAACAGACCATATAGATAAGGTAGCTTGAGATTAAGTAATGTTGTTATTGGGCCATTGCTGCAACATCTGAGAAGGATTTGTGGGAATTCCACATCAGTGGCATATGTATAGATAGAAAACAGGATCTCTGAGTTATAGTGTCATGGCAAATCATTTTTTACATGTCCAAAAAAAGTCTTCTGTGGCCAAGCCAGCCCACAAATCAAATGAACCAAATACATCACATGGTAATCAGAAACAAAGACACCCTGTCTACTTTTCAGACTAATCTTAAAACTTTCCTTTTGACATAGTTTATGGTTAGAGTGGCTCATGTTGCCCTGAGCTACTTCTGTAGTTATACTGCTATGGGCTTAGGCTACTGGAGGACATCAGTGTCCATTTATCTCACTCTGCTGAATGTTCCTTGTGTTCTCCAATTTGCATTGCTTGTCGTCATTTCCTTCCTGTTAAAAGGGAGTTTTACTTTCCACTGTCGCTTCATGCTGTCCATGTGGCTCTACACTTCTTTAGAAGGAGTGAATGCTGCTTGGCAAGACTTGATGCAATAAACTGGGTTCCCTTAAATAGGACTTTATTTTTATTTTTTTATCAATCTGTGTAATTTGACCCAATCTGTATAATCTGATTGAATTTGACTTTGGAAAGTGCCTTGAGATGACATGCTTCATGAATTGCCGCTATATAAATAAAATCAAATTTAATTGAATTGAATTGAAAATCCTTGTCTCAAACAGGGAGGAGGGTTGACATGTTAAAATGTGTTTTTAAACAAGATTTTAAAGAAGTAAGCAAAGCAGCCTGCTTGACGTACAAATATATAGTTTAGGAGCTGCAACGGAAAAAAAAATCTGTCACCTCCAAATTGTGTATTTGGAACCACTACTATATTGATATTTGCACATATAGATACATTAGTTTAGACATATAAATTGGAGCAATATTATTAGGAGACTTACAAAGAAGTAGGAAGATTTAAACATAATTCAGAAATATTTAGTCACTTAAAGGAAGCCAAAGTTGGGGAAACCTACTTATGTTTGCAAGTCCTATTAAAAACTGAAACAGCCTTTGTACCAATTTTAGGTTACCAATAAAAGCCAAAATAATACCAAAGAAGAGAGCATTACAATAATTAAAGGAAAATGTAATAAAGGGTTGTCTTACCATCCCCGGGTTGCTTTTCGAAAGGTTTATAAAGACAGATTTTTCATAGGATTCCAGACGGAAAAGCTAAAAGCGCCCTTTTAGGGCTATTAGGTGTGAACAACATTACCTCAGTCTTCTTTTGATAAAAGTTTAGAATTAACTGACAACTAACTTCTAATGTCAACAAGACTATCAAGGAGAGGTTGAAAAGTGCACACACATATGTGTTTCAGCAGAAAAGAAAATGGCAGTCACCTGCATACAAAGGGAAAGAAATGTGTCTAAGGAAAATGGCACAAAGTGGGGTGGATACAAATAGAAAAGGAAAGGTCCAAAAATGGAGCGTTTCGGTACCCGCCAAGATGTAATGCTTACTCGGACTGAGAATCTGATGTTCAAACCAAAACAGGTGAAAAATAAGAAAAACCTGATGTTCAAAGGCTGCACTCCAGAATAGAGCAGATAGAATGGAGCCACAGCATGGGGAGACGGCAGAATAGGCTCCAGCTGTGAGCAGGTTCGTGAGACGGGCAATCTAAAAACAAGAGAAACTGGTCAGAAATGGTAAAGCACACTAAATGCTGGACATAAACTCATACTGACCAGTCACTCACTCATACTCCTTCATCTGTGCGTTCTTTGTTACGTCACAAATAAAAGCCATTCTAGTCAACAGGGCATGTCCCTCAGGCTCCATGGCGCTACAGCATGAGAGAGAACCCTCCTCCATTGTCCGTCAAAAATATAGAATCGAAACAATTTGCAATAGATGACAGAGTGAAATGTGTCAATTTCCAAAAACCAGATGAGCTACACAGGAAGTCAGACACATGAAGTCCAACGTGTATCCAGTATTATCACAAAATAAAGGAGGGAGGGGGGCATGGCTGTCTGGATGCATGTATGGATGCAGTTTGGATTGTTGCGTGGCATATTTTGCAATGAAAGGACGGAGCGCACAAGGAACGTAGTCTGTGTGAAGCCAACTTGAAACTTGAAGACAATCTGGCAGAGAATGGCTGTGAAAGGGGAGGGACTTAAAGGCATGGTAACAGGTGGACCTAGTGGAGATAATTATGATAACAGCAGGTGTATCTGCTCACTGTAATTAACGGAGTGGAGCAGCACAGAGAGTAGTGAACAGCCAGCCAGCCAAAAAACAACACATGTTCATTAGAATTTAAGATACAAGGAATATCAGGAGAGGATGATATACAATTTTTGACAAAAACATTATGTGAGAAGGGGGACCTAACACAAAGTTCCAAAGCATTTCTGCCCCTTTGGCTGACCATTGTCAAATGCCGTCATAAAATACAAATAAAGTTTTTATAATTGCAAACGTTGCAACATTTCTCACAGTTTAATGCATAGCAACATTTGCAAATAGTTTTGTGTTTAGGTATTCCAGGATAAAATCTGAAATATTTTAATGTATTCCATAAATACATTTGAATTTAAGTAGAGACATTTTATTTATCATGTTGACACTTCTCCTCACTGGAAAAAGGGGACTACAAATAAATAAATTAAGTCAGTGTATTTGTCCTTAAATTGAGCAGGTAAATAAAATTGTCTGCTAATGGAATGAGTATTTTGGCCCATTGTGATAATGCATAAAGTCTTTATATCATCTGTTAATTAATAATATTTATGGTGGATAGCATTGTCATGCTTATTCATTCAAGGATATGTGCAATGTTGCACTTGTACAAAATCTAGAATACTGTTTATTGGCTTAGATAACATATTTAGGTTTGAAGTGAACTTTTGTTTGTTTGTTTTTATGAATATAAATAATATCGCTCTTTTGAAGAGGCCCAACTAACATCTTAACTTGAATAAAGAAATCTGAGGATGGAGATAAAGATTAGGGGGATAACATAGAGGCCTTCCACCATCAAGAACTTTGAACCTATCACTAAAGATGCATTTTCAAAATACCAGTGGAAACATGCAAAAAGCTCAACAACTAAATTAAGAGTTTAACATCTCTGATCTCAGTAAAGATTTCAAAATTGCATATCCAGAACATTGTAAATAATAATAAAAAAATGTTATTTTCAAGCCAGATTTCTTATCTGGTTTGATAAGAAATCAGGCTTCTTGATTGAATGAAAATGGTTTTAAACCTTAATCTGTCAGAGGTATGAATCATTTTGTTTAATTGTAAAACTATTTTTAAAAATGTTTTGATATTTAAACAGCTGTCATTTTACATTCATGCATCAAATAGTTATTGATAAAATTTTATTGGCTCAAAAACCTTTATTACGTTATTGTTACATTGTTACATTATTAGTTAGTTTTAGTTGTTTAAAATGCTCAAAATAATTCAGTTAAATGCAGGTATTATTATTATTGCATTGCAATTTCAAGTTTTCCTGAATTTTTATAAAAGCAATCAATCTGACATACTGTACATCTGGATCTTTGGAATTCAATCTAGTCCAAATATATTGTTTTGCTTATGGTTTTGCAATTACAACCAATTACCTTCTTTTCCTAAACAGAAATCTCAACACTGTGCTTGATCCGTGCTTTGAATTTCATTCTCGTAGACAATTCTGTCTTTAAAATGCTGGTCAATTCATTTACATAGCCTATATGAAAAACTGCAAAATATCATTAAGACTTCAAAAGAGGCATTGCTCTGAAGTATAACTAATGCATTTAGGGATTTGGCACTGCCCTGCCATCACTTTTCTGTGTTTTAGAATTTAAATTCACCATCCTGTGAGAATTTCCCAGATGAAGGACAATAGTATTCATAGCTGTTAATTATTTAACATGAATCCATGAAAGATAGTTTAGAGTGGTAAATACATAATTTATTATAACCTTCTTTTAAGTGCATTGGTTTAGAAGCATCTGAAACTGCAGAAATAAAAACTTTACAATAACGCTGGTATTAACGATGTTTCATTTCCTATCTGAAACCTTGGGAGTTCTCCAAGGTTTCAAATTTAACTCTTTAAAATACACATTGTGCTTTTTACTTTTACCTAATCCAAATACAAAGGTACGATAATTTATCAATACCTAAACTTAATACATCGTGCATTGGAGATATTCTGGTGATCAAGGGGAGTCTGGTATATCAATTTGAAGCATCATTTAAGATTTGCTTATTTTTTTAAAATTTAGCAGTTTCATAGTAGGCCACTCATTACAAATGCATACTATGCTGTTCTAGTAGTTTTAAGGAAACATGTGTAAAAGTATGTTTTAGATATGTATGTGAATCATTGGATGGAAGTCTAGTCTCATGATATATAGTATGATTAGTATATATCTGAAAACAATCATCACACTTTTAATCTGTGGGGTAGTTGTGACATTCCTAAATATAATATAATATAATATAATATAATATAATATAATATAATATAATATAATATAATATAATATAATATAATAAAGTTAACAAGGCGAAGTATTGTGATAGCTATTTACTGATAAAGTTGTACCAGTTTTAAGCGACCATGTATCAAGGGAAAGAGTGACAATCCCTTAATCCCTTTGATGTCCATGTATTAAGGTAATTTGTAGAAAGCTGATGAGCAAGAGCTTTATTTTTTTCCTTCATAGTGTTTATTAGTCTGTAAATGAAGAGTAAAATTGCATACATACTAACTTATAAAACATGAGGATCATGTTAAGTATCCAAAACCAATGGTCAATTTGAATTTATTGTGCTTCTGTATACTCAATAATTCTCAGTCTCCATTCCTGAGAGCTCAGTTTTTCTCATTTAGCAGTTCCTTCAGTTTTCTGGTGAACCGGTGTTTGTTATGGGGAGGCATCTCACTGTATTGGTGTTACCCACACAGAAGTTTATATAGTCAGTCACACACTCAGTGATGATATTTACGTTTAGTCCATATGGTTGGCATAGTGCATCCCAGTCTGTTACCTCAAAACAACCTTGCAGGGCATGTTCAGCTTCATGTGACACACAATTCTGGCAGTTTTCTTTATTGCAGTTTGCCTCTGAAAATAGTGACTTAAATTCTGAGCAGAGAAAAACAAGATTGTGATCTGATCTGCCAAGAACAGGTCTTGCTTTAGAGATGTATGAGCCATTCACATAAAATACGTCCAAAGTTTT